>NW_025999635.1:1200000-1715000 GCF_019419815.1 Pyrus x bretschneideri
CTACACCTTGCATATTTTTCATGTTCTGTTTGATATTCATGTGGATTTTATTATTGCTGCTGCCATGACTGATGATTTCAGAAGGCTTGATTCTTTTGTCTCTCAACAAATTGCAAAAAGAGTTTAATTAATTTGAATTTTGACTATGATAAAAAGAGTCAAACATGCCAGTGTTCAATTAAATGGTAGTGTGAATGAAATGAAATTCCTAGTTCATAAATGTGTTCTTGAATTATATATTTGAAGAACAATTCATAATTTCATATTTCAATTTGGGATTCCCGATTTGTCCCAAAATCCCGAAAATATTTCGGGATTCCCGAAATTTGGGATTCCCGAAAATTTGGTTTGGGATTGGTCTTCAAATTCCCGTCCCGAAAAATTTCGGTTTGGGATTCGGGATACTAGTTTCGGTATGGTATCCCATACCGAACCACCCCTACCTATTTGGATCATCCTATTTGAAAAATTATTGAGATTACATCTCAACAAGAAATCTAAAGAGTTACTCATGTTAGCGACATGTGTCACTCAAAATCCTATCAGAAAAATTATTGAGATTATATAAAGATAAAAAAATCTGGAGGCTTATTCATTTGGCGACAAGTGGCACTCAAAATATGTTTGAAAATCTTATTTTAATATAGGAGTTTAATTTCAGTAACAATATTAATTCAATTAAATAATAAATTATGTTTGGCATATGATCCTTTGGTTCCCTTGATTAGAAATGATATAAAATATGGTATGGCACTGCTTAGTAAAATATTAATTTCTTGCAAGGCTATAGTGTCACATCTCGGCCCAGGCCCCCACCACATCTCAAGCTCGACTCCACCGTAACATGATATTATCCGTTTTGGGCCCCCACCACACCCTCACGGTTTTGTTTTTGGGAACTTAACAACTTCCCAGTGGGTTACCTATCAAGGGATTGCTCTCGCACGCTACTCGCTTAACTTCGGAGTTCCTACGAAACCAGAAGCCAGTGAGCTCCCAAAAGGCCTCATGCTAGGTAGAGATAGGAATATATATATAAGGCTTACAAAATCCACTCTCATGGACGATATAGGATCTTACAATCCATCCTCCTTAAGAACTTGATGTCCTCATCGGCACACATCCACCAGTTGTTTATCACTCTATATGGTGGTGACTCCCAAAGCTTCTGTGGCTTTGAGGTGCCTACGTGACCTGTAGGAAAAAAATTACTCTAGAGGGGGAGGGTACAGCTATAGGATACGCACATACTTACGTGATTGATTGAAATAGTGACCAAAACTTTTGTGTGTGGAATGGAGTGAAGTTTTGACAATGCGGACTCTGTATTTCGTTAGTTGTGGAAATTTAGTATTTTCGTCAATTTCTTGCTAACTTTTAAGGGTTTTATGTCATAATATCTAGAATCATTAGGTGGTCGTGGTTTAGCTCCGTTATTGGTGTTTTGGCACTTCACATTCACCTTCAGCACCTGATTCAGATACTGTTATGATGATGATTGCACCAAGGAGGCATATATGTCATGAATCCACTATGTTAAAACTATTCAAGTTTGTTATTAATTTGTAATTCTGGGCTTTGAAACTGTCAAAATTTCCTCATCTCTCTGTCTCTGTACATAAAATCCTTTAATGCCGAACATCCGACGCATTCCTCAACTTGGAAGTTGGTATTGCTTTCTTGGGGGCTTGAAGCATGTACATATATGCAAAATTACTTTTTCAGAATTTATTTTCAAGTTGCTGAACATAGCACATTCCATACTTGCTAATATTTCAATTAATTTACTCTCCACCGGTTTGAGTTGTAAAAACCAAGTCATTGCAAATCGTGATGAGTTGAATTTAACTGCAAATACCGCGCATAATTGATGGGAATCCATGTTGACGGGCTCTAAATTCAACTTGCTGGGCGAAGTAACTCCACAACTCTAAAGATTAAACATCTGTTATGTATTTTAACGCCAAATTTTAGAAACCAATTTGAAATTTTGGAAAGTTTGTCATCAATCTGATGTAATTTTTTTTTTTATACAAATGGTATTTAAAGTGGGACATCATGTGAAATTAGTGGGAACTAATGGAAATGGTTTTAAAATTTAATAAAATGGGGCATCTTTAATAGGGGCTTAAAGAGAATCTATGTCTTTCAAAGAAAGTAAGTTTTAATAGAGAAATTTTTCAATGAGACCAGAATACGAAGTGATATATTATTTATTATTATATAAATAATAAAATATCTGTGTTAAAAATAAAAATTTCAACTATTTATATAAAAATACATAATATTCTACCTATGTTCGGTTATAATAAAATATTTCTCGCTTTAATGGAAGTGTCCTTAGATATTTAAATTTAGAGATTAAAAAACAAAAAATTATTGTTAATTTCGCTAACCCCAAAAAACTTTCATAACCCTTGCATCTAACCGACTAAAGAAAAGTAGCTGCACAGTATTTGAGAGTGCCATCACGTGCTGCGACCTCACCCAACTCAAATTTAACATGGCCCTCTGCCCATTTGACAGTCCCTACGCAATCGAGGTAACTCGTTTGACAAAATTCTGACAAAGTTGATGTAAATGACCATAGCTAAATATTTTGTTGAGTTGAGAAACCCCAATTGTAGCAATGGTTATTTCAACATAACTCATTTTAACAAAATTTTGACGACGTTGATGAAAATGACCATGACTACACATTTTGATGAGTTGAGGGACCAATGGTAATGAATTTTTAGTTGTAAGATAATTTCTCTAATTTAATTAAAATTAAGAGACCATTGTTACAATTTATTATATTCATTAATAACCACTGAGGCCGCAGCCATGTTTGAAATCTGTGTTGTCTTTTGCATCTGTAGGATGCGTCGGTAACGAGATGCCCGTCATCCGTTATTTGTTGATTTGTTGTGATTGCAAACTATGTTTACTAACAACCTTAATTGTTGCTTGAAAATGTTTTTAGCCACTTGCCGACGTAGGTCTTAGCTTGCTGGCTGACATAGGTCTTAGCTTATTAGCCACTTGTTGACATGTAGCTCTGTGCTTTTTTTTTTTTTTTTTTTTTTTTTTTTTTTTTTTGGGGGAAACTGGTGTGGGTCTGTGTTTATTAGCCACTTGTTCATGTTTATTAGCCACTTGCTGGTATAGGCCTTTGTTTATCAGCACCTTAACTGTTGCTTGAAAATGTTAAGTGCATTTCCAATGAGCTCCCTCTAAAAGTTTCTAGCTAAAATTTAGGGAGGAATTTAAAAAAAAAAAAAAAAAAAAAAATCATCTCCAACCACACTCCCTATTATGATCCTAGGAATGGCAACAAATCTTGGAGCTCCTAAATCAAGAGACTGAAAAATGAACTGTTTTAATTATATTTAAATAGAAACTTTATTCGTATTCATTCATACTAATTCTGACTCTCTAAATTGGACAGTATGGTTGGAGTAGAAATGTCAGGGGAGAGCTTAAGATAACTTTTTAGTCGCTTAGTGCAAATTTAACCAAAAAAATAAAGCATGACTGGAACACACTTCAAGCACATTCCTTTGGTCTTCCTTTTGACTCGTGTTCCTCTGGACTTGCATGCCTTTGGGCTTGTTGAGGTCAGAAAGGACTAAGACACCCGGATCCGAAATGTTCACTTTGACTTCAAATCAAGTTGGGTTGGCCGACACTTGGAGGACTACGAAACCATAAAGTGTAGTGTAGTGGAAGAAGAATGTGAATAAATTTAAATCTAAAAGTGCCTAATCAAAAGAGTGCGTGGGTGAGCGAGATTGAACTCAATTCACACGTAATGGCAGAGCATAAGAACAATACAGTAATTAGGGTAAGAGTTATACCACTGAAGATAACCATCTGTTGAGATTTTGCCAGAGTCCTCATTTACACGTAGGCACAGCTACTAAACTTGAAGGGACGAAAAACGAAGTTGAGTGGGTCAGCAAAACAACGTTTTGTAAAAACCTTTACTTTTGAAGATAGTAACCCCTCACTGTAAAACAAGTATAGTTTTCTTAAAACATACTACATAAGTATGTAAACAAGCACAACAATAATAACCATAAATATGCCAAGTTATGATATATCAAAGGTAGCAATAAATAATCATGTGCTAAACAAGTATAAGTAAGTGCTCATCCATCTACACTAGCACACGAGTTTGTATAGATAATTTCTGACCCGAACAAGGCTGGATGTAATCAATGCGCTCTAGTACTACAATCATGTGAAGACTGGCGCCGAGGCGCGGTCACATACGAATCAGAATTGCCTAATGCAATCTGTACAATAGGATTGACACCTAACTTGGATGCAAGGCGAGCGAACGGTGCGGATGTGAACATATACATGAAGGACTGACCCTGGCCCTGGGGTGAGTACTAACATCGAGGTGCAGCAATGATGAGCTGGTACAATATGTATGAATGTCACAATAGTAATATCCCAACCATATAGCAACATTTAACGCAATTTATCTCACAATAATGATACTTGGATAAAAAAGACAATTTAACACAATTTAAAAGCATTTAACACAACTTATCTCATAATATCTCAAAAACCTGACGAGTCCTTTGATAAAAAAATATTGGAGGAAGATATTTATCGCATCATGTTTTTTAGCTGTTCTAGTGGATCCATTATTCCTCTACGTTCCAATTCTCATCGATGATTTCAAGTGCCTTCTGTTAGACCCAAAGTTGCAGATAACTGCCCTTCTTTTAGGAACAGTCACAGATCTTTTCTATTTAATGGATATTATTATTCGAATTTATAGACTTGGGAACTATTCATCTGGTTTATTTGATGAACTTGATGACAAACAAAACCAAATGAATTTCAGCTTTAGATGGAAATCTTGTGTGCAAAGAATAGCCAAGACAATATGGGTGTCAATTGATATCTTAATTGACATTGTAGCTCTTCTTCCCCTTCCATAGGTAAGCAATTAAATCCGTTTGTTGGCGTAATTGTTTTGCTATTTGCTTTGCATGCAGCCAAAGCGGATTTTTTTCGTGTTAAATGCAAAATTGACACACTGTCTAATATACATTTAAAACTCACATACACTTTGTTAGCGAGTGTTAATTTTGTGTTCTTGACATCGTTGTTATTGAACAATCGATTTTCACTATTGGTACTACGTACTAATGTATGGTATCCAGGTGGCAATTCTCATTTTCTTTTAAAAAATGAGTGACTTGAGATATATGACTAAAACAAGGATGGTTATCATGAACGTTTTTGCTCTGTTGCAATATGTGCCACGACTTATTCGCATTTACCTCTCATTTGTGGAACTTAAAAGGACTCCTAAAGAAGAAATTACAAAGACTTCCATATGTATTAAAGGTGTACTCAATTTCTCTATGTACATAATGGCTAGTCATGTAAGTTTCATTGTATATCCTTATTTATTTATGTTTGTCGAATCGACTCTTATTATTCTTCTCACTTTTGTTTATTAGAAAAAGCAACAAATGACTATTTTGAAATAGCAATAACATCTAAAATATTAATCACGCTATATAATGTCCTTCAATTTTTTATTTTTTTTTTATTTTTTTTATTTGTTTAATTTTCAGATATTGGGAGCCATGTGGTACTTTTTTGCTATTCAAGGAATGATGAGGTGTTGGCATTCCGCATGTCAAAAAGAAGATGGATGTGATAACATAATTTTTCATTGTCATGATCACCACGCATTTAGAAATTCCACAATTCTAAATGATTTGTGCCCTCTCAATTCATCAGACACAGAGCCTTTCAATTTTGGTATATTTGCTACTGTGCTTCAATATGGTATTGTGGGATCAACCAGTTATTTCAAGAAGTTCTTGAACTGTTTCTGGTGGGGTTTGCGAAATTTAAGGTTTGTACATTTGTATCTTTGAATTTGGTCATGATTTAAATTGAATAATGCTATCTATATACTCATTTTTAATTTGAAGTTTAAATTTTTAGTCCCTAACATTGGTTCTTCTCTTCATGCTGAGAATATGAATCACATATCGAAAAACTAAAGCATTGCTTCTAGGAAATAGAATCGAGTAGAAAGACTCGTAGATATTAAAAATCAAGTTGTGAGACAAAAATGTTATCTTGGACAAAAAGGTTGTAAATTTGTAAGTTTATAACTCGAAATTGGTTATCTTATATATACTGATCCATTAATTTGATTTTTGTAGTTCCTGTGGTTCAAATCTTCAGTCCAGTGCAGATGGATGGGAGAACCTCTATACGACTTTAGTTTCTATCATTGGCTTGCTTCTGTTTTTATATCTCATTGGAAATATTCAGGTTTGTTTAAAAAACTTTTCTTACGCTTATCCTTAAGTGTTAATAAATCACTTCAATTATGTAAACTTGATCAGTGAAGATTTTGTTATCCATTCAAGAGAAGTGTTAAGGTAACTCTTTCAAAAGTGGGACTCTCAAAATGAACTCTATGTCACTTTATGTTTTTGGCACAATGTTTTAGAATGTTGCCACGAGAATTGACATTAAACTGTGAGATGGCAGAAAGTCCATGGAGAATCTCACCTTGACAAAGTCTCCTTAGCATTTCTCTCCACTAAATTCACTCTCATTAACCTAGTATATGTTAAGTATTCTTGAACTACTTATATGTTAAGTATGATATTTCACTAAATTCGAATGCCATGTGAAAGGATTTTTTATATGATTTTTCACTAAATTTGAATGCCATGTATAAGAAATTTTTACTTATAACAGGAACACTTGTCACGTAATGTATTAATTCATGTGTTACCATATAAGTAGATGATATAGATGATATTCCCCCTTGAATGAGGATTCTCTCTGGATCCTCTTTGTGAGGATCCCGGGATCCTCAAATTGTGTAGGTTCATTGTATATTGTACGGTCAAAAATCATTTTAAAATAATTTTATTTAAAATTAAATATGAACAGTCCAAAAATTGGCCGCACAATGTACAATGAACGGACACGATATGAGAATTCCCGGCATCCTCACAAAAAGGATCCTCATTCGTCCCCCTATTAGGATATATTAATAAAAAAAACAAGTCTTGTGTAATTTGAATGAGAAAACAACACCATGTGGCCGTGTTCTAGTTCTAGCTACAAAGAAATTTCTTGTCATGTATGTTATATTTTTAATTGTGGTCTGTTGGTTAGGTGCATTATTATGAATTTCATTGTATAGGTCCAATAAGATACCTAAATATGTTCATGATACTGTGTTCATCAAAAGATTATAACTAAAAGTAGCTAGTATTTCTTTCTTTCTTCTTCTTCTTTTTTTTTTTTTTCGTGGTTAAAATGGTAGTAATATAGAAAAAAAAAATAGTATATAACTAAAAGTAGCTAGTATTTCTTTCTTTCTTCTTCTTCTTCTTCTTCTTCTTCTTCTTCTTTTTTTTTTTTTGTGGTTAAAATGGTAGTAATATAGAAAAAAAATAGTAGTAATATAGAAAAAAAAAAAGATTAAACTCAAAATCCAATATAATGATGACATTCAGCTTTAAAGAAAAAAAATTCCTATCCAATGCTGATAATCTAATTCCTATCGATCTCTTGTTGGATAGATGTACATGCAAATAGCAGCTACAAGAACAGAGGATCACAAACACAGGATGGTAATGGAACAGAAGAGGAAAGAAAAAGTTCGAGAAATAGAACTGTTGTTATTTAAAAATGGCAATCCCACCAGTTTGATTGAGAAAATCAAGTCCCGGATTATGAGAAAGGTAAAAGAAGCACTTGAAGAGAGTGTGAATGCTAATTGGGACAATATTCTCCCTCTTCTTCCCCCGGATCTTCAAAGCCATATAAAAGATGCTAGGTCTTTGGCTTGGTTGAAGAAAGTAAGTTCCTTATATAAAACGAGGATTGTCTCTCTATATCTTTTTAATAAGAATTTAATTAATTGCGGAGGATTGTATTGTATCTCTTTTTTTTTTTAATAAGAATTTAATTAATTGAGAAAATAAATTTCCAAATTAATTGAGCCAATTCTCCAAAACGGGAATAAAAAAAAACTCAGAAAAATGATCTTTGCAATTTGAATCAAGAGGAGGGACACCCAAATCCATTCCCCATAAAAAGTAGTACTTGAACCCATATCTGAATTTGAAAGACAACATGCGAAAATCTCCGATTTGTCTTCAATTCGAGATCTACGTTTCATTTTCTTAAGAGACAAGTTTATAATTGTAGATATATAAGAGGAATTATTTTTAAATTAATTACGGGTGGAGAAATATCATTTTAATTTTTTAACTTTTGCCCCTGTTAAGTTTGTGTTATTACTTCTCTATTACTGTAAGAAAATATTTATGCATTTTATTTTTAGGAAAACTAATGAAAAAGGTTTGAAAACTTTAAGTTTTAATAATAACTACAAAATAAAAAGTAAAGTAAATAGTCCTATGATTAACTTTTTAATGTAAAAATGTAGTTTTTCTTTAAAATGACCTGCGGCTTTTCATTACAACTCTCTTTATTTTTTTCTTCCTCCTCCTTATCCCTCTTCCCTCTCGATGTTCTCCCCGACTGCTAAAAAATCCAAAATCATCAATTTCATCTCCTTCTCCAAATCAATACGGTCATGCATTAATTTGAATTCGCACCCGAACTCTTAGAACCCTCGAACCCAGTTTGGGTTCGACATTTCCGGTGACTTTCAGACGTCTTCAGGTGACGGCAGCCCTGCGACCACCACTATTCGACTCCCAACAACAACATTCAAGTTTTGCAGTGCTCGAATCTGGCTCTATATCGAGGAGTTCCATAAGCCCAGCTCACGGTGGGCTTTGAAACAAAAAGTTTTTAAGCACTGTGGTGTAAGCTCACTCACACACCATTTTCAATCTTGTCAAAAAAGAATGAGCATTGCATTGATACTTTGGCTGTGAAACGGAAGGTAGAATTGTTAATGATTAGACATCGGTTTTCAAAATCGTTTAATTTCAGCAGTGGTTCAAAAAAAAAAAAAAAAAAAATTCCTGTGACCTCTGGGTCTTCTTCCTTTATTCTTTCTTCGTTGAGTTTTAGTCCTCCAAAATTTTTGATAATTTTTTAAATTTGAGTTTCTGGATTGCTCTTAAATTGGAGCGTTTGTGTTGGGTATTCCACCCCCTCCCTTTTATTTTCCGGTGGAAGCACTGTTCTCTTCATGCTAATTGTCAAATTGTTCGAACCACAGAGATGAAAAGATCTTTCCAGAGAGAGGAAGAAGGTCGTAGAAAAAATAATATTAATTAGAATAATAACATTAAAATAGATCCTCAAATGTTTGCTATGCCAAGTACAAATAGTGTTTTCCGTTGCCTAGTTATCATTTCACAGAGTTTTCAAGAGAAAGAACGAAAAAATGCACATTACTTTTTTCGGTTTGAAGAATATTAAATTTATGTCTCATTTTGTGTGTAATTTTACACCGTGTGAAAGCCACTCAATATAATGTAAAAGTCATAATGACTTTTAGAAGAAGCTGTTGGCAATTATTGCACTTTGTAAAGTACTTTGCCTTTTAGAAAAAAGAGAGAGAGAGAGAGATATAGAGAATAAAGGAAGTGCTGCTCCTCTTCTGATGTTTCGGGCAATCAGTCGTCAATTATTGAAGGGGCTTTCGCCCGAGTGGAGAATCATCGGACAAGGGGAGGCCCACCTTACGTGAAGGAAGAGAGCCAATTAGTATTCACGCAATAATTGAAAGTGACATTTGAAAAAGAAGAAAGACCAATTATCAATCATTCCGCTTTACAAAGTAAAAAAAATAGCCGAAACACTTATGGTATCAGATTTGATGAACGATCAACAAATTTCAATCACTCCATCAAATTTGAGGGTTTTAAGTGCTCCGACACTATGTCTTGAAAAATTTCAGTCGTTTTAAGGTCAATTACTAACTACATTTGTTATGTTTTGTCCAGTGATTCTTATTCAAGTCCAATGGCCAGATCAGAAAACACTGTCATGACCATGCAACCTGAAGATGAATCAAGTTCCATATGGACAGAGAGAACTCAAAAGCCTGACGAGTCCTTTGATAAAAAATATTGGAGGAAGATATTCATCGCATCGTGTTTTTTAGCTGTTCTAGTGGATCCGTTATTCCTCTACGTTCCGATTCTCATGGATGATTTCAAGTGCCTTATGTTAGACCCAAAGTTGAAGATAACTGCTCTTATTTTAAGAACAATCACAGATCTTTTCTATTTAATGGATATTATTATTCGAATTTATAGACATGAGAACTATTCATCTAGTTTATTCAATGAACTTGATGACAGACAAAACTTTAGATGGAAATCTAGTGTGCGAAGAATAGCCAAGATAATACGGGCGTCAATTGATATCTTAATTGACATTGTAGCTCTTCTTCCCCTTCCACAGGTAAGCAGTTAAATCCCTTTGTTGGCGTAATTGTTTCGCTATTTGCTTTGCATGCAGCCAAAGCGGATTTTTTTTTTTTTGTGTTAAATGCAAAATTGACACACTGTGTAATAGACATTTAGATCTCACATACACTTTGTTATTAAGTGTTAATTTTGTGTCCTTGACATTGTTGTAATTGATCAATCGATTTTCACTATTGGCACTATGTACTAATATATGGTATCCAGGTGGCAATTCTCATTTTCTTTTCAAAAATGAGTGACTTGAGATATATGACTAAAAGAAGGATGGTTATCATGAACATTTTTGCTCTGTCGCAATATGTGACACGAGTTCTTCGCATCTACCTCTCATTTATGGAACTTAAAAGGACTCCTAAAGAAGAGATTACAGAGACTTCCGTATGGATTAAAGGTGTACTCAATTTCTCTATGTACATAATGGCAAGTCATGTAAGTTTCAATGTATATCCTCATTTATTTTTGTTTGTCGAATCAATTATTATTATTATTCTTTTCTCACTTTTTTTTTTATTAAAAAGAACGATAAATGACTATTTTGAAATAACAATAACATCTGAATTATTAATCACCCTATATAATTTTCTTCAATTTTTTTGTTTGTTTATTTGTTTAATTTTCAGGTATTGGGAGCCATGTGGTACTTTTTTGCCATTCAACGAATGATGAGGTGTTGGCATTCTGCATGTCGAAAGGATGATGGATGTGATAACAGAATTTTTCATTGTCATGATCACCACGCATTTAGAAATACCACAATTCTAAATGATTTGTGCCCTCTCAATTCATCAGACACAATGCCCATCGATTTTGGTATATTTGCTACTGTGCTTCAATATGGTATTGTAGGATCAACTGATTATTTCCAAAAGTTCTCAAACTGTTTTTGGTGGGGTCTACAACATTTAAGGTTTGTACATTTGTGTATTTGAATTTGCTCCTGATTTAAATTGGATAATACTATCTACATACTCATTTTTACTTTAAATTTTAGACTTTTAGTCCCTAACATTGGTTCTTCTTGTTGAAAATATGAATCACACATCAAAAACTAAAGCGTTGCTTCTAGGAAATAGAGTCGAGTAGAAAGACTTGTAGATATTAAAAATCAAGTTGGGAGACTAGAATGTTATCTTGGATAAATTTTAGGAACAAGGAACCATAGAACCAAATAAGCCTTTAGAAAAAAAGGTTGTAAATTTGTAAGTTTATAACTTGAAATTGGTTATCTTGTATAGTGATCCATTAATTTGATTTTTGCAGTTCCTTTGGTTCAAATCTTCAGCCCAGTGCAGATGGATGGGAGAACCTCTTTACGGCTTTAGTTTCTATAATTGGCTTGCTCCTGTTTTTATATCTCATTGGAAATTTGCAGGTTTGTTTAAAAAACTTTTCTTACGCTTATCATTAAGTGCTAATTAATCACTTCAATTATGTAAACTTGATCAGTGAAGATTTTGTTATCCATTAAAGAGAAATGCTAAGGTAACTCTCTCAAAAGTGGGACTATTTATGGACTCTTTGTCACCTCACGTTTTTGGCACAATGTTTTATAATGTTGGCACGATAATTGACATTAAACTGTGAGATGACAGAGAGTCTATAGAGAATCTCACATTGAGAGAGTCTCCTTAGCATTTCTCTCCATTAAATTCACTCTAATTAACCTAGTATATATTAAGTATTCTAGAACTACTTATACGTTAAGTATGATTTTTTACTAAAACTAAATGCCGTGTATAAGAAAATTTTATATGATTTTTCACGAAACTTGAATGCCATGTATAAGAAATTTTTACTTATAATAGGAACACTTGTCATGTAATGTATTAATTCACATGTTACCATATAAGTAGATGATATTCCCCTATTAGGATATATTAATAAAAAAATAAGTATGTGTGTAATTTGAATGAGAAAACAACACCGTATGGCCACGTTCTAGTTCTAGCTATAGAGAAATTTCTCGTCATGTATGTTAGATTTTAATTGTGGTCCGTTGGTTAGGTGCATTATGTTCATGATACTGTGTTCATCAAAAGATTATAACTAAAAGTAGCTAGTATTTCTTTCTTTCTTCTTCTTCTCTCTTTTTTTTTTTTGTGGTTAAAATGGTAGTAATATAGAAAAAAGGAAAATTTTGAAATAGGTCAAATTTTATAGACTACCTTTTGAATATGTCAAATTTTTAGTTACTTTGGACCCATATCAAACCCCCCCCCCAAAAAAAAAAAAGATTAAACTCAAAATCCAAAATAATGATGACATCGATCTCTTGTTGAATAGATGTATATGCAAATAGCTGCTACAAGAACAGAGGATCACAAACACAGGATGGTAATGGAACAGAAGAGGAAAGAAATAGTTCGAGAAATAGAACTGTTGTTATTTAAAAATGGCAATCCCACCAGTTTGATTGAGAAAATCAAGTCCCGGATTATGGGAAAGGTAAAAGAAGCACTTGAAGAGAGTGTATATGCTAATTTGGACAGTATTCTCCCTCTTCTTCCCCCGGATCTTCAAAGCCATATACAAGATGCTAGGTCTTTGGCTTGGTTGAAAAAAGTAAGTTCCTTATATAAAACGAGGATTGTCTCTCTATATCTTTTTAACAAGAATTTAATTAATTGTTGCGGATTGTATCTCTTTATCTTTTTAATAAGAATTTAATTAATTCTTCCTATGGCCTTTCTTGCTTTCTCTCTGATAGTTTTACAACATGAATTCCAGGTGCCAATGCTTCAAGGGATGGATGAAGGTTTGTTAAAAATAATCTATGAGAAACTTGAGCCCGTGAGATATACTGAGAACAACTTTATTATTCAAAAGGGTGAAATATTTGAAAAGATGGTCTACATTGTAGACGGAGTTGTATCCATTGAAGAGAGATCTTCTAATGATTTGAGTCGAGATGCAGATGCAGGAGAATTATTTGGAGAAGAACTTCTACGTTGGCCATTCTACTCTGACTTCCCTTCCGAACAACCGTCGGCAACTGAATCTGTAAAGACAACTGGTGTTGTTGAAGCCCTTGCTCTCACTTCACACCACTTGAAACGTGTAAGCTCTTAATCAAATGCACATTTTCCATATTACAATTGAGCATCCATGGTAAAATTAATTGGGATAAGAGAGAGAACCTCTTAACAACCTTTTTTTTTTTTTTTTTTGTGGATTGATAGATATACGGGCAATTAGACGTTAAAAGAAGAGAGGAGCCTAGACATAGAAAAATGATGAAAGAGGTGGTGAAGCAACAAATGAATTTGTGGATACCTAAAAATGGAATACCAAAAAGGTTGAATAAGTCTACAAAGTCGTGGATCATGGAAAATCTTAGCTTGGAAAATTGGGATAATCTCCCTTCTGATTGGTATAATCTCGTTTCTAGTCTTCCCCCCTCGGATTTTCAAAACGAGATCAAAAATTATATGCCATTGACAAAGTTGAAGCAGGTAAAGTTTCTTCAAATCCATGAATCCATGGCTTTAATTTTGAACATAGAATTGGAAGCATTTATTTATTTATATCTGTCATCCCAATATCCCAGGCATACACATGTAATATTAGAGTTCCCAGGTATTTAATTAGAGCATAACAAACGTATACCATACAAAGCCCAACCTAGACTACATAACAATCTAGCTCTAAAATGACAAAAATCAGTTCTAATGAGAGACATGTCAGGCCTAGGCTAAAATAGCCAAGTGCTCTTTATTTAGTCCCGGCCATTGCCCAGGAAAAGATGGAGCGTACATGAGAGGAAAAAAAAAAAAAAACAAACAAACAAAAGTAAAAAGAAGCTGTCAAATAGGTAAAATGGTGGGTCTATAGGAGGGATGCAAGGGGTCTATATAGGTAAAATCCAGAAGCTGTCAAATAAAAAAAACAATGATGGGTCTATATAGGTAAAATGGTGGGTCTATAGGAGGGATGCAAGGGGTTTATAAGAGGGTCTGAATAGTTTTTACTTTTATATTTTGGATGATGAGTATAACGATATATCTTATATTAAAACCTCTCATTTGCATTTTTCATCATTTAGCCAATTTCCCTTTTTAAAGGAAGATTTCATGAGTCGTTTAGATGTGCTCTTAGATACATTTTTTTATAACTTGAAGCATGTAAACTTTTGTAGTTATAATCATCCAAATAACCCAAAAATGATATTCATTAAAACCAGGAAAAAAAAAAAACAAACGTTACAAAAAAGTGAGTAGTAGAAACAAGAAAAACATGATCTGATGGGGTTGCAATAATGTCACTGACAGATAAAAAACAAAAAATAAACCATCACGATTATGCCACTTGTTACATTTTTTATAGTAATGATTCATGTAAGAAAAATACTAAGGAGACCATTAAAAAAAATCAATTATCAACCATTGTATTATGTGGTCAACAAAATATAATTTAAATAGCTCTAAAGCCACCGGGCATCATTGCAACCGAGCAACACTCACACCTTTCACGTTTACATTGGCTTCATTTTCTTGCAGTGAGCAAACAGAAGAATGGTTCAAAGGCTGTAGATTTTAATAAAAATTTTGGAGATTAATGATGGATGGAAGCTTTTTAAAATTCACGAGTTAGTTATAACTATGTACTTATGTATTATATTTTTTTATTTTTCAATTAATTTACTTAAATGTTATGAAATGTAGATGCCAGTATTCCAAAACATGGAAGAATCAGTGCTGAAACAAATTTGTAGCCATCTTCGGCCCATGAAGTATTTTGACGGAGAGAACATAATTGCAAGGGGTGACCCAATTCAAGTATTGTTCATTGTGGCTGGATATATATCCGATCAAAGTTTTAATCAAAAAGGGCCAGGAGAATTCTATGGAGAAGAACTTCTGGATTGGCCATTCTCGATCTCTTTCCCTCGCAGAGTGCCTACAGTAGCTGAGTCTCCTTATGCAGTATCTGAATGTATTGAAGTCCTTGTTCTGACGGCGGTGAACATGGAGAGGGTAGCCACTAAATTCCGCAAGCATTTCATCAAAAATTACGGCAGACTCGCACAGAAAGTGGTTAATTATGCAAGCCCCACCGTTACAATGCCTGGGCCATCATCTTCTGAGGCAGTCGTACGATTTACTGAAGAGGACATTAAGGAGGCCACAAGCAACTACAGTTGTCTTAACTATGAAAATGAAGGCGGCTACGGAGCAGTTTACGAAGCAGCATTACCTGGAAGTGAAACACCTGTTGCCATAAAAACGTCCAACAGTGCTGATATTGGTAACCGGTTCATCCAGAGTCAACATTTGGTTCATGAGGCATTTGTTCTTTCTCAAATCAGACACAAAAATGTGGTGAGGCTGTTAGGTTGTTGTTTAGAGACAAAATGGCCTATAATGGTTTATGACCGCACCTCTGCTAGGACTCTTGAGGAGCACATTCACATGAATAGACCGAAACTCTTGCTGCAACAACGAATGAATATAGCAGCGGAAACTGCAGGAGCTTTAGCATACTTGCACTCCATGTCAGTCATACACCAAGATGTGAAGACAGAGAATATATTAATAGATCATACAACTCACATTGCAAAAGTTTCCGGTTTTGGAGCTTCACGATTACTTCATGAAGATAAAGGTGAAATGGAATATGTACGACCAACTTTGTCAGAGACACGGCTTGATGATGGTGATAACAGTGAAACGGAAGATGAAGTATCAACTTCGCCAGAGCTATTTTGGGATGAAGCAACACCTATCCCAGAGCCATGGGGGGAATATGGAGAATCAAATTTGCCAGAGTCATCGGGGGAAGCTGAAGTATCAACTTTGCCAGGGACATTGGGATACTTAGACCCCGAGTATCGTGTATCACACGTGCTAACAGAGAAGAGTGACGTCTATAGCTTTGGAGTAGTTCTAGTGGAGCTACTAACAAGTCAAAAAGCAGTTTCGTCTAACGGGCCTGAGAGATTCCTAGCAGACGCCTTTGTTCGTTCAGTGCAACGGGGTCTCTTGCATCAAATTCTCGATTGTCAAGTGATCAAAGACAATTTTACTATAGCCGAAGAAGTGAGCAACATTGCCGTGGCATGTTTGAGGAAAAGGGGGCAGGAAAGGCCTTCCATGAAAGATGTAGCTGCGAAGCTTGACACTGTAGTGCAAACTATTATGACCAGGGCAAACCCTTCTACGGTGGAGAATAATATATCTTCGGGTTCTGGAACTTCCGAGTGAAGTATTACTGAACCGACGCAGCTAGTTTCAGTTTGAGTGTGTCCTTGTGAAATAATTCATTAGTCGTGTAGTGAAGGTTGACAAGTAAGATGCGATTGGTAGCTTGTGTAAACCATGGAATTTAGAATTAGTATCAAATATTTATATTTGCCCATTACATTTTATCTTTGCAGTTGCCCATTCGATTGTATATGTCCTAACAGTACCATCCTCGCAAACAGAAAAGAGTAACGTCTATAGCTTCAGAGTTGTCTAGGAAATCCTAAATCAAGGGAGTGAGAAAGGAACTGTTTTTAATTGTACTTTAAAAAAGAAAAAGCTTATTCATATTGGTTCATACTAATTATGACTCTTAAAAAAAAGCTTATTCATATACAGAGTTTCACTGAAAATAGACATCAAAGTAAATAACTTGTACATGTGTCTGATCGCGTAAATAGTCTCCGACAATATTACCTCTCTCGAATCTTCGGTGGTTTTGCAAAGCCAATATCGTCATCTATGGCAATCTGTTGTAGTCAACGTGTCGCAGTCGTTTCTTAGCCACGCAGAAGCAGATTTGAGTACAAGAAGACGAAGTTCACCATTGAGGAGACCCCGAGCCATTTGCCTCCGAATAGAAAGTCTTTGGCATGCAATGGGAGAACTTATGGGTCCCAAAGACTATGCATACACTCAAGAAGCACAAAAAGGAGTTATTACATTTGTACAAGTCAGATGCAACATTATGTAAACCATAGAATGAGTATATTAAAAGTTCACTCTCTTCATATGTTTATTACTGCTTCCCAAGTTATAAAATTCCTCAATTTCATTAATATCTCAACCAAAATGGGTATGTTACAACATCTGATGTGCTTTAGAATTCCTGAATTCACAAGAACTGTACTTGGTCTAGAAAGTTAGGCAAGTTCTGTAAAAGGATGAGGTAAAAAGCTAGCATCTTTACCTTGATATATGCATCACTAGCCTCAGCTAAATGGGTTAATCATGATAACATCTGATGTGCTTTAATCTCTCTGCTGCTGTTTTTTAAAGGGCACGTCGAGCCAATCAACCAATGCATGCGAGTAAGGTAACATGAAGAGAACACACCTTGAGGAGAGGTGCACGAGCAAATGCACGAAGTGACTCGAATTCCTTTCCCTTTTCCATACCAGACCTAACTTCCCTATGTCATCATATGATTATTGTAATCAGTAAAAGATTTTCATCACAAGGTATCAAGTCATAACGCGGATAAACGGATTAATTAAACAAGACTGGAAATGGAACAAAAGAAACAGACCATTTGGTAACTTCACAGAGTACCACGAGATGCGGGCGATAAAGGGCATCATGTAGGCAAAGGAACAAAAATAGGGGAAAAAGAAAAAGGGAAATAAAAGAGATATATGCATCACTGCCAACTTGATAGTGAAAGAATCCATTGAAGAGTAGAAACCATTGACATCATTACTGATTGGTCTGTGATGTCTCTTCAAAAGTTCCCACTTCATTCACGAAGGACATCATGATGAGGTATATTGCCCTGATCTGTACCTGAAAACAGACCACAGGCATCCCCAAACATTTACAGATTACATTATCAGAACCATCATCTGGCAAGAAATGACTTAGAACGCATATTCAGCATCTTACTAATTAACACTGAGTGACAGAATAATTAAGTGGCTTGAGTCTTCAAGAAAACTTACTGAACAAAGGATTACAAGAACTCAACTAATTGCAATTACTATGCTCCCAAGAAAGACATCCAACTTATCAAAAGAGGTTCTTAAGCAAGTGCTGGATCAAAAACATTCTTGTTTATTGAGTCAAGAGAGAATAGTTTTGTTACCAAAAACAAACTTCCAGTCAAAGTGTTAAATCAAAGTAAGAAGTGTGAACTAAGCTACAGAATGATCTTCTCAGCATAACAAAGCAATCATTGTGACTAAAGTAAACTGAAATCCAAGACTGACCTGGTCGTGAATGTTGCATGAAAGTGTAAACCCAAAGTCCAGCAGCAGGGTAGCATTTGAAAATTTTCCGTATCTTATCAGTACCTATACAATGACCAGCAAGGAATAAAATTTTTTGCTAATTCATTAAAAAAAAAATACATAAGAAATTAGCAGAAGGTCATTAAAATTTCAAACCCAATTGAGAGACATCTAGAACGAGTATTGAGTTATAATGTTAATGAGCCGTCTACAAGAACAAAAATTGATCAACTGTTTCAAAACAAAAAATGATATTTGAAAGGGTACGTGTAATTTTAAATGGGGGAAACAGGCCACCTTAATTAAGTAGCATCTAACATGTTCACCAGGAGCATAATTGTGGTCACCAATGACCTGCCCAGATAAATGACAGGGATGAAAAATCAAGGACATTGTTGAAGTGTATACCTCATAATATGTATAAATTTTAAAGGGAGCTCGTAACTGCAGAAATAAGTAGCATATGAGAATTGAATTTGTTGTGCACCCCAATAACTGAATGAATATAAAGCAATAAAAACATAAAAAAAAAAATCAATTTCCATAAGAGTGCAGATTGAATAAGGAGAACATAAAATTCTTGTACTCCTATAACCAAATCAAGATGTGAGATAGAGAATCAAAACGCAAAGAGAGAGGGAGTACCTCTGAGAAATGTTTGTTGTCATCACTCTATTAACTACATTGCAAAAGATGAAATTGGTACAGAGGAAGAGAAAGAATTGGTAGAGAGAAACAAGCGAGATTGTATTGATTGATTAGAGAAAATGTATACAACTGAACTTAAGAAAATGATAGCTATATGATCCCTTATATAGCCATATATCCCAATGAAAGTAATACCCTTCTAACTATATTAACAAACTCAATCACTAGAATAATGTCATGTGGCATTTCTGTTATATCATTTATTACTCCCCCCTCAAACTAAACTTGAAGTATCCAAGTGAAGTTTGAACTCGCCAGGTATTTGAGATTGATTTAGAACTACAAGACCAAGATGTCTGCAATGCTTCAAGAACATTGGACTGTGCAATCCTTTTGTAAATATATCTGCAATTACTGTTATGAAGCTAAACACTGCAGAAACCCCATGTCAATGCTGCACCTAAAACTATGAAGCAGATGAATCTTCCCCACATGAATCAAACTGATTACTTAAAGATTCATTAATATCCTCGGGGTCAGAGAAGAACTTCTTTCTCTTACTGCTGCTGCATTCACCATTCTCTGTTTCTTCCGTAGGACTGGATGAAAGAAGCAACTTTACATCATCAAGTAACCCTTTTCTACCAAAATCAATACTGTAGCTGAAGGTAACGACAACAAAGTCATGCTCAGGAACCTTGAGTAAGCCGTTGCTAGCTGTCATTTTCCCTAACCATTCATATTCTACTAATACAATTTGGCACCTCATCCTTCTCAAGAAACCTTGCAGCAATTTATCCAAAGCCACTTCTATGTCAGTAATTTCGTCCCTAAACAGAATATGAGGGATCGCCACAGAGGAATTCGCTCCATCAGAATGCTCATTACATTCATGACCATCAACACCAAAATTCCCATTGCCATTAGATATCAAATTTTCCCCATATTTGACAACAGCAAGATTGTTTTCATTGTCATGAGACTCCAAAATCTTACGTTTATTGCCATCTGGAATCACCAACTGCTTATCAATCTCATTTGTCATTGTGAAGATTACCCTTCAAGTGATCAAACAATTGAATGTTCATTCCCACATCTTTTCCACTTTTGAGGCTGATGCTGCAAACAAGAAAGCACCCACGAAACCTATCACCAAACCTTCTAGCTTTCCCAAAACCCTGAATCAAACAAGTGCACCCATGACACCTTTGTAACTACTGACCAAAAGATTACTGAGAGCTTTTGCAGCTTCTTGAAGAATTAAGACATAAACCAAAACCTCTACTTACTCCATTATCATCACACAAGACTACACCTTTAGCCATTGGTGAAGCCATGATGAAAGACACAAGTGTAATCCAGAAATCATAACAGATAAATTCTTCCAGGCAGCAAGAGAATGACACTCTTGACACAAATGCTACGGCAACAAGAGAATGACACTCTTGACAAATTCTATGGAATCAAAGAAAGAATGATACTTTCTTAACCATCAAGAAAGAATGACACTTTCTTGAAATCTTGAAATCTTGTAATCCAACCAAATCACTAAATGAAACAGTAGTTTATCTTTAGACGATTCATCCAAAAAACATCAAAACAACTTGACAAACCTGTGTCTTCATCAATTTCACAAAACAACTTGAGCTGTGCATTTCTTCAAACCTGTGGACTGCACAAAGTTGAGAAATTTTCTCCATAACAGAGAACACAACATGGATCAAAGTGGCAGATATAGAGCACAAAGAGCTGATATGCGAACGACACCGAGAAGAGACCATAATCTGAATAACCATCAACACAAAATTATCTTGGCAAACAATCAAGAAACTATATTCCATCATTCTTCAACTAATGTCAATGGCCCTCACAATTAATGATGTATAAAATCTCACACTTTATCTTCTGCGGCAATTCCACAAACACCATATATGCATAAAGAAGATGACAAATACAAGAAACAACCTAACATAGTCCAAGATCCCACTTTCCAATTAGCAACGCAGAAGAGAAATTCCGAGACGATTGAGTCGAGCAACTAAACAGAACCCAAATTCTGAGGAAAACCCACATTCCAGCAAACAAGAATCACAAGATTCTAATGACGCACCACCAACTCATGAGAATACACCGGCTTCCAGGGTAGGAGAAAACTCAGGGGAAAGAAAATTTGATTTCGAGGATGTAAGAGCAGCACTTGGTGAGACTATTCAGAGCAGCACTTGATGAGACTATTCCGGTTTTTGTTGGACAACAAGCACAAGCAGACCCACCGAGAATCAACTTCAATGCATCTGGTTCAGGTGAAGCGAGTGAAGCAGAAGCACCAAAGCTTATGAAACCCAGAAACCCAATGAACAAGAACAAGAAACCCAAAAACAAAACAACCCAGAAGTAATAGAACGATTGCGGAAGCACCCAGAAATTTATTGGAACGTCTAATGAAAATTTGGAAAGAAACTAAAGCTAGAAACAGATGAAAAATAATAGGAAGTTGAACCATCAAAATCCATGGAGTGAGTTTGGTGGCTCTAATACCATATTAATTACATTGTAAAAGATGAAATTGGTACAGAGGAAATGAAAGAATTGGTAGAGAGAAACAAGAGAGATTATATTGATTGATTAGAGAAAATATATACAACCAAACTTAAGAAAATGATAGCTATACAATCCCTTATATAACCATATATCCTAATAACAGTAATACCCTACTAACTATATTAACAAACCCAATCACTAAAATAATGTCATGTGACATTTCTATTATATCATTTTTTAACACAAGTGATTCTGAAGTCTCATAAAATCAGCAAATGGGATCTATAACATAATTAAAGAGGAAAACATTGAAGTTGCATCATAAAGTTCATAACACTATTTACAACGGAATCTTCATAAATTTGTTACCAGGGGATAACCCTTCATGCTTCCCGATGCTCGAGAAGTAACTGCAAAATCTACCTTGAGCAAGTGAGAATAAGTTTAATAGATCTTTAAGAGATGCAACTGCTGCAACTAATCATATCTAGAATAGTATTATATCCAGCAGGTCATATAAAGTCAGAATTAATAGGTATATAGGTAAATGGAGATATAACTAATTTAAAAACATATGAAATCGGACGCCATTTAAAATCTACAACACTTCTGGCATTCATTCAAAAAAATTTTTTTTTAAAAAAATTGGAATTAAGTACGAGTTAATCAAATAATTCAGACAGATTAGAACATGAAAATGCTTAAATATGTAGAAGCTTACCTAAGGCATATGCAGACATGAAATCCTATAGGTGATACTTTTGCAGATTTCAGGAAGTTCTTGAGAACCTGAAAATATGTCGTAACAATAATCAGCATCTAGAAGTTACTAACAAAGAAGTGATTAACAATCGCATATCTCAAGTAAGTATTGACTTGATTAAGTTTCAAAAGTAATTAAGCTGACGAGATGCCCCACTATTCCAAATTCTGAAGAATTTGTGCCACATTATTCTAGTTGTATTTGATTGTTTACTCTGGTTGATTAATTTTGCCTGAACATTCAAGATAATGGGAGACTGAGTTACATGCCAATAACAGTTTAAACACCCGAATAGAGATGATGATATTAAATTTAAAACATATACACGGTAGAGGTTCACGCATGAATGTCCCAAAACCATTAACCAGAGAATACCACATACCACTATTCGACTCCCAACAACAACATTCAAGTTTTGCATGCGAATCTGGCTCTATATCGAGGAGTTCCATAAGCCCAGCTCCCGGTGGGTTTTTTTCCGACGAAGATCCAAGTTTTCTCCGGCCGATTTCAGGCCTTTCCGACCGTTTTTGGATCCGGAAAAGGTGGTATGCATACTCTACACCCTCAAATTAGCTTAGGTTGTGAATTTGGTGTAAAATGGCATGGGTTAGGAAGCTAATCGGAATCTCTATGTTTTTGCAAGGAACCAGAACTTTTCCATGCTCGAAAGCTCCACTGGTATGTCATCGCTCTTCTGCCATGTTTCTGCTTTGATCTCTGATCTTTCTGCAATTGTTTTGGTTTTTGGTTTTGTGGATTTGCTGCTTTATCTGTGTTGATCAATTTGAGATCCCCATTTTGTTTTAATATTCTATACGTTTAGAGGAATCTTGATTTGCAAAATTCTTATCACGATTTTGAGTTCCTTCTTCAAATTGAATACTCTTTCTATAGTTATTCCATGTTTGGAATAATTTTGCCATAATAGCCCCAACTATCGTAGGATCCGGAATAACTATTTTAAGTTCACGAAGCTTTGAGACCAAGATCAATAATTCATGAACTTGGTTTACGATGAGTTTGTTATCAAACATAGTGAACTCATAATATTTGAACATTAAAAAAATCTATCGGTACCTCTTTTATCCGTTGTGTACTTGTGTTCAAGTGCTTCCCAACTTTCCTTTGGAGATTGAATGTGTGCGTACATGTCATATAAGCTATCAGATTATGCGCCCAAGATGTGCCCTCGACATACCAATTCATCTTCTTCATGCTTCTTTCGATCGACAACTATTTTGTTCGTGTCTTTGTCACTTGGTTCACGAATAGGCTCCAATTTCAAGTCCAACACATATATGACATTTAGAACAGTAAACATAAAACGCATCTTGTCCTTCCATCAGATGAAGTTTTATCCACCAAATTTGTTATTGTGGAATAACAAATATACTACGAATCATACATTGCAATAATAGAGGAGCCTAGACACAAAAGAATGATGAAATAGGAGATGCAGCGAAATATAGATTGGCTTATGCCTAGAAATAGAATTCCTAAAAAGTTGAATCAGAAAATACAGCCGTGGATTATGAAAACGGTTGAAGAATAAATTCAAAATCGCATGTGTGCTTTTTGGGATTTGCTCCCTCTTGATTGGGATAAGCTCGTTTCTCGTCTTCCGTTGGATAAACAAAAAGTTATCAAAAGTTACATGCCATTGACTAAGTTGAAGGAGGTAAAGTTTCATGAGTTAATTATAACTATATACTTATGTATTATTATTTTTAATTTGTCAGTTAATCTACTTAAATGTTATGAAATGTAGATCTCAACAATCCAAATACAAAACATGGAAGAATCAGTGTTGAAAGAACTTTGTCGCCTTCTACGGCCCATGAAGTATTATCGTAACAATGCCATTATTGAAAAGAGTGATCCAATGCAAATGTTGTTGATTGTGGAAGGAAGAATAGGTATGGAGGTTGCGTAAAAGGCGCAGGAGAAATCTATGGAGAAGAACTTCTGGTTTGGCCATCCTTGACCTCTTTCCCTGACAGAGTACCTACAACAGCTGAGTCTCTTTTCGTAATTACGGATGTTGTTGAAGTCCTTGTTCTGACGGCCAGCGACATGAAGAGTGTAGCCACTGAATTCCGGAAGCATTTCATAAAAAATTACGGCAGACTCGTGCAGAATTTGAGTAAAAGGACATTCTTAAGATGCTTTACTGAAAGGGAAGTTGAGGAGGCCATAAGAAACTACACTTATCATTACTATAACAATGAACGCGACGGAACATTTTACCACACAAAATTAGATGAAACAGGTATCGCCATAAAAAAGTGTTAAAGGTGACCCGTTCATCCAGAGTCAACATCTGGTTCATGAGGCATTTGTTCATTCTCAAATCGAACACAAAAATGTGGTGAGACTGTTTGGTTGTTGTTTAGAGACAAGATGGCCCGTAATGGTTTACGTCCCCACCAATGCTTTGACTCTTCTCGAGCACTTTCATAGAAACAACCCTAAACTTTTCGTTTGAATCACGAATGAAGATAGCAGCGGAAACTGCAGGAGCTCTAGCATACTTGCACTCCAGGTCAGTAATACATCGAGATGTGAAGGCAGCGAATATATTCATAAATGATAAAACTCATACTGCAAAAGTTTTCGGTTTTGGAGCTTCATGATTGCTTGATGAAGATGAAGGTGAAATGGAAGATGAAGTATCAACTTTGCCAGAGACATCCCAATACTTAGACCCCGAGTATCGTAAATCTCAAGTGTTAACAAAGAATAGTGATGTCTATAGCTTTGGAATTGTTCTAGTGGAGCTGCTAACACATCAAGAGGCAGTTTCTACTGACGGGCCTGAGAGATTCCTAGCAAACGAGTTTGTTTGTTCAGTGCAAAAGGATCGCTTGGGCCAAATGCTCGATGGTGAAGTAACCAAAGACGAATTTAGTTTTGAGATAGCCAAAAAAGTGAGCGAGCTTGCCGTGAAATGTTTGAGGCCATGGGGGGAGGAAAGGCCTTCCATGGAAGAAGTAGCTGCGGAGCTTAAGGGAGGAGCGCAAACTATTAGAAACCGTTAAAAAGCATATAAACTTCAGTCTTTCTGCGGTGGAGGACAATAATATATCTTGGGTGAACCGACGTATCGATGAACCGATGCAGCTGATTTCAGTTTGAGTGTGTGCTTGTGAAATAATTCATTAGTCGTGTAATGATGGTTGACAAGCAAGATGAATTTCGAATTTGGAATTAGTATCAAATATTTATAACTTTTATATATATTTGCCCTTTTAATTTTTTATTACTTGTTAAAGTTTGCATTACAACTTCAAAAAACATAGATCATACTGTTGAATTTATATATATTTGCCCGCTCCACCACCACACCCCACACCCCCCCCCCCTCAACAAAAAAAAAAAAAAAAAAAAATCATAATCTCTATAAAAAGATGGCCAAAATTTAGATCGAGAATCATAAATAGAATCCACTAGAAACAGTGTATTTTTTTCTTTTCATAAGCAATGATTGAATCCCTAAATGCCAAAGCAAGGTGATGACCCTAGTTTTTTTTTTTTTTCATTGTAGTTACAAATTTACTGTTTCAAACAACAAACTGGTAACTGAAAAGGGGAAAACACTAATAAAAATAATACTATTTCAACTAAAATGTCATGACCCGGAACAAGGTTGGCCAAAAACTCGAATTCCGGAATGCGAGTTAAAAAGTAAAAGTAGCGAGTTAAAAAGTAAAAGTAAAACAAAAAATTAAACTTCTTTCATAAAATAATCCGAAAATCTTTACAGGGTGTACAAAAATAAAGAAAAACTCTTAGATCTCTCATCTAACACAACCCCAGCTCGTCCAACCCTTGTCTTACCAAATAATTCATCTGAAAAATAAAAAAGTGAAGGATGAGCAATAACCACCGTCGTCTAGTGAGTAGAATATGTAATATCTCAATCAAGCGTGCTGCTATTTTACACAAACTATAAAATATGAGAATAATATCAAAGTTTTAGCTAGGTAATTTTATATCACTCATCCCTTCACGTGTTAGTTATTCTTCATAATATGCAGCTCACCACATGACCCTATATTGGCCCTTCTGCACTAATGTCCCCGTGTGCCATACATTTATCTCTCGGATAACCCAACACTGAAGTTCTCATGCTCTATGAATATTTCCAAATAATCCACAAATCACCATATATTTAACTTTGAAAGCATTCACCAAATCCGACATGTTTGACTTGAAATAGAGTAAAATCACATGATAACTCATGATTTTCAGTTATTAGAAAATAAGAATATTTTTAAAATTTTAACACATTACATAAACCTCTCACCTCGATCAATAACTATATCCACGGCAAAACAAGCCTACTAACATCTGCAGACAACTCAAACCCCAGCTCTCTCTCTCTCTCTCTCTCTCTCTCTTATTTGTTCTCAACTTTTTTCCAACGTAAAGCTGGACAATCATTCTCCTTTCCTTGGTAATCGTAAAGTGTGGCAGCTGCACCTATTTATAGTTCACTAGGCCGGTTAAACTTAGTGACCAAGCAAGAAATTAGTAATAAAATAATTGGAATTGGTAATATAAGATAAACTTACACAAGCGGATTTATAAAAAAATGTGGACTATATTATAGAAATTTACTACTATAACCTCATTCACTAGAGAAAGCATTCACACAGAAAGCCAAATTCACCCAGCAAAAATGTGTCTTCTATTTTCAGTTGTACCCTGAGATCCCACATTCCCGCTCCAAATGTCCAAGAGCCAGTTTGGTAGGTTTTCCTTCATGTTAGCCTAATGTTATGGGCACTAGTTTCCAAGAATCCCCGTTTCTCACGTACAGTTTCATATAAAATTCTTGTACTATAACCAAATCAAGATGTGAAATAGAGAATCAAAATGCAGAGAGAGAGCGAGAGTACCTCTGAGAAATGTTTGTCGTCGTCACTCAACACAATTAATTCTGAAGTGCCGTCATGATTCAAAAATTTCAAATTTCAAATATTCGGATTAAATGATTAGATAGATTTGATGGAAGGGATCTGAAATCTCTTTCCCAACAGCACCAACAATGTCTCTGTATCTTCCAAAGTTGCCATTATCGAGGATACCAGGAAAGACAGATTGAAGCTTTGGTGGAAGCTCTTAAAAGCACGGAGACATAATCTTAAGGAATGTGATATTCGTATAATTTTTTTTTTATTTCTTTCACATTTCTTATTAATTTCTATCATTTGATTTTCTTTAATTAATTTGATTGGATTACCGGAAATTAAGAATGTGTGTAAAAAGTAAAAAAAAGTGTGTGGATAGCACATCCAAAACTTGGAATAGGATCCTCTTTGGATTTTCTTTGTGGAGATTTAAATAATCAATCAATCGTGTCTGTTCATCGTAGATCGTACGGTTATAAATTATTTTAAAATTTTAATTAAAAATGAAATATAAATAATATATAACGTAAACTGGTTGCACAATATACAATAAACGAATACGATTGATTCATTCTTGAATCTCCACAAAGATGATCCGAAAATGATATTTGTCCCCCAAACTTAAACTCAACTTAGTTGTCACGTGACTCATGTGAGCTTATTAACCCTCCCTTCCCTGCACTACTGATGCCAATCATCCGCCACTTGCTTATTTGTTGTCATTCCGAATTATGATTGCAAACTATGTTTATTAGCAACCTTTATTTAATTGTTGATTGAAAATGTTTATTAGCCACTTGCTGACATAAACCTTAGTTCACTTGCTGACGTAGGTCTTTGTTCAGGCCATTAGTTTAAAGGGATTTCAATTTTTTTTTTATAGATAATGTTAGGAAGATTAAATTTAAAGATTAAAATTTCTAAATTAAAGAACATGAAAGTTGATGATTAGTTTATTACTTAAACATTGATAAATATGTTCATTATTATTGGTGACACATCATTTCGTTTACAAATTTTGTTTCTAAATTTAGTCTCTCAAGCATTATCTTTTTCTTTTCTTTTTTTAACAGAAATGGGGACTAGTTGTGTGGTTCACTCCACATCTAACTTCAACATTCAACCCATCTATCTAATTGATTTTTTGTAAAGATAGTTTATGAATGAAGATTTAAAAAATAGACATAGTCCGAATCGTTAAAATTCGAAGTAGAGTTAGCCTCACAAATAATCCAATTTTTTTGTAAATAAAGAAAATAAAATCGCTTTGGATAAAGGCTTTGGGTCTTTGTTTATGATTATTAGTCGCTTGGTGACGAGTGATTTTTTAGCATGTTCGGAGCACAGGCATAAATGTCATATGTTATTAAACAAGTAAAGTGACACCTGGAATTATAAAATACATAAGAAAAATGAGTTATGAATAAAGGTAGTTGGATGGAAGGGACAAAGAAGATTGAACATTAATCTAAAGGGGTTTCAATTTTTTTATAAAATGAATACTAGTTGTGGAGCTTACTTCACATCGAACTTCAATATTCAAACCATTTATTTTTTTAAATTGCACTTTATAGATCATCATTGCAAAATGTTAGTCAAATCGGAAATATTTCAAGTATTTAATTGATTTTTTTGTAAGAATGATCTATGAATGAAGATTTGAAAAAGAAACATGGTTCAAACCGTTAAAGTTCAAAGTAGAGTGAGCCCTATGTCACATCCCGACCTGAGTCCCCACCATATCCCGGGCTCAACTCCATCGTAACATGATATTATTCGCTTTGGGCCCCGACCACACCCTTACAGTTTTGTTTCTGGGAACTCACACGAGAACTTCCCAATGGGTCACTCATCCTGGGATTGCTCTCGCGCGAACTCACTTAACTTCAGAGTTCTGATGGAACCCGAAGCCAGTGAGCTCTTAAAAGGCCTCGTACTAGGTAGAGATGAGAATATATATATATATAAGGCTTACAAAATCTACTCCCCTGGACGATGTGGGATGTCATGTCACATCCCCGCCCGGGACGGATCACTTCCCCGGCCCGCTCCACCACCGTAGCATGATATTGTCCGCTTTGGGCTTACCATTCCCTCACGGTTTTGTTTTTGGGAACTCACGAGCAACTTCCCAGTGGGTCACCCATCATGGGATTGCTCTAGCCTCCTTCTCGCTTAACTTCGGAGTTCCTACGGAACCCGAAACCAGTGAGTTCCCAAAAGGCCTCGTGCTAGGTAGGGATGAGAATATACATATAAGGATCACTCCCCTGGGCGATGTGGGATGTCATAATCCAAAAACAAAACCGTGAGGGCTTGGTAAGCCCAAAGCGGACAATATCGTGCTACGATGGTGGAGCGGGTCCAGGAGGTGATCCGCCCTGGGCCGGGATGTGACATGTCACACCCCACGATTAGTCCAAATTCTTATAACAATAAAAAAGGAATCGCTTTGGATAAAGGCTCTGGGTCTTTGTTTATGGTTATTAGTCGCTTGCTGACGAGATATTTTTTAGTGTGTTCAGAACACGGGCACATACGCCTATTATTAAACAAATGGAGAGACACTTGAAATAAAAAATCTCTCTACTTATATAATGACAAATGATATACCACCTCATGTTTGATGCACACTAAAAAATATATCTTGGTCGTGATTGGTGATAGATCTTTGTTTATGTTGATTAGCCACATGGTGAGATAGGTGATAGTTCTTGTGCTGGCATGGGTCCAAGTTGATTAGAAATCTTAATTGTTGCTTGAAAATGTTAACATGATTGCAAACTATCTACTTTGTTTTATATGTTATAGTTTTTTATATTCTTTTGCTTTTGAAATTAAAAAATACATAAGAAAAATGAGTTATGAATAGAGGTGGGGGAAAGGAAGGGACAAAGAAGACTGAAAATTTATCCAACAGTATGTAAAAGCCAAACCATCTTTTGCAATAACGAAAGCTTAATTTAGTACAACTTGATAAATTGAGAGAGCTTAAAACAAAGGAGAGAGAGATAGAAACAGAGATATCTGGCAAAACGGAAAAAGTCTACAAAAAAAATGGCGAAATCAAGAAACAATTAAACAAAGTTGAACCCCACACCATCTTTGTTCAATGATGCATCCAAATGATGTAATGAAGAAACAACTATACAGGAGATAAGAAATGTTAAAGGGCGTGAAAAATTAACTGTTTAAATTATACTTTAAATTAAAACGTTATTTCTATTGGTTCGTACTAATTCTGACTATCTAAATTAGAGAGTGGCTGGAGGAGTGTTGTTAAGGAGATCCTAAGATTATTTAGTTTTTATTTCAAATTTGATTAAAAAATAGGGAGCATGATTGCAACATGCTTCAAGCTATTTTGCTTCTTATTTTGTTCCTTAATGTCAAACTTTCTTAATGTCAAGTGATGCGTATTGAAGGGTTCTGATATTTCTACATGTATATAAATAGAGTTTTACATGTTTTATATTGTTTGAAAACACGTAGCACCGAGATCGCCTTTGCTAGTGTGACATAATATCAAAGGATGTTTTACTTGTAGTACAAATTACTAACAGTTTTCATCACAAAGTTACGGTTAATAATTTTTTTTATCACAAGAGTCAATTATTAACAATCACGTCATAATAAAAGTGAGCCTAAATAAATGGTCTTTTTAGACCTACACTTCCCGTTTTTTATTTCGTATTTTAAAATAGGAAATTTTTTGAATTTGAGGCTTATTCCGTGTGGCGTTTAGAGCAACACCGCATTGGTCAGGCAATTGGGCAATTCTTTCCCAAAAACAAGAAAAGGTGCTCCGGCTCAATCCAATTAGTCAGGGGTGGTGGCTGAGAGCCCGGAGTCGGAATCGGGTGTTTCGTCGATTTCACCGACGGAGGAGTCAGAAGAAGCGGAAGAGGAGGAGGAGGAGGAAGATAGGAGGGGTGGTGTCCAAGAGCTCGGGAGATTTGGAAGAAGAAGCCGAAGCAGTAGAGAGCTCGGAGGGAGCACGGAGAAGAAGACCGAGAAAAAGGGAAAAGGAGAGGAAAACATCTTTCCAGGGAGAGGAAGAAGGTCGTGGAAAATAATATAATTAGAATAATAATATTATCTTTTATTAATTTAAAAAATTAATGTTTTAATAAAATAAAATGTGCTTGAGCAATTTAATTTGACGGAACACCCGGAAATTACTATTCACTCAATAATTGATAGTGGCCCACACATTTGAAAAAGAAGAAAGAGCAATTGACAACCATTCCGCTTTATGAAGTAGAAATTAGCCTTACAGATAGAAGAGAGCAGAAATTAGCCGAAAGTCCAATTTGAGAGCTAACACTCTCCTTTTTTAAATAATGTTAGGGAAAAAAAATTTTAATTAAATTTACAAATTAAATGATATCTTATTAATAAGAAATAAGAATGTTAATTAATATTTAATTATTTACAACCATATCATTTAATTGGTAAATTTAGTTTAAAATTTTTATTTTCTCTAGTATTACTTGGCACTTTTAGAAAAAGAGAGTGAGAAATAGAGAGGAAGCACCTTTGGAACAAGAGAATGAGAAATAGAAAATATGCATCTTTAGCAAGAGATAGTGTAAAAAAGAGAGTGAGAAATAAAAAAGATGCAGCTTTCGAAAAAGGGTGTGAGAAATAGAAAATATGCACCTTTAGTGATTTTTTGAACAATCATTTGACGTGTTGCTTTATTTAATTTTGATTAACTTTTTTAAATTTAGGAAAAAATCAACCAACGTTAAATAAAAAGATACGTAATAGATGATTAGGCGTATGATATGCATACATTATAATTTATAATGATGAGCAAAAATAGACCCTCAAATGTTTGCTATGCCAAACACGAACAGTGTTGTCCGTCTTAGTTACCTAGTTATTATTTCACCAAAGGTTTCAAGAAATAAAACCAAAGATAGGCACATTACTTTTTTCAGTTTGAAGGATATTAAATTTGTGGTTCATCTTGTGTGGAGCTTTGCACCGTGTGAAAGCCACTCAATATTGTAATGGTTATGATGACTTAGTTTTAAACAAAAATTGTATGTAGCCGACACTCTCAATTGGAAAAGAAAAAACGCTGTTGGCATTTATCTCCCTTTGTAAAGTATTTGGGTTATAGAAAGAAGAGAGTGAGAGAGAAATAAAGAAGAAAGGGAGAGCTGCTGCTCTTCTGATGTTTCGGGCAATCAGTGGCCCGAGTGGAAAAGCATCACAGGGGGAGGCCCACCTCACGTGAAGGAACAGAGCCAAACGGCTCAATTTTGATGCAACATGACACTCAGATTCAAAAAACTTGCCCGGTTGAACAGCATTTATTTGAATTCACTTCTATAAAACGTGGACTACTGGATCCATATATCCACTCTAATTGAACATTTCAGTTATAGAAATTTGAAATCTCAAATTTGGCTTCGAAGTGTATTTGCTACTTTATCTGCAAAATTTCAGAGTTCTAGCTCCAAGATTCAGTTCTATTTTCTCCGGAAAAAGAAAAAGAAAAGTAAGTTTGAGTAGTTTCTTGTTTTTTCTTTTTTTTCATCAAAATGTTGTGTCAACTATTTTATGATTTTTTTTTTTTGGTGCAACCGGAGTGACATAGCACTTATGATCATCAGATTTGATGAATGTTCAACAAATTTCAATTACTAGATCAAATCCGACGGTTATAAGCGCTTCAACACTATGTCTTGAGAAATTTTGATTTTTTTAGGACAACTACTAATTATATTAGTTGTGTGTGTTTGTCCAGTAATTCTGAAATTCAAATCCAAAGGCCGGAATGGAAAACTCGCATATGGAAGTAAGTTGCATATGGGCAGCGAAAACTCAAAAACCTACTGAGTCTCTAGATCAGAAATATTGGAAGAAAATATTTATATCATCGTGTTTGTGTGCTGTCCTATTGGATCCATTGTTCCTCTACGTTCCTATTCTGAAGGATGATATCAAGTGCCTTATGTTAGATCCAAAGTTGAAGATAGTCATTCTTCTTTTAAGATCACTCACAGATTTTTTTTATTTAATGGACATCATTATTCGAATATATAGATCTGAGAACTATTCGAGTTTAATCAATGAACTTAACCACAGACAACACCAGCTGAATTTTAATTTTGTGCTGAAATCTTGTGTGCCAAGAATAGCCAAGACAATATGGACGTCATATGATATCTTAATTGACATTGTAGCTCTTCTTCCCCTTCCACAGGTAAGAACTTAAATCCCTTTCTTGGAGTAATTGTTTTCCCTATTTGCTTTGCATGCGGCCAAAATGGATTTTTTCGTGTTAAATGCACAAAACTGACATACAATGTAATATATGTTTGGGTCTCACATACATTTTGTTAGAGAGTATTAATTTTGTGTTCTAGACAACGTTGTTATTCATCCATCAAATTTTACTGTTGGCACTACTAATGAATGGTATCCAGGTGGCAATCCTCATTTTCTTCTCAGAAATGAGTGACCTGAGATCTTTGACTACAACAAGGATGGTTCTTATGAACGTTTTCACTCTGTTGCAATATGTGCCACGAGTTCTTCGCATCTACCTCTCATTTAAAGAACTCAAAAAAAGGCCTCTTAATGACGAGATTAGAGAGACTCCGATATGGATTAAAGGTCTACTCAATTTCTCTATGTACATCATTGCTAGTCATGTAAGTTTCAATATATTATCTTTTTTTTTTTTGTCGAATCAATTCTTATTATCTTGGTCTCACTTTTGTTTATTAGAAAGAGCGTGAAATGACTATTTTGAAGTAACCATAGCATCTAAAATATTAATAATTTCCGCAGGCTTTTTATTTGTTTGTTTAATTTTCAGGTAGCCGGAGCCCTGTGGTATTTTTTTGCTATTCAACGAATGATGATTTGTTGGCATTCTGCATGTCGAAAAAATGATGGATGTGATAACAGAATGTTTGGTTGTCATGATCACCACTTCTTTAGAAATACCACAATTCTAAATGATTTATGCCCTGTCAGTGTTGGTGACAATTCATCAGACACAATGTTCTTTGATTTTGGTATATTTGCTACTGTGCTTAAATATGGTATTGTGGGATCAACCAGTTATTTCAAAAAGTTCTTGAACTGTTTCTGGTGGGGTTTGCGAAATTTAAGGTTTGTACATTTTTGTCTTTCTTTGTTGGAAAATTTAGACTTTTTAAGGTCCCTTAATTTGTTCACAATTTATATCAATTTTTTTTGTTGAGGGTATAAATCACATCGAGAACCTAAGGTATTGCTTCTATGAAATAGAGTCGAGTAGAAGGCCTCGTAGAGATTAAAAATCAAGTTGAGAGACAAAAATGTTATCTTGGATAAATTTTAGAAATAAGGCACCATAGAACCAAATAAACCCTTGGAAAAATGGTTGTAATTTGTAAGTTTATAACTTGAAATTTGATATCTTATATAATGATCCATTAATTTCATTTTTGCAGTTCCTTTGGTTCAAATCTAGAGCCAAGTGCTGATGGATGGGAGAATCTCTATACGGTTTTTATTTCTATAAGTGGCTTGCTTCTGTTTTTATATCTCATCGGAAATTTGCAGGTTTGCTTGAAAAAAAAATTTCATATGTCTATCATTAAGTGCTATTAATCACTCCAACTACGTAAACTTGATATGTGAAGATTTTGATATCCATCAAATTCACTTTAATCTAATATATGTTATGTATTCATAAACTACATATATGTTAAGTATGAATTTTTTTTCTTTCACTAAATCTAATTGCCATGTATAAGAAAATTCTACTTGTAACAGGAACACTTACCATGTAATATATTATTCTAAATGTTATCATATAAGTAGATGACATAGATGATATTCTCGGTTTTAGGATATATTAATAAAAACCAAATCTGTGTGTAATTTGAATGAGATAGTAACACCGTATGTCCGTGTTCTAGTTTTATCTCTTGTTATGTATGTTAGATTTTAATTGTGGTCCTTTGGTTAGGTGCATATTACTTTGAATTTCATTGTATAGCTACAATAAGATACCTACATATGTTCATGATATTGTATTCCATCACAAGATTAGAACCAAAAGTAGATTAGGGTGGGTTGGTTGAGTTGGACTTTAACTCGTTGGCCATTCCAATAGGCTTGGGTTGGAATTTTTCAAACACATTGCCACCTAAGAAAATAAACAAACCAACCCATCCGAATTATTCTTAGGTTGGTTAGGTTGGGCATGTTTCGCGTTCTGAGCTTAATTAGTTTCTATCTTGTTCATTTGAATTTGGTGTTGTAAATGACAAGCATATCACCAATCACGTCACAATTGTTTGGCCATTAAAATTCAATCCCATAAGTCCCTCTTCTTGTAACCGTTATATTTGTTGTAATTGTGATTTATTGTCATTATTTGCTTGTCTTATTTGGCTTTAAAACTCAACACTGGTGTCACTTAATACTACGGTTTAATGGTATTCCACTTCACTTATAAGTGAGAGGTCTTAGACTAAAAATCTAATCTACTGATGACATTCAACTTCAAAGAAAAATAGTTGTTATCCAATATGACAATCTAATTCTTATCAATCTCTTACTTGTTGAATAGATGTATATGCAATTTGAAACTACAAGAAGAGAAGATCACAAACGCATGATGCTACACAAACAGAAGATGGAAGAAAAAGGTCGAGATATAGAATTATGGTTATTTAAAAGAGGCGTTCCCACCAGGTTGAATAAGGATATGAAGTTGCGGATAATAGAAAAGGTACAACAAGCACTTGAAGACGGTATGGATATTAATTTGGATAATATTCTCCCTCTTCTTCCCTCGGATGTTCAAAGCCGTATAGAAGATTATATGCCTTTGACAAAGTTGAAACAAGTAAGTTCCTTATATCTAAATTTACCCTTTAATTAATTAATCACTTATAGTATCTCTTTATCTTTTGGATAAGGCTTATTTGTCGAAATCCCCTCTAAACTTGTATCCTACTGCCAATTTACTCCTTGAACTTAAAATTTAACCAATTACTCCCTTAGACTTTTATTTATGGCCAAATTCGCATCTTCAGTTAAATATCACACATTTCATCCATGATTCCGTTAGTTTGAAGGGCAAAATTGTCATTTAGAAGCAAACATATTTTTCCCTTTTTGAATTAGCATTGGGACCTACGACATGCCATTGGAGGCTATGGTTCTGTGGGTGGGCTTCGAAAACAGTCCCAGAGAGAGAGAGAGAGAGAGAGAGAGAGAGCAACAAGGAGCTATTGGTGTGGCAATAGATGGGCTGCGAGAAGGTGGGTTTGCAGGGAGAAGGGAAGGGGGATCATGACTTGAATCGGGAATCTGAGACCTGCCATTGGAGGTTGTAGGGTGAGTGGGTTATGGCGGGGTGGTACTGGGGCTAAATTTGAGGGAAGCAGTAGGCGGATGAATTTGATATGAGATTATGGGTGGCTGGTGGTTTGAGATTTGGGGTGGATGAGAAGGGTTACAATTGGGTAGAAGAGGGGAAGTGAGAGATGTGGTTTTTTATTTTCATTTTTAAATCCTACTTTTATTGTGAATCATGGATAAAATGTGAGAAATTTAAACAGCAAAAGGGAATTTGGCAATAAATAAAAGTTTAGGGAGGTAATTGATTGAAAATAAAGTTGATGGGTAAATTGGCACTAGGTTTCAACAGACGCCTGTCCTGTCCATTTTCAAGTCTCCATTCACACAACCAAACACCCTGGTTCTGTATGCCAAACATTCTCCTTCTACCTTTCTCTGCCCACAGTCCGCTCCAGAACTGCAAAAACATTACAAATTATTTCACAAAAGCTATTACCCATTTAATTGAAACCATACGATTTATTTTTATAAAAAAGAGGGGCTCTTCTTTGATGTTCTTCTTCCCCCACTGATTGTTACCACTATGGAGATCCATATTAATTTGTGGCACAAAACGTGGCTTCAAGATCACCAGATTGAGATCAAATGATAAGACCCACTCTCCGGATTGATGACGACAGGCTGCAATCATCGCCGTCGTCCATAACGGAGGACGACGATCACAGTGGGTGGCAGAAAAGAGGGATTGGGGTCATCGGAGAAGAGAGCGAATTCAGTGTTCGATCAGAGTTTGGTTGTGTGTTTAGAGACTTGAAAATGAACAGTTGTCTTTATTGTATTGGACTATTAGGAGGTCGGTAAATTTTGAGTACTGAACAGGCAGTACCAAGTATTATCTTCATCATTTTATTAAGAATTTAATTAACTGTTGATGATTGTATCTTTATTCTTTTAATGAGAATTTCTTCCTATGGGTTTTCTTGCTTTCTCTCTGATAGTTTAACAACATGAATTCCAGGTGCCAATGCTTCGAGGGATAGATGAACATGTGTTGAAAACAATCTGGCAGAAATTCGAGCCTGTGAGGTATACTGAGAGTGAGAACAGCTTTATTATTCAAAAGGATGAACCACTTGACAAGATGGTCTACATTGTAGACGGATTTGTATACATTAAAGAGGGATCTTCGTCGAGACGAGGTGAAGGAGCAGGTGCAGGAGAATTATGTGGAGAAGAACTTCTACGTTGGCCATTCTCCTCTTTCTTCCATCTTAGAAATCCGTTGGCAACTGAATCTGTCATGGCAACCGGTGTTGTTGAAGCCCTTGCTCTCAAAGCATCGGACTTGCAAAGTGTAAGCTCTTAATCAAATGCACATTTCCCTTATTAAAATTGAGCATCGATAGGAAAATTAAGTGGGATAAAAGAGTGATCCAAGAATTACCGTATTTGAAATATTAGATAAGACTTTCATGCTTTCAACGCAACCCTTCACATGCAGGGCAACTTAAGCCTAATGTGTGGATTATACAAGACATATTGAGTGATGCATTAGTCTCATCTAATACCATATTAAAATTGAGCCTCCATCTTAGTTAAAACCGTTGGGAATAGGAGGGAGAGGGTCCAAAATTATTTTAAATTATTAGGCAAAATTTTATTTGCTTTGACAACTTCAATAAGCCTATAAGCTATAAGAAACTCTAACAACCTCAATTTGATTGTAATTTGGCTACATATTCTTTTTACTTGAACTAACGAACTCTAACCACCTTTTTGTTGTTGTGGATTAACAGATATACATGCAATCAGACATTTTAGAAAAAGAGGAGCGTAGACACAGAAGAATGATGAAAGAGGAGTTTAAGCTAAATATAGATGGATTGATACAAAAGAATGATATTTTTCAAAGGCTGAATGAGGATGTAAAGTTGCGGATCATGGAAAGTGTAGAACTAAAAATTCATGACGATGGTCTTTATTGGGATTTGCTCAATGGGGATCAACTCGTTTCTTATCTTCCCGAGGATTTTCAAGATCAGATCGAAAGGTACTTGCCAGTGACTAAGTTGGCGAAGGTAAAGTTTCTTCAAATCCATGAATCCATGGCTTTAATTTTGAACATAGAATTTGAGGCATTTATTTATTTATAACTCTCATCCCAATATCCCATTCAAGCGCATGTGATATTATAGCTCCCAGGCATTTAAATACAGCATAACTAACGTATACTATACCAACCCCAACCTAGGGCCTAGGCTACATAACAATCTAGCCCTTGCCCATGACAAGGTGGAGCGTAAGTACATGAGTTTGCCGGCCAAATAGAAGAATTTGCCGGCCAATAAAGACCATTCACTTGGAACTTTCTAACCCCTATCCTTTCACACCAATAAATTTTAATAGGAAAACCATCCACTTCGGTACTTTTCTATATTACTTGAAGCATGTGAACATTTGTGGTTATAATCATCCAAATAACCCAAAAATGGTAATTAACTAAAACCAGGGAAAAAATTTAAAAATATGCTATAAAAAAGTGAGTGGTAGAAACAGGAAAAGTGTGATACTAATGGGATAGAAAAATAAAAAAGAAGTGCTTATGGCATTAGTTAGGTTTTTATTGTCACGATTCACTTAAGAAAAATACCGAGGAGATCATTAAAAAAAAAACAATCATCAACCGTTGTATTAGTTACATTTTTTATTCTCCCTCTTCTTCCTTCGGATGTTCAGAGGTGCAAAAAAAAGAGCCTTTTGCCAAGTTGAAGCAAGTAATTACTCACCTTGATAATCATATAAAACGAGGATTGTATCTCTTTATTTAATAAGAATTTAATCAATTCTTCCCATGGCTTCTCTTGCTTTCTCTTTGATTTTAACAATATGAATTCCAGGTGCCAATGCTTCGAGGGATAGATGAAGATGTGTTGAAAATAATCTGTCAGAAACTCAAGCCTGTGAGGTATACTAAGAACAGCTTTATTATTCAAAAGGGTGAACAACTGGACAAGATGGTCTACATTGTAGATGGATTTGTATCCATTGAAGAGAGATCTTCTGATGATTCGAGACGAGGTGCAGGAGAATTATTTGGAGAAGAACTTCTACGTTTGCCATTCTCCACTGACTTCCCTTTCACAAGACCGTTGGCAACTGAATCTGTCAAGGCAATTGATGTTGTTGAAGCCATTGCTCTCTACGCACAGGACCTGCGAAGTGTAAGCTCTTAATCAAATGCACATTTCCCTAATTACAATTGAGCATCCATAGTAAAATTAATTGGGATAAGAGAGAGATCCTAGAATTACCCTTATTTAAACTATCAGATAAGACTTTCATGTTTTCAATGCAACCCTTCACGTGCGGGGCCATTTAAGCCTAATGTGTGGAGTAAACAACACATATTACACATATTGAGTGACGCATAGCACGTAGATAGCCTCATCTGACACCCTATTAAAATTGAGCATCCATCTTAGTTAAAACCATTGGCAATAGGAGGGAGAGGGTTCAAAATTATTTAAATCATTAGGCAAAATTTTAATTCCCTAATATGAGATTCATATAATCTGAAAACTTCAATAAACTTTTAAGAAACTCTAACAACCTCAATTTGATTGTAATTTGGCTACATATTCTTTTACTTGAACTAACGAACTCTAATAACCTTTTTGATGTTTTGGATTAATAGATATACCGCAAATTAGACACTTTTGAAAAAGAGAAGCCTAGACACAGAAGAATGATGAAGGAGGAGATTGAGCGAAATATAGATGGATTGATACGTAGAAATGGGATTCCTGAAAAGTTGAACCAGGATGTAAAGTTGCGGACGATGAAAAATGTAGAAGAAAATTTTCAACAAGTTGATCTTTATTGGGATTTGCTCGATTGGGATCATCTCGTTTCTGGTCTTCCCTTGGATTTTCAAAAAGAGATCATAAGTTACATGCCATTGACAAAGTTGAAGCAGGTAAAGTTTCTTCAAATCCATGAATCCATGGCCTTAATTTTGAACATAGAATTTGAGGGATTTATTTATTCATCGCTCTCATCCCAATATCCCATGCATGCTCATGTGATATTATAGCTCCCAGGCATTTAAATACAGCATAACTAACGTATACCATACCAACCCCAACCTAGCCATTGCCGATGAATAAGGTGGAGCGGAAGTACATGAGACAGAGAAAAAAAAAACATAACAAAAGAAAAAATAAGCTGTCAAATAGAAGAATTCGTCGGCCAATAAAGACCATCCACTTAGAACTTTCTAACCCCTATCCTTTCACACCAATAAATTTTAAAAGGAAAACCATCCACTTGGATGCTTTTTTATATTACTTGAAGCATGTGAACATTTGTAGTTATAATCATCCAAATAACCCAAAAATGGTAATTAACTAAAACCAGGAAGAAAAAAAATTAAAAATATGCTACAAAAAGTGAGTGGTAGAAACAGGAAAAACGTGACACTTATGGGGTTGCAATAATGTCACGATTAATTTAAGAAAAATATTATGTGATGATTTAAAAAAATAATAATAATTGATTGCCGTATTTTGTGGTCTACAAATTATAATTTAAATATATCTAAAGCCACAATGCATCATTGCAACCGAGCAGCAATCACACCTTTCACATTTATGTGGCCACCTTTTCTTGTAGTGAGCAAACACAAGAACGGTCCGAAGGCTGCAGATTTTAATAAAAACGTTAGAGATTAATGATGGATGAAAAGTTTTTAAAATTCATGAGTTAGTTATAAGTATATATTTATGTATTAGATTTTTTTTAATCCGTCAATTAATTTACTTATATGTTATAAAATGTAGGTGCTAGCATTCCAAAACATGGATTATAAAGTTTTGAAAGAAATTTGTAACCACCTTCAGCCCATGAAGTATAATCGTACCGATAACATTATTGAAAAGGGTGACCCAATTCAAATGTTGTTGATTGTGGAAGGAAGAATAGGCCAAGAAGGTTGGGTAAAAAACGCAGGAGAAATCTATGGAGACGAACTTTTGGTCTGGCCATTCTCGACTTCTTTTCCTAATAAAGTACCTGCAGCAGCTAAGTCTCCTTCTGTAATTACGGATGTTGTTGAAGCCCTTGTTCTGACGGCCAGTGACATGGAGAGTGTAGCTACTAAATTCCGGAAGCATTTCATAAAAAATTACGGCAAATTCGTACGGAAATCGGAATTCGACCTTTCTACTGACTATTATTCTGAAGGGGCCATTAAGGAGGCCACAAGAAACTACACTTGTTTGAACAATCCAAATGAAGAAGGCTTTGGAACAGTTTACCACACAGAATTAGATGGAAGAGTTGTTGCCATAAAAATGTGCAACAGTGCTGCTGGTGACCCGTTCATCCAGAGTCAACGTCTTGTCCATGAGGCATTTGTTCTTTTACATATCAGTCACAAAAATGTGGAGAGGCTGTTAGGTTGTTGTTTAGAGACAAGATGGCCTGTAATGGTTTATGACCGCACCGATGCTTTGACTCTTGTTGAGCACTTTCACAGAAACAAATCGAAACTCTCGTTGGAATCACGAACGAAGATAGCAGCGGAAACTGCAGGAGCTCTAGCACATGTGCACTCTAGGTCAGTCATACACCGAGATGTGAAGACAACGAATATATTAATAGATCGTACAACGCACACCGTAAAAGTTACCGGCTTTGGAGCTTCACGATTGCTTGATGAAGATGAAGGTGAAATGGAAGATGAAGTGTCAACTTTGCCAGGGACATCCAGACACTTGGACCCTGAGTATCTTAAATCACACGACGTCTATAGCTTTGGAGTTGTCCTAGTGGAGCTACTAACGCGTCAAGAGACAATTTCTTCTGACGGGTCTGAGACATCCCTAGCAAACGACTTTGTTTGTTCAGTGCAAGAGGATCGCTTGGGCCAAATTCTCGATGGTGAAATAAACACAGACAAGTTTAGTTTTGAGAAGGCCAAAAAAGTGAGCGAGCTTGCCGTGACATGTTTGAGGTCAAGGGGGGAGGAAAGGCCTTCAATGGAAAAAGTAGCTGAGGGGCTTGAGGGACTAGTGCAAACTATTAGAAACAGGGTAGAGCATTCTACGGTGGACGATAATGTATCTACGGCCTCTAGAACTTCCGAGTGAATTATTGATGTGAACCCCGTGCGGCTGGTTTCAGTTTGAGTGTGTGCTTGTGAAATAATTAGGTATCAAATATTGTAACTTTTATATTTTTGCCCATTTCATTTATTTTTGCACTTCTCTTGGTTCAAACCTCTAGAATTATCCATTGCCCCCACAGAAATCCATACCGTCTTAAAAGAGATGGCCAAAATTCAGAACTAGAGAACCATAAATGTGGACTATATTATAGAAATTTACTACTATAAACTCATTCACTTGAGAAAGCATTCACACAGAAATCCAAATTCACCCAGCAAAAATGTGTCTTCTATTTTTAGTTGTACCCTGATATCCCACATTCCCGCTCCAAATGCGTAAGAGCCAGTTTGGTGGGTTTTCCTTCATGTTAGCCTAATATTGTCCGCTCCTAGTTTCCCAGAATCCCGGTTTCTCACGTACAGTTTCATATAAATCCATAACTTGTACCTGTGTCTGATTGCATAAATAATCTCCGATGATATTACCTCTCTCGAGTCTTTGGTGGTATTGCAAAACCAATATCATCATCTATGGCAGTCTGTTGTAGTCAAAGTGTCGCAGTAGTTTCTTAGCCACGCAGAAGCAGTTTTGAGGATATGAAGTTCACCATTGAGGAGATCCTGAGCCATTTGCCTCCGGATAGAAAGTCTTTTGCATGTAACTGGAGAACTTACAGGTCCCAAAGACTATGCACACACTCAAGAAGCACTAAAGGCGTTACTACATTTGTAGTCAGATACAACATTATGTAAACCATAGAAATGATTATATTAAAATTCCACTCTCTTCATATGTTGAGTACAGCTTCCCAAACGCCTAAGAACTCTCCAGTTATAAAATTCCTCAATTTCATTAATATCTCAACCAAAATGAGTATGTTACTGCAACACGTCACTGATTCAATATTCGTACACTTAAGAATTCCTTCATTCAAAAGAACCGTAATTGGTGTATGCTCTCGTGAATTAATGCATTATCATAGAAAATAATGAACTCTTGTTTAACTTGGCATAGACAAGTTCTGTAAACGAAGGGAGTAAAAAGTTAGCATCATTACCTTGATAGATGCATCACAATCCTCCGCTAATTGGGTTAATTTTGATAACAACATCTGATGTGCTTCAATCTCTCTGATGTTGTTTGTTAAAGGACGTCGAGCCAATCGACCATCATGTTCTGCAGCTTCTTTGGCCAGGTCACTAAGTTCTGAATATTAAGAAACAATCAATAAACTATTTCCAGATGAGTCATAAGGTTAAATGAGCTCAGAAGCATATTAAACAATGCATGCGAGTAAGTTAACATGAAGAGAAATGCACCTTGAGGAGAGGCGCAACATAGAACACGAGCAAAAGCACAAAGTGACTGAGGAATTCCTTTCCCTTTTCCACTACCAGACCTAACTTCCCTATGTCATCGTACGATTATTGTAATGAGTAAAAGATTTTCATCACAAGATATCACGTCATCACGCGGATAAATGCAAACAAGACTGGAAATGGAACAAAAGAAACAGAATATTTGACTTCACAGAGTACCACTAGATACGGGGGATAAAGGCCATCATGTAGGCAAAGGAACAAAATAGGGGAAAAAAAGGAAATAAAAGAGATATAGTGCATCACTACCAACTTGATAGTGAAAGAATTCATTGAAGAGTCGAAACCATTGACATCATTACTGATTGGTCTGTGATGTCTCTTCAAAAGTTCCCACTTCATTTCACGAAGGACGTCATGGTGAGGTATATTGACCTGGATCTCGACCTGAAAATAGACCAAAGGCATCCATAACATTTACAGATTACATATAACAAAGCCATCATCTGGAAAGAAATGATGTAGAACGTGTATTCAGTATCTTACTAATTAACACTGGATGACAGATAATTAAGTGGCTTGAGTCTTCAAGCAAACTTACTGAACATAGAGATTATAAATACTCAACTAATTGCAATTACTATGCTCCCATGAAAGACATCCAACTTATCAAAGAGGTTTTTAAGCAAGTGCTAGATCAAAAGTAGTCTTGGTCATGGAGTCAAAGGGAGAATAGTTTTGTTACCAAAAACAAACTTCTAGTCGAAGTGTTAAATCAAAGTAAGAAGTGTGAATTAAGCAACAGAAACATTTTCCCAACATAACAAAGCAATCCTTGTGACTGTAGTGAACTGAAATCCAAGACTGACCTGGTCGTGGACGTTGTATGAAAGTGTAAACCCAAAGTCAAGAAGCAGGGTAGCGTTTGAAAATTTTCCGTATCTTATTAAGACCTATACAAATATACAAATTGAAGTCCAGAGTTACAACTTTAAACAACCACTTCTGCAATATAACCATATGCATGAACTGCTTCAGAGGATGTTTCCATGTACCAATTCATACTAATAATAGGAAACCCCAAACTTCCAGTAATTTCTAAATATTAATTCCACAGCATATATCAAGCAATCTTGTGCTTTTTACTCTAACATAGACCCTGTGTTCATGTATTGTGATCCGTTATCTGTTAACACACAATGACCACTGAGGAATAAAAAGTTTTACTAATTCTTTGTCATGAAAATTTCAAACCCAACGAGAGACATCTAAAACGAAAATGAGTGAAAATGTTAATGAGTCGTCTACAAAAACAAAAATTGATCAAAATTCCAAAGGGTGCCTGTAATTTTAAATAGGGGAAATAAACCATCTTAATTAAGTAGCATCTAACCTGTTCACCAGGAGCATAATTGCGGTCAGCAATGACCTGCCCAGATAAATAACAGGCATGAAAAATCAAGAACATTGTTCACACATATCCCTGATATGCATAAATTTTAAAGGGAGCTAGTAATTGCAAATATAAGTAGCATATGAGAAATGAATTTGTTTTGCATCCCAATAACTGAACTAATATAAAGCAATAAAAACATAAAAAAGACTCAGTTTCCATAAGAGTGCAGAATGAAAATGAGAATATAAAATTCTTGCACTCCTATAACCAAATCAAGATGTGAGATAGAGAATCAAAACGCAGAGAGAGAGAGAGAGAGAGAGAGAGAGTACCTCTGAGATATGTTTGTCGTTGTCACTCAACACTATTGATTCTGAAGTGCCGTCATGATTCAAAAAATCAGCAAATGGGATCTATAAAATAAATTGAAAATCCAAAAATTCATATGTAAAGGGGAAATAATTGAACTTCCATCATAAAGTTCATAACACTATTTGCAACGGAATCTTTATAAATGTGTTACCAGGGAATAACCCTTCATGCTTCCCCATGCTCGAGAAGTAACTGCGAAATCCACCGCGAACCAGTGAGAATAAGTTGTATAGATCTTTAAGAGATGCAACTGCTGCAACTAATAATATCTAGAATAGTTTGTATCCAGCAATCATATCAAATCGGAATGAATAGGTATATAGGTAAATGGAGATATAACTAACTAAAGTATATGAAATTGGATGCCATTGAACATCTACACCGCTGCTGGCATTCATTCATCTTATTCAAAAAATTGGAATTAAGTACAATTGAAGCAATTTATTCAGACAGTTTAGGACATGAAAATGCTTTAAAATGGAGAAGCTTACCTAAAGCATATACGTGCATGAAATCCATAAAGGTGATACTTTTGGACATTTCAGGAAAGTTCTTGAGAGCCTGAAAATATGTCGTAGCAATAATCAGAATCTAAAAGTTAATAACAGAGAAGTGATTGACAATCGTCTCATTTCTCAGGTAAGTATTGACTTGATTAAGTTTCAAAAGTTATTAAGTTGACGGGATTCCAACTATTCCAAATTCTGAAGAATGTGTGCCACCAACAGTTGACGGGTTGCTCTGGTTGATTAAACATTCAAGATAAAGGGACATTGAATTACATGCCGCCAACAGTTTAAATCCCAAATAGAGATGATGATATTAAATTTAAAGCATATACACGGCAGAGGTTCTAGCATGGATGTCCCAAAACCATTAACCAGAGAATAAATTAATCAAGTTCATACCGTCCTAATTGCCAAAAATTCCTTTTCGATTTGAGATCTTTGATTAATTGTTTCCTGATATACAAAGCTTTGCCGAATCAGCACCAACTCATCGTCACTCCAAAATATCTAAGAATATACAAACAACATCCAAGACAAAAACATTGAATTCTTGCCATTCAAGAAATGTATACAAACAAACAAATCAACTACATGTAAGGATCAGTTAAATTCTTGTTCAACCCAAATTATCTCTAGGAATATCATCACACTCACCGTGCAATGCATCTCCTCCGGGCGAGGAAGCCGGCAAATGTAAGGGGCCCACCCGGAATCCTGCATAAACAAAAACCTCAAACTCCCCAGAAAGTCTTTCCACAACACAGTAAATTAAACTGGAACAGTAATCTACGTTGCCCATTCTCTGCTCAAACAAAACGACAGTGGCAAGCTTTGCAGCATCGCCAACTCCATCACTCAACAAATCTTTCAGTTCCGGAACGAGATTATCCGGAGCTAGTTGCTGCAATTATAAACCAAAACAAAGCCTCTTAAATCATAAATTAACAATTTAAACTGTGATTAATAATGTGATTAAAGTCTTAAATAATTTGGGTTAAGATTTACCACGCTGTACGGAACCTTCAAAACGCAATCTCCAGCTGTTATGCTCTTTGAAGCAAACAGAGACGTTCCGTACGCCGATTTCCCAATTGAAAGTGCCGACGAAATCTCGGCGCCGGCCTTCCGCTCTAGCCACGGCAAGAAGTCGTCGGATTCGTCGACCTGGTAGAGAACGATGAATTGTTAGCAAGAATTTGAAATGTTTCGGTTGTTTCCGGGATTGTGAAATTCTCTGTTTGGCTTTTGGGATACCATGGGTTGGGACAAGGAGTGGAAGTTGAGCTGGATACTTGGAGTGTAGGAGAGGTTGAGATGTTGACGGCGGAGACGCCATCGGATTTTTCGCGCTCCCAGTAGCATTGCGGTGCGGGATTGGGACGTCGCCGTTTTGAGGAGAGTGTTGGCTTGGCGCTCGACTGTCGTATCCACGCGGGGAAGGTGTGGAGAATTAGTCCGCGGCTGGAATAATTTTGACCTGTGGTTTAAAAGAGACCGGAATATAGTATTACGGTGTTTGCGTGATGTATAAACTGAATAGCTGTTATAAACTTATAATGCTCCTCAACGTTTGGATAATCTTTAATATTCAATTATTGTTATGAAGTTATTGATGTACAAAATCGGATTAATTTTAAAACAACGTGAAATGTCAAGGTATGATTTTTGTTCACAAGTTGGATTACGTCCACGAAAGTAAAAGAGTTCTCATTAATAATATAGAGTTTACACGATACAAAGGTTAAGCATAATGATTATTAGTGAGTTCTAATAATGGTTCAGAGAATCTAAGACCATAAGAAGCTTAATTGTGGGAGACTTGTGGAGACTTGCAAAATCCAAATAATTTAGTAATCACGAGAGTTTTGAGTACCGAACTAAAGTAGCATATACGGGAGTCTCCCCTAATATGAATTGGCGTGATTTACAAGAAGAGATGAATCGTCAATAACATATTTCAACCGCATTGCATGTTCCACTGCTTGGACGAGACCGTTAACAATGAATGATAAAGTTACCATATGATCAAATGCAATACAAAGATCAAATACGAAATGATCTTCAAAACATTATCTACTCAAACAAGGAAATGAAACAACATCTGATGTGCTTTAATCTCTCTGCTGCTGTTTGTTAAAGGACGTCAAGCCAATCGACCATCATGTTCTGCGGCTTCCTTGGCCAGGTCACTAAGCTCTGAATATTAGGAAACAATCAAGAAACTATTCGCAGATGGGTCATAAAGATAAAATGAGCTCAGAAGCATATCAAGCAATGCATGCGAGCAATGTAACATAACATGAAGAGAAACGCATACGATTATTGAGGAGAGGTGCAACGTAGAACACGAGCAAATGCACGAAGTGACTGGAATTCCTTTCCCTTTTCCACTACCACACCTAACTTCCCTATGTCATCACATACGATTATTGTAATCAGTAAAATTGTTTCGTCACAAGATATCAAGTCATCACTCGGCCAAACGCATTAATTAAGCAAGACTGGAAATGGAACAAAAGAAACAGAATATTTGGTGACTTCATAGAGTACCACTAGATACGGGTGATAAAGGCCATCATGTAGGCAAAGGAACAAAAATAGGGGGAAAGGAAGAAAGGAAATAAAATAGATACAGTGCATCACTACCAACTTGATGGTGAAAGAATCCATTGAAGAGTCGAAACCATTGACGTCACTACTGATTGGTCTGTCATATCTATACCTTGATAGATGCATCATAATCCTCAGCAAATTGGGCTAATTTGATAACAACATCTGATGTGCTTTAATCTCTCTGCCGCTGTTTGCTAAAGGATGTCGAGCCAATCGACCATCATGTTTAGCAGCTTCCTTGGCCAAGTCCTAAGCTCTGAATATTAGGAAATAAAATAGATACAGTGCATGGCTACCAATTTGATGGTGAAAGAATCCATTGAAGAGTCGAAACCATTGACATCACCACTGATTGGTCTGTCATATCTCTTCAAAAGTTCCCACTTCATTTCACGAAGGGCATCATGATGAGGTATAGTGCCCTGGATCTGGACCTGAAAAAAGACCATGCGCATCCCCAAACATTTACAGATTACATATATCAAAACCATCATCTTTCACACGTATACCTGATAATATGTACAAATTTTAAAGGGAGCTCGTGACTGCAGAAATAAGTAGCATAAGAGAAATGAATTTGTTGTGCACCCCAATAACCGAACGAATGTAAAGCAATAAGACCATAAAAAAGAATCAATTTCCATAGCCAAATCAAGATGTGAGATAGAGAATCAAAACGCAGAGAGAGAGAGAGAGAGAGAGTGCTTCTGAGAAATGTTTGTCGTCATCACTCAACACAATTGATTCTGAAGTCCTGTCATGATTCAGAAAATCAGCAACCAACATAACCTACCTCGTTATCTCTAAGAATATCACAACACTCACCGTGAAATTATCAACCAAAAGAAACCCTCTTAAATCATAAATTAACAATTTAAACTGTGATTAAAATCTTAAATAATTTGGGATTAAAACTTACCACGCTGTGCGGAACCTTCAAAACGCAGTCTCCAGCTGTTATGCTCTTTGAAGCAAACAGAGACGTACCGTTCGCCGATTTCCCAATTGAAAGCTCGGCGCCGGCTTTCCGCTCCAGCCACGGCAAGAAGTCGTCGACCTGGTAGAGAATGAAGAATTGTTAGCAAGAATTTGAAATGTTTCGGTTTTTTCCGGATTGTGAAATTCTCGGTTTGGCTTTTGGGATACCTTGGAGTGTAGGAGAGGCTGAACTGTTGACGGCAGAGACGCCAGCGGATATTTCGCGCTCCCAGTAGCATTGCGGTGCTAGATAGAGGAGAGTGTTCGCTTGGCGCTCGACTGGCCTGTCCACGCGGGTACGGGTGGGCCGGAAACCCAAAAACCGAAAAAAATCGAACGGTTCACCGATATGTGACGGAAAAGGACAAAAGTAAAAAACCGAACTGAGATTGAAAAAAGGAACCGAAACCGAAGGTTGGAGAACCAAACCGAGTCAAATATAAATTATTTTTTTATTTATAAACTCAGGATGCGTTTGTTGCACCGAACTGGACTAGCTTCAGGGATTAAGCTGGACATGCTTAGACTAGATTAAGCTGGAGTAACTTTAAATTAAGCTGGAGTAACTTAATGAAGCGTTTGATGCAGTATCGGACTAAAAAACAGGATTATTAACAAAACTAAAAAATTATATATTTTAAAGCATATCTAAAATATTTATATTAATTCTTCCTTTTTTTTTTTTTTTTCTAGAAACCCTTTTTTTAGAATGCTATGTCTTCTCTGCCTCACCACTTCCCCCTTTTTCTCCATCCGTCGCAATCCTCTCTATCTCTTGATTGTTTCCTTCAGCAAGCTTGGCCTGAAGATCTGTTGCTTTCATGGAATCCCGTTTGTAAAAAATCAACCAACAAAACACCTTTTAAAATCCCATTTCGTTTCATGCAATTCCCCAGTTCTTACAAATTGCCATTCCATTTTCTTTTGTTTTCTCTTTCAATTTTGTCACCAACCAAACACCTTTCAAAGTCCCCAATTCCAAATAATTGCTCACCTTGTCTGGCATACCAGATTCAAATCATGGTCCGCTGAAAACGAGAGTCGAAAATTGAATTCTCGTGACAGAACACAACTAGTGGGGGAAGAATCAACGGAATCGGGGTGGTTGGTAAGTGAAAATTAAGGGTGTTTCTGAAAGAGAGCGAAGTATGTATGTGTGCGATCTGAGATACCAAAAGACCCAGATGGTGGAAAACCCCAAATCGCCAAACCCAGATGAAAAAAATCCTTATTTTCAAGGATTGAGATCTTGTGAGTTGGAACAAGGCACAAGGTTTGGACGAGTCATACGAAGCAGCACGGGGGTCTTAGCAGTCCTGGGATATTTGGGGGGTTTGGCTAAGAGCATTTAGTGAGGGAGTCAGTCGGAGTGAGTCAGACTTAATCCCATTAAACCTAATCCTTCAGCCTAACAAACATGGGACTACAATAATAGCTAGTCTAGTCCAGTCCAAAGAGAGTTAGTGAGCCCAAACAAACACACCCTCAATGTTTTAATGGTTTATGTTAATGCATGTAGCTTATACAGTGACGGAGCTATCTACAAGGTTAAGGTGGACTATATAGTCCAAGAAGGTATTTCGTAAACTCATGTTTTAATTGCTTATGTTAATGTTGTAACCTATATAATTACTCAATTTCAATCAAGTTTTTAGTGCACTAGTAATAAATAATATTTTTTAAGTAATGCTAGAGAGATCAAATTTGTAAACTAATTGATATAGATGTTGATGAATGAATTATTACTTTAATGTAGATTAACATGCTTATTTTATATTGGTGACACATTATTTGGTTAAAATTTTGAATCTCCCTATCATTATACCTATTATTTACGCTTAAAATAATAAATGAGTTCTCTCCTCATCCTTTTATCATATTCATTATAAAATGGAGCACTTTTGCTCACCACCATAATTAAGGTGTATGCTCACCATACACCTAATCATCTGTAACGTGTTATTTCACCTAACTCTAGTTAATTTTCACATTAAATGTTACTTTTTAAGTTTTGAAAAAAAAAAAAAAAAAAAAACTAAGGTTAAGTGAAATGTGGTAGATGATTAGGTATATCGTGAGTATACACCATATGTAATACCATGAAAATTTAAATATACGGATATGTAGAGAAGATCGAAAAAATAAATCGATTTATGGTTATGAAAATAGAAATTGGGAAATTTTTAAAGTTTTAATTCTGGAAATTATTATAATGTACAAAGTTTGAAGTTTGAAAATTTATTATTTAAAATCCATGAATCATTCTAGGTCACAATTTATATTTTTGATAGAGTTTGATCTCATGAATGCGTGGGCGCAAACCATTCATGAAACAAAGTGATAATGAAGAAGTTATTAACGTTTAAAGTCGGAGATAAATTGGTAATTTTAAACTTCTTTGGAAGGCTCCAGAAAATCTGGAGCCATGTTATATGCCACGTGTGTGGCTGGGATGAAAGGAAAAGAAAAGGGAAGAAAGAAATGGATGGCTAGGATGAGAAGGAGAGAAGAGAGAGGAGAGAAAATGAGGGAAGAACCGGCCAATGAGGAAGGAAAGAAAGGAGGGGAAATGAGGGAGATAAGAAAGGGAGAACCGGACCCTCTCTCGGCTCGCCGACCCGACCCAGCCAAAATTTTCGTTTCCGACTACTGTTGATGATGGCAATGGTGCCAAAATGACCCTCACTCCAAGACTAATCGATCCCTCTTCCATTTTTACACTTAAACCGACGAGGGAAAGTTCAATTTTGAGAAAAATACCCACAGTGGGTGCGTAGGCCTTAGGTGTAGATCCACCAAATCTAAAATGTTTTTGCTCAATCACCACCACCTTTAGTACCCTCTTGAGCTCAGGAACAAAGGCCAAACAATTTTGGGGGCATCAGAGTTCGTTTGAGGTCTAATCGAACACACCCAAATTCAAGGGTTTCTGGTGGTTCAAGGCAGTTTTCAGGTGTTTCCCGTCCAAATTGGACTTGGCCATAGGTATGAAAATTGTTTCCCTCACTGAGATCTATTTACCTGTAAAATTTGGTAATTTTTGGAAATAGTTGATATTTTTTGGCGACATGGGGTGGCCAACCGCCACCGGCGACGGCGCGTGGCCAGTGAGTCGATGCCATATTTTAAAGCTAATTTTGATGTTCTGAAACCAAATTTGATAAGCATTTGGTGTGGTTCACTTGTTTGAAACTAGATGGTGATTGTTCATCTCTTGTAGAAAATTCGGAATTTTAATTGAAATTGAATTGGCGAACTACGAATGGTTTGATATCTGTTTAGGATACATAGGCAGTCTAACGAGACGTTAGATGCAGCCATAAAATAAGTGAGATTAAATAATTTGAGACAATATCTTTGGTTGGGAAATTGAGCTAAGTAAGGAATGTTGAAAAATATGAGATTACCCTTATGTTTTGGTGAGTAAAATTTTGGGCATAAATAAGTGTGTGGAATCATAAAACTTAAGTAGAGAATTGTAATTGTAGATAGTTAACTAAATAAAATTTTAATTTGGCCTATCAACAAAATTAATCCCCAAAAATAAATATTTTGGGGCCGGGGCGTTACAACATAGTTTATGGTGGTGAGCAAAAATATTCCCGTTAGAAAATAACCATTTACCCTATGCAATCTAGTGTCTGTGCTTGTTACTCAAACGTTAAGTTCTCGATGAGCTCAGACGAGTGCTCGATGTCTACTCATTACTTTGTAATTAATGATAATTTATTGTAAAATTTTTAGATCTAGTTTGCAAGGACCATTTTGGGACCAAGTTTTTCAATATGTATAATACCTTTTTATCAATGGTTGAAATATTGTAATTTTCTTCATCAAAAAAAAAAAAAAAATCACCATTAACTCCATATCTCCGCAATTTTCTTACTTACTCAAAAGTCAAGTTCTCGATGAGCTCAGACGAGTGCTTGATGTCTACTCATTGCTTTGTGATTAATGATGCTTTATTGTAAAAATTTTAGATCTAGTTTGCAAGGACCATTTTGGGACCAAGTTCTTCGTATATGTATTTGTAATACCCTTTCATCAATGACTAAAATATTGTAATCTTCATCATCAAAAAAAAAAAAAAAAAAAAAAACACCATTAACCCGCAATTTTCTTACTTACTCAAAAGTCAAGTTCTCGATGAGCTCAGATGAGTGCTTGATGTCTACTCATTGCTTTGTGATTAATGATGCTTTATTGTAAAATTTTAGATCTAGTTTGCAAGGACCATTTTGGGACCAAGTTCTTCGTATATGTATTTGTAATACCCTTTTATCAATGACTGAAATATTGTAATCTTCATCATCAAAAAAAAAAAAAAAAAAAATCACCAGCAACTCCATATCTCCGCAATTTTCTTACTTACTCAAAAGTCAAGTTCTCGATGAGCTCAGACGAGTGCTTGATGTCTACTCATTGTTGTGTGATTAATGATGATTTATTGTAAAAATTTTAGATCTAGTTTGCAAGGACCATTTTGGGACCAAGTTCTTCATATATGTATTTGTAATACCCTTTTATCAATGACTGAAATATTGTGATCTTCTTCATCAAAAAAAAAAAAAAAACACCATTAACTCCATTTCTCCGCAATTTTCTTACTTTCCGTTGAGATTTTCCATGAATATCACCTTTGGTATGTCCTTAATCTCTTTATGGTACAAATTTCAATTAGTCCATTCAAGAAAAGAAAAACCAATTTTAAGTCGACATAAGCCTTTATAAGCCCAAACTTCTCTTTTTTTCATCATTTGATTTTATGGTTTTAATATCAATTAGTCCACTAAGCCACTTGATTTACGAGGAGACACGTGGCGTGCTTAAGATCTTCTTAGAGAACGTGATCAGAGATGTTGTGACTTACACTGAGCACCCTCGCTGCAAGACTGTGACCACCATGGATGTGGTCTATGCGCTCTAAAGGCAGGGCAGGACCCTCCATGGGTTCGGTGGCTAGGGTTTGTTCGGGTTCTTCATGTCTTGCAATCAAGAAATGGTTGATGGGTTGGGTTTAGTGCTTAATTACGTATTAATTAGGTGGTTTAACTTTGTTTCGAATGTTAAACACCTGTTAGTGTTCTTGTAAGTCGCAATGGAAAGTGGTTATGGACTAAGTTTCCTATGTGTGTTAGGCATTGGAATGGAGTTGAATGAAATGGTGGTGTTTGGTCAAAAATTGTTATGTTTATATTTATATATATTTTTTTACTAAATCACTCCCTCACATGTGTTTGAATTGCAATAATTTGTATGCAAGCAAGATTATGTTTATTATATATATGTATGTATATTTACTTACTAAATCACTCCCTCACATTTGTTTCAATTGCAATAATTTATATGCAAGATTTAATTGAGCAATTTTTATATCTTCCTTCAGCAGAAAGAGAATGTTCGTTTGATCTTAATTCTTGTGGAACAAAAAAGGAAGTGAACTGGATCTGCACAAACCTCTTTGTATGATTATTACACTGATATGTAGATGTACGTTGAAGATTGAGCCTGAAATATTAAAAACTTAGTGGTGTATATATATATATTATATTGATAATGTTATTCTTATGTAATTGATTTTGAGGGAAAGGGAAATTTCGAGTACGATAGTATGTGCAATACTTTCAACCAACTCAGTTACAAATCTCTTGTTTGTGTGATAATATCAATATTACACATCATGAAATTATGAGTTTCGCGTGAATGTGCGATACTTACAAGAGACAAGTTGAGTGAATAGTGTGAATTGTGCTTTAGTTTCATTGCAAAAGGGAGCCAGCCGCATTCCTAACGACCACTCCCAGACCCATACATTTAATCACCTTAGACCATGACCCATCACAATTAATCTTCAAAACATTGGGAGGGGGAGGAGACCAGATCAGAGAGTCGGCATCAGGAGTAGTAGGAACGTGCGGTGACAACACCCCGTGCCCATGAGAAGTCCCCAAGAATTCAGTAGCAGCTTGGTTGGCGCGCGATAGGCAGTCACCCCTGGAGAGGGGAGCAAACCGTTGAAGCTGCAGTGGCACCACGTTTTCCATAAGGACACCGGAGAGAGGACCCAAGAGCAGAGATCCTTGTCATTCCCCACCTCCTCCTTGATAGTCAAGAACCATTGATCAAAAGTAGTAATAGATTGTGGATTAATACGGTAGTTTGAGGCACAGGAGAACCAAACTCCACTTGTCCAAGGGCAAAGGAAGAGGAGATGTTCAACAGTTTCCGGATGCTGCTTACACAACGGGCATGTGCGGTTGGTGCGGATCCTTCGTTTGAACAGAGCAGACATGGTTGGAAGACGGTTATTTCCAATGCGCCATGGGAAGAACCTGATCTTTGGGAGGGTATTGATATTCCAGATATGCTTCCAAAAGTCAGCAGGGATTTGATGAGACTATTAGGCAACCTTCCGGGAGGAAAGCTCGATCATGGTCTTTGGGATATGACAGAAAGCATAACCCGACTTAACAGAGTAAGCGCCGTTTTTCGTCCATGGCCATACAAGACAATCCCGACAGTCGAGACCCCCAATAACTAAAGATTCAATTGCAGCTACTTCTTCCAGACGTAAGAAACCTCGAAGAGTACCTAAATTCCAACTCCTAGTGGTGACATCAATGAAATCACATGCAAGCGATGGAGTATCGGCAGGATTGGAGGATTCCGTCCGCCGAGGAGTGTAGCCACTTATCCTGCCAAACATTAACCGAACAGCCATCGCCTACCTACCAACGGGCGCCCTCCACAGTAAGAGCTTGGCCCTCCAAAATGTTACTCCAGGCCCAGGAGGAGGCACGAGATCCCTTCTTAGCAGATAAGGCGTCACGCGTCGGAAAATAGATACCTTTTAGAAGTTGGGCCCAAAACGCCAAGCAATATTGAAGAAGAGGAAGAAGCCCAAATTCTATAAAGGCACAACTCCCATTTCCTCTCCAATGCATCCGACGCTCGTTGTCATTTTGGCCCCACCAAAAGTTAGCTGTCATGGCATCGATTTCCTTGCAAAAGGTCATGAGAAAAAGAAAGCAATTCATCGGTTAAGTCGGAATAGCCATGACGACAGCCTTGACAAGAACCGGCTTCTCAGCTCTTTTAGTTTTTATACATTTTTAGCTCCTTCTATTTGTGCTGTCACGATTAAGTTACGTTAACAATTTATATTACTATTGTTTTTTATCTTATTATATTTATAAAAAAATTAATACAAAATATTGATTTGGTTTAATCATGACCATACAAAATAGATGAGAATAAAAATGTATAAGAACTAGAAGAACAGAAAAGCCGGGTCGTTGGGGATAGGTACAGTGCGTCCAGCTTTGAATTGTCTGTTCGATGAATAATTGAGAGAGAGGTGTCCATGATGGATCCTGCGACCAAATCTCCTCTGGAGCCACTTCCAAAAATGGATTTCAAAGCCAAATTGATGGGTCTTGTAGATGCTAATCCACGGATCGAAGGGTTTCCAGGTGAGGAGACTGACCATTTTAAAATTGGAGATGGGGATTTTGAAACCTATGAGGAAACACGAGGACCTTGCATAAAGTTCATTGATTCAGTCAAATCTCGACTTCTTCGTCCATGGCGAAATGCCATTATTATCAAGATCATGGGTAAGGCTCATACTCACAATTTCGTCCTTGGCCGTTTGCAACAACGGTGGAGCATGCTCCAAGGGCGTTTCTCGCTAATTGATTTGGAAAATAACTTCTTTATTGTGAAATTTGTGTTAGAAAGTGATATGAATAATATTTTGTGCGGAGGACCTTGGATTATTGCAGGACAATATTTGGTTATGCAAAAATGGAGAGCTGGGTTTGACCCTCATAGTGAGTCGATCAACCGTATGGCTGTCTGGGTGAGAATTGTTGGGCTTCACGTTGAGTGGTACAATCCGGAAGCCATGAAAAGAATTGGGGACCTCATTGGCACAACTCTTCGTGTTGATGCGCACACTGCCTCCCAAGTTAGAGGTAAATATGCCAGAGTCTGTGTTGAATTGGACTTAACAAAGTCCCTAATTGCTAATGTCAAAGTTGAAAACTGTTGGTATGTTGTGGAGTATGAGGGTCTGCACCTTGTTTGCTTCAACTGTGGTTGCTATGGTCATCGTCGTGAACAGTGCCCTTCTTTGATTAGGAAACAATCTACAACTCCTGTTCCGGATGCAGAGACCATCCAACCTATGGATGAGGGGTCAGTCCAAGATCAAGTTTTGAGTTCAAATGGTGGTAAATCAGATAAGAGTAGCTATACTGAGGCTGGGAAGGATATGAAGATTCATGATTCTCCCTTGATTGGGCCCTGGAGTATTGTGACTTATAACCGTTGGGCCAAGCCGACTAACAATTATGAGTTGGGCCAAAATGCCAGGAAGTTAAGTAATTCTGGCTCAAGATTCTGTCCTCTACATGTAGAGGATGTTGATCCGAATACTATTGATAAAGCTAAATCTGTACATGGCAAGGAACATACAATGGAGAATACCATGGGATTTGAAAAGAAGAAACAAAACAGAGGCAGACCCAGGAAGGCTTTAGGGGGCAACTCTAACAAGGAGAAGGGAGGCTCTAGTGGTTTTAGTATGGGGGCGGCTAGTGGCAAATTAATTCTTGGAAACACCTCGTCCCCGCAGTCAAAATCCTCTCTGAGGAAAACCAATGCCAAGTCTAAGATTGCCACAAATTCTTCCAACGGCGTCCAAGTTAGTGGCATGGACATTCAAGAAAGTGAGTTGGGGAGCTTTAACTTTAATGTTGCGGATCCTCAAGCTGTCAATGACGCAGCAGACAAAAGTAACCAAATTTATGGGCATGAACCGCCGGATATTGATAAAAATGATACGGATATGTCGGTTGGGAATTTGCTGGAGAATGGAAGACATGTTAATGATGGCTATGTATCTATAGAGAAAGATAGGCTTCATGAAGCCATGATTGATGTTCAAATTGGTGTGGTGGGTGCCACCTCTACTCTGGTGGAGGCGCCAATATCCTCAATTTGATTGGGTCCATACCCCAGGTATTCCATATCCTTACTGTTTTTATGATGATTATGGTCTGGAATGTAAGAGGTGCTGGAGGGAAACCTTTCTCCGTTACTGCTAAAGATCTCGTCAGATTGAACAAAGTGAACATTTTTGCTATCTTGGAACCCAGAATCAGTGGTGAGAGGGCAATTGAAGTCATAAAAGGTTTGGGTTTTTCAAATTATTATGTTGTTGATGCCAATGGTTTCTCTGGTGGTGTTTGGCTTTTATGGAATAATGAGGTTGTGAAACTGACTGTTGTGGCTTGCTCCTCCCAAACAATCACTGCTGTTGTAATGGATGGCCAGATTCAGTGGATGCTAACGGTGGTGTATGCCTCTCCTTGCCCCCGGGTGAGGAGCCACTTATGGCCTTATCTTGATGGTGTTTCTGCAGCTTCTAACATGCCTTGGCTTATTGCAGGTGATTTCAATGAATTGATGCATAGTTCAGAGAAAAAAGGGGGTAGGCCTGTTAATAAAAATAGTGGTCTTGGTAATTGGAGCGCTAGGAATAGCTTGGTGGACCTTGGGTTCATTGGTGCCAAATTTACTTGGAGCAAGAAAAATGAGCATGGTGAAATCGTCTGGGAAAGACTTGATAGAGGCCTTTGCAACATAGCTTGGAGACACCTCTTCTCTGAGGCATATGTTAGGCATCTTGCCAAAGTGAAATCTGATCATTGCCCCTTACTTATTGGCCTCCATTCCAATCATATTCCTAACCCTGATTTGAAAGCTTTCAGATTCCAAGCTATGTGGATGCTTCACCCGGAATTTGAACCTTTTGTTAATGATACTTGGAGTAGTGCTCAAGGTGATGCTAGTTGCAAAACTATCTTTCTCTCTTCTGAGCTGCAAAGTTGGAACCACAATGTCTTTGGATGTATTTTTCAAAAGAAAAGAAGGCTTTTAGCTCGTATATGCGGAATCCAAAAGGCTCTTTGCATTTGTCATGTGCCGTATCTGTTTGACTTAGAAAAACAGCTCACCACTGAGTATAGTACTATCCTTGAGCAAGAAGAACTCTTTTGGCTTCAAAAATCAAGAAATACTTGGCTTAGGGAGGGAGACAAAAATACCAAGTTCTTCCACCTCTCTGCGGTGGTGCGAAGAAGGAAAAATAAACTTGAAGGCCTTAATAATTCTGAAGGAGTTTGGACAGAGGATAAAGAGACTTTAAAGTCGATTGTTGTCAACTATTTCAAAGATCTTTTCTCCTTTCGAATAACGACGACAACTATGGAGAATCTGCCTCACCTTTTCCCTTGTCTTATTGATGAAGATTTATTCGTCCTAAATGGGGAAGTAACAGATGATGAGATTAAAGCTTGTATGTTTGCTATTGGTGGGCTCAAGGCCCCTGGACCAGATGGTATCCCTGCTAGATTCTATCAAAAATTTTGGCATCTTTGTGGCAAGGATGTTTGTGATATGGTTAAGGTATGTTTCAATACAACTCAACTCCCTGATAACATTAATAATACCTTCATCTCGTTGATTCCTAAGGTTGATAACCCTACAAGCATGACACAGTTGAGGCCTATTAGTCTGTGTTCTACGCTTTACAAGGTCATCTCCAAAATTTTGGTGGGTAAATTGAGACCGCTTCTCCATAAACTTGTTAGCCCTACCCAAGTGAGCTTCGTCCCGGGTAGGCAAATTATTGATAATGTCATTGTTGCTCAAGAAATCCTCCATAAGTATAGGAACACCAAAGGTAAAAAAGGGTTTATTGCTTGGAAAATTGACCTTTCCAAAGCTTATGATCGTCTTCAGTGGAGCTTTATTAGAGATGTTCTTTGGGAGATTGGGCTAAGAGGGAAAATGTTGGAACTCATCATGCAATGCGTTACCACAGTCAATTACCAAGCCATTGTTAATGGTGAGCTCACTGATTCTTTCTCCCCACAATGTGGAATCAGACAGGGAGATCCCCTTTCGCCCTATTTATTTGTGCTTTGCATGGAAAAACTTTCTCATATCATTAATGGATGCATCACTACTAAGAAATGGAAGCCAGTTAAGCTATCTAGATATGGGCCTCCTGTCTCTCATCTCTTTTTTGCGGATGATCTTATTTTGTTTGCGGAAGCTTCCTCAACTCAAGCCAAATTATTGAAGGATTGCCTTGATATTTTTTGTGCCGTGTCTGGTCAGCAGGTGAATTTTGATAAATCATGTATCTACTGCTCTCCTAATATCTCTCGAAGTAAGGCTATTGAAATTGCCAACATCTGTGGTTCCCCTCTCACTTCTGATTTAGGTCAATACTTGGGTGTTCCGTTACTGCACTCTAGAGTCAATAAAGAGACGTATGGAAACATTGTGGAGAAAGTTCAACGTCGACTTTCTGCTTGGAAGAGCAATACTCTCTCTATGGCAGGTAGGCTTGTCTACCTACAATCAGTTGCCTCAGCTATTCCAATCTACTCAATGCAATCTACTCGTCTCCCAATTTCCATATGTGATAAAATTGATAAGTTGAACAGGAATTTCTTATGGGGTCACACTGAGGATAAGTCCAAGGTTCACCTAGTTAAGTGGGAGACAGTTTCCACACCTAAATCTATGGGTGGCTTAGGCTTGAAAGATACCCATGCTATGAACCAAGCTCTCCTTGCTAAAACTGGTTGGAAACTTATGCAAAGAGACCCGGGCCTCTGGGCACAAGTTCTGAAAGGAAAATATCTCAAACACCACGACATGGTGGGTGCTTGCTCTGCTAAGTTCACTAATTGTTCTCATACTTGGCGTGGAATCCTCTTTGGTGCCCAAATCATTCCTAATGGTATGAGATGGAGAGTCGGATCTGGAAGCCAAATCCATTTTTGGAAAGACAACTGGCTTGAGAGTGGCGTACTCGAAAATTTTGCTACCATCCCTCTTTCAGCTGACATGCTTGAATGGTCTGTTGATGATTTCCTTACTGATGATGGTTGGAATGTAGAATTGTTATACTCCTGCCTTCCCCCTGATATTGTGGAACATATTTTCAGTTTACATGTTGGGATTGCGAATCATAGGGAAGATAAGGTAATTTGGAGCCTCACCAATTCTGGAACCTTCTCCGTGAAAACTGCTTATCTCTCTCTCTTTGGCGATGATGATATCATTCCTTGGAAATGGAACTTCATTTGGAAACTCAAGCTCCCACCCAAATTAGTGACTTTTCTTTGGACTATTGGTCATGGGAAAATTCTCACCAATGTGCAGAGAGCTAGAAGAGGGTTTACTAATAACCCGTGTTGTCCAATCTGCCCTAATATTGAGGAGTCAATGGATCATATTTTCAGGTCTTGTAAGCAGTCCCCTTTCTTTTGGAATGGTGTTGGAATCCCTCCTGAAGTTGCCCATTCCTTTGCTCTTGATTTTCAGAGTTGGATGGCCATAAACCTTAGGACACAATGTTCTACCATACATGGTTTACCCTGGAACCTTATCTTTGCTTCAACTCTTTGGTATTGCTGGAAAGGGAGGAACAATCTTGTCTTCAACGATGGTCAACAACCGCCTGTCTCTCCCCAGAAGTTCATTTTTCAATTTGCAAGGGATTGGTATGATGCCAACAAGTCTACTTCTAGTAAGCCTCCTAGACAAATTATCTCAATCCATTGGATCCACCCGCCTATTGGTAGATATAAAATCAATACAGATGGGAGTTGTAATGACCCATTTAGGCACATAAGTGCTGGAGGTTTGATTCGCAATTCTGAAGGGGATTGGATTAAGGGATTTGCTGCTAATTTGGGCAGAGGAACCATCATGGAAGCTGAGCTTTGGGGTGTTTTCATGGGCCTTTCTATAGCTTGGGATGAGGGATGCAGGGATGTGATCCTTGAATGTGATTCTTGGGATGCTGTTACTTTGATCCAAAAACCTATTCTGGATTCGCACCCTCTCTACAATCTCATTATTGACTGCAAAGAAGCCATCGGAAAAAATTGGAGATGTGAAGTCACTCATATATATAGAGAAATGAATGCCTCAGCTGATCACATGGCTGACTTGGGTCATGGGCTATCCCTAGGCCTCCATGTTTTTGTTTCTCCTCCTACCTCTGCTAGTAATGTTCTAGTTTCTGATTCTATCGGCAGGGCCCTTCCTAGGGCTGTTCTTGCCTGATTTTTTTGTTTTGTTGCCGGGCTTTGCCCTCCGTTGTACCAAAAAAAAAGAGGTAGTGGTAAGCTGGAAAGTGACTTGTGACTTGTTCGATGAATAATTGAGGTAATGGGTCCCAATTTTGAGAAACAATTAGTGCAAGTTGCAAGTGGTTCAACATGATTTAATCTTTGTTTAAAACGGAGCTTCTCCTTCTTAATTTGACTTTTCCAAATATTGATTTGAGTAATTAAACTAACCTTCTCTAATATTTCTTACCGTTTAGCTTTTATAAAAATATAAAAATTATCAAGCTATTCTACCTGTGCTACCAGTAATTTGCGCAATTGGAAAAAAAAAAAAATCATCGTCACATTGTAGATGTGTATTAAAAATATTGTTTACTATCTATATTTTTTATTAGTATGATAAATATTATTTATAAGTTTGTACTACGTGATGTTTATATTGACTGAAAATTTTGGAAACAATGACATTGTACCAAACTTGGAAGAAAATGCCACCTAAAACAACCAGAACCAATCGAGTCATACTCAACTTTTTTTTTTCTCTTAAAAAGGAAGATAACTGGTGGCAAATCACAGTTATTCACTTTTTGCGGAGAGACTATGAGGAGTTTTACTCTACTCGTAGCCACAGTCAAACAAATTCACTAGCTATAAGCATCAAACTCAAGACCTTCCACATTTTTTTGTTCATTGTTATTGTCAAACGTTAGACCTTCTATATTTTTTTGTTTATTGTTGTCATAATCACCTTTGGTTACCCCGTATTAATTTTAAAAACCAAATTAAAGCATCTAATTAAATTAATTGTAAACACAAACAAAAGGTCAATGCTTCATTATTTTATTTGGCGTGTAAAAAGAGCTAAAGCAAACAAAAAATGAAAAAGGCAAAGTATTCGGTAAAAAGTTGGAAATTCATAACGAAGCTTGCAGGAAAGGGCAACCGAAAGATGACAACAAGGGCGGCAAGTTGCGGAGCATCTCAGTGCAAGGTTCGATCCAAACAATGTGATGGCGAGTGTTTAGTTTTTTCTTTTCACATTTTAAACAACTTTAATTTACAGGTGTTACATTGAATTCCGAATGTAGCACACTTCTTCAGCTAAGGATGTCTGTAAAAAAGCATCGAGAAAATATGGTTTGGTCAATTAGTTTAATTGCAATAAAACAAAGACATTGTTATAACTCGACCCGACTTGTATCCACATGCAACTCGAAAGAGTGATATTAGACCAAACAATTCGAGATAAAATTCGACACACCGTTTAAACCAGCTGATCGAACAGTGACGTGTGACCAAATAGTGTACGCATAAATTGAATGAATTTACATACAGTAAGACCGCAATTAAAGAAAGAAAGCACAAACCCTAGGCGGCTGACGATTTAATGGAACGTAGTGGGAAGCCACCACCTTGGATTTGATTAGATTCTCTCCTTCCTCTCTCTTTCCCTCTCTCTCTTTTTCTCCCCCCTTTCCCTCTCTCCCTCCCTTGCTTTTCTCTCTCTATCTTCAACCACCTCCTCCTCAATTTCCTGCAACTTTCACACCTTTGAGCAAGCCAGAGCTCCTTCAAACTCTCTCCCAGCAGGTAATTCCTCCTCAATTTCCTGCAACTTTCGCACCTTCGATCGGATTTCGTTACTTTCGTCAACGCGTTTGCGATTTGAATTCAGAACTTCGATTTCCGGTATTTTGCTGGAAGCTTCTGGACTGATTTCAATTTCGCTTATTTTGATTTCGTTTCCGTCGAATTTAGTAGATCTGGTTGACCCCACCCACCACCCCCACCTCCCCCCCCCCCCTCTCCCCACATCGGTTTCATTGGCTGTTTTTGGCTTTTGGAAAATGTTTGATTGTTTTTTCGATCAGAGTGGAAGTGCTTATTTATTAAGCCGTAAACTTTCTCTTTTTATATGGATCGTCCGGACTTGTTTCGTTTGAATCGTAACGCTTTGAATTGAAACACTACTAGAAATTCGTTTTTTGGGTTATTTATTACAGCATAAACAGCACGGATAAAGGGTCTCTGTTTCTGCTTATGCTTTTGGGAAAAGTGCTTCTGTTTTGTTGGATCTATTAGGGTTTTAATTTGGTGTTTAGATTGTTGCTTGGTTACTTAATTATTCTAGAAAATGATCTTAGAGTTGGCAAATTGGTTTGAGTATAGTTTTCATATTATATCTATATATATTTGTTAGTATTATTTTGCAAGTCATATTGCATAATTGCATCTGTTCACACAATATGTAAATTTTTTTTTTTCCCCACTTTTCGTTTTTCAATTTGCCGATCAGCCATGATGCGTTCTTTACTTGTCTACAGATATGTGTGAATTGTTACTTTGAAGTCTGTATATCGTACTTTCCCGATTAGTCTATTTCGTTGACTTAGAGTTTGCTGTTTTATCTTCGAGTTCGTTTACATGTGCTATTGGGTTCGCTTGCTAATGTATAGCTTTGATTTTTGTTTTGTTTGTGTGCAGGATATTGAAATTGGTAGTGTGATAGCTAGAAGAAGTGGAGAAAGCGCACGGTCGTATTAGCTAACTAAATTTGGTTTTTAGAAAAATAGTGTAGCTGCATAATTATCATAGTGGAGGTCTTGAAAGTGACTTCAGAACGAATTCAGGGTCCTGCTAATTGCTATTGACTTTGATTTATAGACGAGAAGGGGTAATATAAGATTGCAAAATCTTGGAATCATGCCGGTTTCGGGAAATGAAGAGGTGTTTATTTCCTTTCTGAAAACTGCTAACTGAGATCAGAGTCTCCTTTAAATTTATTGTTTTTCTGAATATTGATCAATTAAATCTTTTGTTGGCAGACTGGGGTTAAACCCGTCACCCGGAAATCTAGTGATTATAGTGCAGGTGTTCCTATCAAGAAAAGGAGGTTTTTCATGAGGCCTCCTTCACCTCCTCCTGAAGAACCAATTTTGTTTCCGAAAGAAGAACTATCTTCTTTTCCAGCAAAAATTGATTCAGTACAGGAGGAATCTTGGGGGTCGACTCCTTCATATGTTAGTATCACCAGTTCTGGACTTTCTGATGCAAACAAGATTCCTGAATCCGATTATGGAAAAGGAAACTCTGACGTTGCAAATGTTAGTGTGGCCCGAGGAAATGATAATATCTTTAGAGTCAAACTTGAAGAACCTAGCCTCAGGATTCACTCGAGTTCTTTGGATGACATGCAGAGGAAAGGGAAGCTTGTCTTGTCTGATAATCCTACACCTGAGTTGACTTTAAGGAAAAGTGAATTGACTTTAGCATCAAATGAAGCTCTTGCATCTAATGTAGGTAAGGAGACTTTGCAGAGCCGAAGTAAAGTAGAAGTGAAGTGCAAAGAAGAAGTGCCTGCTGTTGCTGAGAGTACTGAATTATCATTAGGTTTAAGGGAACATCTTGCTCCAGCATTGACAGGACAGGTTATTGGTGATGGCAGGAGTTACCGGAATCTGGGTAACTTGGAGCCTATGTCACTGGATTTGTCATTAAGTAAAGAAAAAACCAGCAGCCAATGCGAAAGTAGTGCTAAAGGTTTGAATTCCCTTGGTGCTGATATGAGTGCATGTCGAGCAAACTGGGATTTGAATACACCAATGGATGCATGGACAGATACTGTTAGCGATTCTTCCGTATCCTTTTATGGGAGTAATGCAACTGGTGGGGTGAATTGCACAACTGGGTTAGTTGGAGCTGGTGTTAACAAAGAAGAACTGTCCATTGTTCAGACTCAGAACAGAGGTAATGAGCCCGTCTCATCCACACTTGCTAACCAGTACTCCAGTGACTCCCTTCTTTTGCGCCTTAGTTCATCTTGCTTGCAGTTAAACCAGTGCCAAAACCCTTCTAGTTCGTCCAGTAAACTGGATTTACATAGGGTGATATCTGCTACAAACGTACCTAGATTGTTTGGGCCAATTAGAAATTTGAACTTGGGTAATCATAAAACTGTGAAATCAGAACCATTTGATGAGGGTGTCAAACTGGATGTTAACGTATCTAAACCCAGTAACACAGGATTAGTAGATAGTAGTAGAGCAGTGAAGTGTGGAGTTGTTGAGCAGGGGAATCTTGGAGCTGTTAAGTCTTCAAATACGAGCACCCAACATTCAGTCGATGCTAGACCCATAAAATCTGAACCAACTCATGTGGATACTCAAGAAACCATCAAGTCAATTGAAGGCACCTCAGTTCAACTGGATAAACATTTGATACAAGGTCTGGATAATCGTTCTTGTGACATGACATTGCCTATGACTTCAGAGGTGTCTTGCCGTGTTGGAAATCCTTGTTCAACAGAGTTGACTATGAGCAGGGATGTGATAAAGCATTCTGGAAACGTTATTGCATATGCGCCTATGGAAGCTTGTCAAAGCAAAGATCAGGTTGCTGTATCTCAGGGTCCTGATACTAAGGGAAACAATACGAGAACAGAAGATGGTAATGTTGACAGCGAGAGTTGTAAATTGAAGTTTATGAATGATCAGTCACTTGATTCACGGGGAAGTGGTGAGGGTTCTGCCAGTGATGAGGAAAAGATTAATATATCTGCAGATATGCTGGAAGATTCTTATGGTTCTGATTGTGAATCAGATGGTGCTCATGCTTTAGATACAACCATGGATACTGAACAAGATGGTAAACGTGATGATTATGAAGATGGTGAGGTCCAAGAGTCAGTTGAGCTTACTGCGGTAGAGGAACCTATTTGTAAGGCAAGAGAAGTGGAACATGACGATAATGATGATTTTGATAATAAAAGGACAGAGCTTGTGGCACCTATTAACAATGTTCAGCCTACATCATTCTATAATGAGGCAAAAGACAACAAAGACAATCTTGCTGAAACAAGTAACAATAATTATAAAGAATCTTTCCAGGTAGTTCGTAATGATAAATCCGATACGGGCTCTGATGAAGATATGAGTTTGCATGAAGAACCATTAGCTGTTGAAAATCTAACAAGCGGAGCTGGTGTGGAAGGGTCAACAGAACCTGATGATCAAGCAGTGAAGATGGATGCCCAGAAATGTCAGGATGCAGAGTTCTCCGAGCAAGTCAATAGTGGAAATCAAGGAACCGAAGTGGAAAGTGGTCAGGGTATAGAGCTGAATGTAAATAACACTGACCTGGCACCAATGGGTGACTCAAATTTGCCCAAAACATCCAGTAGTGGTGATAATGCTGCCAAGGATACCAGTTATGGAGGACAACGGAGCAGGATAATAACTTTGCCACGATCTTCAACTGTTTCTCCGAGTAAATCAATATCTATTTCGGGACAGCCTTTGCCGTCAAGGGTTGGAAGAGAAATATTAACTGATGTAGAAATGGAGGAAGATAACATACATTCTCGAGGGAGGTGATTATTTTCCCTTGTTTTGTATTTTGACTTTTATTTGATTTTGAGGGTTAATAGTTGTATTCTAATCTAAAACTTTCTTCCTTTTTGCCATTTTTTCCAGAGGTGAACCGTATGTTCACAGAAACCTGGGATTTTCAAGGGAGCGATACCAAGATCAATCACTGAGATATCCTAGATTAGGTTCTGGACGTGGTAGAGGGAGGATGCATAGTCGTGGCGATTGGGTTTCTGATCGTAACTATGCTTCGGAGCTTTATAATAATCAAACAAACTATCGTGTCCCCAGACATAAATATGCACCTGATGTTTCTGATGCTGACCTTGAATATAACACTTACAATATGCCTCCAGATAGTGCATTTTATGGTGCAGGTCGTGGAGGAAGGAAGCTTTCAAATGATGGACCACTTAACTACCGTATACCCTCAAGGAGGCGGTCTCCTGTTGGAGCGCACACCATTTACATGCCTCGCCGAAATCCAAGAAATGTTAGCCCAACCAGATTCAACGGTGAAGATGCTCCAAATTTGGTTGGAATGAGGCATAATGAGAAGTTTATGCGGGGTTTCCCTGATGATAGTGCAGACCCCATGTTCACTCGTAGCCAACCTTCATATGAGGGAGTGCATGGTCAATTTGGACGAGGCAATCGGAACTTTTCTTTTGCACAGAGGAGAGGGATTCCCAGAGTTCGCTCAAAATCGCCAATAAGGTCCAGGACTCGCTCTCCTGGGCCATGGTCTTCTCCTAGAAGAAGATCCCCAGATGGATTTGGTGGGCCTAGAGAACTGACTCATCGAAGGTCTCCACCAGTTTACAGGATGGAGAGGTTTAGATCCCCTGATGACCCATGTTTTCCTGGAGAGATGGTGGTTAGAAGGAATCCGTCAAATGATTTGAGGAATATGGATCCTGGAAGAGACCACGGCCCTCCAAGGTCTGTTATTCCCAATGGGAGTCCTTCTAGCCGGAGTTCAGTCAGAAACAGGAGATATGATGTCATGGATCCTCGAGAGAGGCCAAATAATGGCGATTACTTTGGGGGCCCCATGCATTCTAGCCGTTTGCATGAGTTTGGTGGTGATGGAAGTGGTGATGATAGAAGAAGATTTGCTGAGAGACGTGGACCCATCCGTTCATTTAGACCTTATAATGGTGTTGGTGGTGAGACATTTCATCTTAACGGAGAGGATGGCCCTAGGCCTTTGAGGTTCTGCCCGGATGATAATACCGAGTTTCAAGAAAGAGGCAATTTGAGGGAAAGGGACTTTGATAGAAGGATTAAGAATCGGCCAGGAAATGCTCCTAGAAGAATGAGAGGGATCGAAGACCAAGAAGCTAATTGCAGACATGGTGAACAGCCTTGGCATGATGATGTGTTTGATGATACGTCACAAGTGAAGAGAAAAAGATTTTGAGTTTGCTTCTGCCATGACCTTGAATTCGAGATTGGTTGTTCATGTCTGGCACACAGAATAGTCACTTTTCAGGGACATTCTATTGACTCAAAGCATCAAAACAAGGTGCCAATCTGTTTGCATATGATGTTCTGTGGTTTCAGGACTGGATGCAAATACAACCTTGCTTAATTGTCTCCCATGTAAATAGTTTGCATCTGGTACTATGGTGGTTACTGGTTAGTTCTTCTCGATGCTCATATTACAGTAATTATGGGTTTTACATGTAGTGCCTAAATTTCATTAGCAATATTTATACTTGCCATAGGTCTCGGTTGCACATCAAGGTCATTATCGTTGAGTTAGCCATTTAAACGCTTATGTGAAGATTCTCCTTAGTTTCTGAGTTATGTTTCTGCATTGGTATTGATGCTTGGTGAGCGAGGGCAGGTATCCTACTAGGAGCTGTCATCACTCTTAACTAGTATTTAGGCCACAAAAGCTCCAATTATAACTGCGTCTCATCACTTTCTTCACGTCCATCTTCCTGTCGCACCTTGTGTGACCTCAGATGAGAAGCCCATCGGTACAGTTTGATCTTAGGTTCGAAAATTTTCTTCGTTCCTGGTTATGCAACCTGCAGCAATCAGCAGAGAAGCAGATCTTGTACACGCTTTCAGTATAGAACATCTTATTGGTTGGAGGTTGTAATGAATAATGATATGCAGAAATGTTGGAAACTGATGTGAAGGAGAAGTTTGCTCCATTACTTCTTATGCATGAATAATGGAACGGGGCTTTGTCGGCAAGTTCTGGATCGGCTGCTAAGCTTACTAGTACTGAAGTCCACAGGTGAATAATGCTCTGTAGGAGGTTGTTTATATCTGTTGATCTGTTCCTTGTTTTGTTGAATGGTGGGTAGCTGACATGCCATTAGGGAACTTAGAAACATATTTGTCTGAACTTCCTGGAGTTGTCATGCAACGCTTTGTGCGCTTCTTATGCGCAGTTAAATGCCAGCTGGAATCAGCCACAAAACGGGGAAATGTTGGGTGTATAATCGGTTACGTTGTGGAGACAGTTATCCCCTGGAAATTTAGTACATTGAGATTTCTCAAAACTGGAAAAAGTAAGTTGGTTTTTGAGTGTCTGGGCAATGAAGGTGTCGGGAAGTCTTAGAACTAGTGGAGGTATTGAGGTAGAATTGCTGCTTATGTGTTTCTTGTGCTACTTTCCTTCCTCATTAGATCAGCAGCAAGTGCCGTAAGACCCGGTTGCCGGCCAAACTTGCTGTAAGACCCGGTTGCCGGCCAAACTTGTCGTAAGACTCGGAACTGCCCTCTGCATCTAAATAAAACCTAAAAATCTATTAATAAGTGGAGGTTGCAGACGAGTAGGGGGGTGAAGTGAATTTACAATTTTGACTGAGCATTTCACTTGTGGCATGGAATGGAATTACTTTTATGAGTGGGGGCATTTATGGAATTTTACTGAGTTGATTTCCAATTTTCTGTTGGTATTTACATCGTCGAATGCCAGAAAATGACAACCTTGTTTACATATGGATGTGATGTGATCAAGTTTAAACATTTTGAATGTGACATGATCAAGATTAATTTTGGATTAATGCAAGCTTATTTGATATTTTTATTGAAATTGTAAAAAACTAGCATTGTTTGACAAGATCAATGATTCAAGTGCAATATAGAGTAGGCACACTAACTTTCGTTACTGTAAAGGATAAATTTTAGGAAAACTAATGAAAAGGGGTTGAAAACTTTGAGTTTTAACGAAAATGACAAAAAGATGTTGTAAATGAATAGTAATATGATTGATCTTTTAAAGTAAAAATGTGGCTTTTTGTTAAAATGCACAGTACCGGAAGTTTTTCGTTGAAGCTTCCTAAATTTTTGCTCATTGGGTATGCGCATTGTCAAATTCTCATAATCACTTTTGCGAAGAAATACATAAGATGTGCGTTTTTGTAAAATCACTTTGAGAAGCACATTAGAGGTGTTTTTGTATAAAATAAAGTCATTTTCATGTGATTTTATAGAGAAGCACTTCTCATGTGCTTCTTCCCTTTCCAAACAGGAATTATATGAAAATCGTCAATATTATTACAAAAATAAAATTAGTTAAATTAAAGACTACCAAAATTAAAAATCTAAGTAAAAACACGGAAATGTTCCTTTTATTGGAAAATTCCATGGGGTTCATTTGGTCCTAGAGCCAATGTGAGAGACTGTAATCAAACTTCAACCATGTCTTCCTTCTTAGTCTTTTTTTTGTTAATCCAAAAATTTATTTATTTTGCCCTCCAAAAAAGGAAAAAAACTTGAAAAAATAGAATTATTATTTTCACCTAGAAAAATAAAAAATCGTGTACGCATTTTTTTTTATTACTAAAGAGGAGTGTACGGTCATTTTATAATAGTGCTAATAGTAATTCTCTTTATTGAGGTCACATTTGTATGACCTATTAGATATCTTTGGGCTAGTACTTTCACTAACACAGCTCATTGAACTGTCTCATTCTGATTTTCACATCCCTACAATCCAAGTTTCGACTAGAAGAGAAAAAAACAAGTATGATCTAATTCATCATTGATTTTGAACACAGGACACGATAAGTTGAAGAAGAAGACCATATCTATCATAGCTATTCACTGCTTGCCAAAAACACTAACTTTTCAAAATTTATCAGTAACACGCTTACAATGACACTTGGACTATGTTGGAGTAAAGAATTTCAAATCTTAATTATTGATGTCAAGATATTAAGGAATGGTTTTTTAGCTGAGATTTACATACACATCACTTTGGTTATTGAGATTGAAAATCAATAGAAATGGTCACTGAGATTGTCCACCATCCATTATGTTGGTCATTCCATTAAAAACTTCGTTAAGTGTCCTGGAGCTCTTAGCCGGAAGTTTGGACAATTTTCAAAGCTTCATAACTCAATCGTTTCTTAATCAAATTCGACCCATAATATATCAAAATGAAGATAGGAAAGTGTAGAACAAGATTATACCTATTCGGAAGCCCAATGATTGCCGAAGATGGCAGGAGAATAGCCTGATAGGTGACTGGTTCATGGGAAAACTGGAAAACTTGCAGGAAACTGGGTAAACTTTAAACGTTCATAACTTATTCAATACTCAATGAAATCGAGTGATGAACGTTTAAAGGTTACCCAGTTTCCGGAGAGTTTTCGAGTTTTCCTACGGAACAATCACCTTTCAGGCTATTTTTCGGCCATCTTCGGCAACATTGGGCTTCCAAATAGGTATGATCTTGTTCTACACTTTCCTATTTTCATTTTGATATATTATGGGTCGAATTTCGTTAAGAAACGATTGAGTTACAAAGCTTTGAAAATTGCCCAAACTTTCGGCTAAGAGCTCTGGGACACTTTACCGAGTTTTTAACGGAATGACCAAAATAATGGATGGTGGACAATCTCAGGACCATTTCTATTGATTTTTAATCTCAAGGGCCAAAGTGATGTGTTAAACAAATCTTATGGACCATTTTGGCTAAAAAGCCTTAAGGAATGGATCAAAAAAGTCAATGCACCATATAAGCATTACAAAGACATGTAGAAGAAATTCGTAAACCTTTCTCACATATCTTTGTTATGCTTATGTGGACTATTTTAAATCCTTTTACAATATTTTATGATCCATGTTTACTTAACAAAACAAAGTTAATAACGGTTATTAATAAGGGCAATCCTATCCCTATTGTAATTAAAAAAAATCTTTGGGTACTATTATTCCCACACGCCTATTAGTGAAAAAATGTTCATGACAAATGGATATAAGTCGAGTGAAAATATGAAGAATTCTCACTCTCCTCCTCATAAAGCCTTGAGGAAAAACGGAATACTAGCATGATCAATCTTAATTATGCATGTTCAAGAGAAGTTATATTTTCCCCTTCAGAATAAAATTGTTTAGTTATATCACACATATTCTTTCAATATAGACTTCTTCGTATTAGTACATCAGTGTTACGGTGTAGTTTTAATCCTTCACACATACATGATTACACTCATTGTGAAAAAAAACCATGTCATTATAAATCATATTCCGACAAGCACACCCTCTCCCTCCACCACTAGCGACCTAGTAATGAAATCTCCTTTTTCCTTAACACCAACAGGCGAGACCAGTAAGATCACTAACCTCTCTTGTTGCCAATAAAAATGTGAGGGAGAATCGGAGAGCCGCAAGAGATCAGGGGAGGAGGCGTCAACAAATTTTTTTCATATTATATTTTGAATTGAGTAAGACACGTGCATAATTAAATTGGCGTCACATTGACGTTTGAATTTGCTTTCTTTTTCTTTTGATACTTCCAAATGTCCTTCATCATAATTTGAATTTGACTTGCCTTAAAATATTGCTTAAATAAAAGAAATAATTGTTGGCAGATGGTGCTTTATCACAATAGTGGAAAATAATCATGTTTATATACCAAGATACGAGTTTGATCTCCACTAATTTCTTTTTTCCCTGATAACTAACTATTTAACCTACTAACGTTATGGTTTGTAAAAAAAGAAAAATTGTTGAGCTTAAGAGGGTAAACTTGACATCAAATTTGTAAATAAAATTTGGGATCCAACTTCAATCGTACATAACATTGAGTCATACAAATTTTCAGTAAGATTAACTATTACGAATTTCATTAGATCCATGTATGTAAGATTTAATCGTTACTCAGGTGCGAATAGAAAACCCCAATTTATTTATTTGTCACAATAGTGGAAAACTAGACTCGGCAAACGGTCGTGTTCATTTCGTGTTCGTGTCATATCCATTATTTTAATATATAAAAATCTTACCGTAATAAATTATTAACAAGTGACTCTGTAGCTACTCGATTAGTTAACGAGTTATATCATTTCGTATCAAGTTAATGAGTCATGCAAGAAATTGTTATGCTTAATATCTAAATGACAAATAAGTCGTATTCGTATCGTTTACGTGTATACTCGTTATCTTAACAAGTTCCTAACATTTAACTTGATAAAAATCCGAATAATGTTAACCCAAAACCTATTATTTTTATGTTGTCTTGGTCAACCGCCAAACACCAAGTCCTCCTAAACCCGCAAACACGACCCAGGACCCAACATAGACCCCCGGTCGTTGAACCTCAAACCCTCCCTCCCTCCCTCCTCCTTTCTCTCTGCATCTTTCTTCCGCATATCTATATCGCTGTTCTCGCCAATCTGCCCCTAATAATTTTTATTAATTTTTCTGGCTTTTTATAAATTTCATTCGTGCTATCGGGTATTGATAATTAGGTTTTTTCAGTCCAAATTCTTTTTTTTTTTTTTTTTTTTTTTTGCGTCTTCTTGCTCGTTCTTGTTGTTGATCTCAGTCTGTTTTCTGGGTTTTTTCTCCGCCCTCCGATTCCATTTATCAGCTTTCTCGTAAGTCAAACTGCGTTTCGAGGTTGATGCCCTGCGTTTTGTTTGAAGGTACCGATTTTAATTGGCAATCAATTAGGGTTTTGGATTCTTGTTATCGAAGATTTTTGGGATTTTTACGTGGATTTTGTAGTATGTTTGACTATTTTGTTTGTTTGGTTAATTTATGTTTTGATTTATTGTAGCAGGATGCTAAAGATATGATGAATCAAGGAGGTAATACCGAGACGATAGCTCCACTGGACCCGAATTCGCTTGAGGTGATTACTACTAAGCCCGCTTCTCTGTTACGATTTTTGTATTAAATTCTGATTGACGGTAGGAGATTTCGATTTCAAACAGATTTGTTGCCATATAGAATGTGATTTAAATTTATTTTCATATGTACTCTCTAAGCATAGCCTCGCCCGCATTTGGTAGATTAGCTGTAAAAAACTTAGTTTTTTTAGTATAGCTCAAAGGATTATCTGGGTGTTGTTCTCTTAGGCAAAAAATTATCTTACCAAATGGCCTGTACTGCTCGTCTGTAGTGGATGCTAAGCTTGTTGTCTCTGATTTTCCATTTGTTATATTCCGTTCAGTTTACTTGACATGTCTACCAATTTTATGATAGCCATTTTTTAGTTGGCTCTGTATAATTTTTCATATCTATATATTAATACCAATTGATTATTGCTTTTTGAATGGCAATACTGATTAATACAATTTTGCATTTATTTGTGTTTTAGAATCGGTATATTATTAATGCAAACCAAGGACAGACGCCTTCATATCCTCCTCTTTCAACAACTGGTTCAGAAGCCTCGTCCTGGAGCGTTCATAGGACGGACAATAGCTTGACAGATAATGGGGTTCATTCCCATTCAACCTATCAATACGATCAGCAACCACAGCCGCCTGGGAGTAGTACATCGAGTTTGGGAACAGTAAATGTACCACAAGATTACAATAGTTATGCTTCATACCAACATTCTTCAGATACATATGGTTATGGAAGCGCAGGGTACCCAGGTTACTATAACAACTATCAGCAGCAATCCAACACTTCCTACTCACAGCCTGTAGAAGCATATCAAAATACAGGTGCTCCTTATCAGCCTCTTTCCTCATTTCAGAATACAGGGTCTTATGCTGGGTCTGCAAGTTATTCAAGCACTTACTACAATCCTGCTGATTATCAGACAGCTGGAGGTTACCCAAGTAGCAGCTACAATAATCAGACTACCTCTTGGAGTGACGGAAATTATGCAAATTATATGCCTCATCAATATTCACAGTACACCCCGGATACCACTGCTGCATATAGTTCTAGTACTGCGACTTCAACTTCACAAAATTATGAGCAGCACTACAAGCAATGGGCAGATTATTACAGTCAAACAGAAGTCAGCTGTGCTCCCGGTACTGAGAACATTTCTGTTACAAGTACACCCAATGTGGGATGTCTGGTTCCAGGTGCTACCACCGGGTATCAAACCTTGGACAGCCAGCTACCACCACCACCACCACCACCACCTTCATATGCTCCTTCTTGGAGGCCAGAACCCAGTCCATCTGAATTGCCATCAGTGCAGGTTTGAATTTCCTTCCGCGGAGGGTTTTTGAAAAAGTTCCGTGCCCTCATATGCCAGCTCTTCTTGATATGGTGCATTGTTGAATTCTATTAATGATCCTATTAATGATCCAAGTCTAAGTATTCATATGATTGAAACTGTCATTAATGAGTGATATTGTCATCAAAGATTATTGCTAGTGCACATGGTAGCTATACTTCAGATTTGTGCATCATCACATATATAGCCTTTATTTTTGTTTTATGTTTTGTTTTAGCTTACTTTTAATCTTTACATTTTAAACCAACCATTAGATAGAGTTCCATGATATTTCTGACAACTGCAGTTGATGGTTTATCTAATGATATTGATCTGATGTTAAATTCGAATATCTCTATAGTCATTACTATGCTGTTGAAATATGTTTGGTTAGTAAAATTCTTGTCGTTATTCTTTGGCTTCTCAGTCTGGTGCTGTAGTTATTGGTGCTCATGATGGTTACTGGAATCATGGGGCTCCAACTTCTCAATCTCAAGTTCACCACAATAGTTCTATGCAACCACAGTTCCAAAAACCTTTGGATGAAAAGGCTTCTTATGATAGCTTTCAGGATCACCGGAAAACTGCATTTTCTCAAGCACCCAACGTGCAGTATCCTGCTTCTCAGCAGGTGCCCCATGCCTCTCATACTTACCAATCACCCTTGCAACCTGTTCCATCCCATGCGTCTCATACTTACCAATCACCCTCACAACCTGTTCCATCCCATGTGTCTCATACTTATCAATCACTGTCCCAACCTGTTCCATCCCCTGTGTCTCATACTTATCAGTCACCCTTACAACCTGTTCCATCTCATACTTACCAATCACCCTCCAAACCCGCTCCACCTATAGGTACACAAAGAGATGATAAACTGCAGATTCCAACAAACCCTAGAATCAATTCAAATCCAACCTTTGGGTTACCAAAAACTGACAAGGATAGCTGTACAACCACTGCAGCAGAAAAACCTGCTTATATCAGTGTTTCACTTCCAAAGCCGGTTGACAAGGTGACATCCAGTGCCACTGCTGATTCTCTACTTAAGGTATGTCTTCTGCTTTGATGACTGTTGCTTTTTTAAGTATCAATTCCCAGTTATTTCTTTCCAGACTGACTACTAAAATACTAAAGATGTGATGGTCGTTGCTTCTCATCTTTTCTTCCAGAAATATGTTAGGAGTGGAAGTTTGTTACCTCTTAAGATACTCTTCTTAGGTTGCGAGCTTGCTATTCTGCTATGTTAACTATACATGGTTCTTAAATTGTAACATAACATAAATTGCCTTTCCTTTTACCAACCCTTTTTAAATGCAAGCATGTACTGACATTCTGCTACTTTTAAGAAAACAAAATGTTGATAGCGATGGGGCAGCATACAGTCCTACAATGAATAAGCAATTAATTAAGCAGTTGGCTTTGGAATGAGCGTGCTCTTTTAAAGGGAAAAGTGAGGCAATTGGCCTTAAAATTTAGAATAAAAAAGGAAGATTTTGTCACTTCAACATTTATTTGTATACTTGTTTTTCTAGTAGGATATCTGGAATAATAAGTGGAGAATAATGGGGGAATTCTTTCCTGCAACTTTGTAGAAAAAAGGAACTCTCCTTTCTGAGTTTTCTCTGAAACTTTTCAATTGAAGAGTTCATTCCAAACATATAAATAACATGAGATGAACCTACACCTCTAAGATGAAGGATGATTAACTCTAGAGCCATTTGAAATTTCCCAGGGCTTGCCTTATGATATTGTTTTGATACAAATTGATCGTAATGAAATAAAATGTCATTCCTCTCTTAAAGTCCAAGAACTGATGCAAAATCTAGCGAACAGTTATAATTAAGCTATAGGCACTCAACTCTGATTGTGGTTGATAGGTGCACCGCATGTTTTTAGCACCTTAATTCGTTTTGAATACTTAATTGTTTAAATTGATCAACCAATGTGTGTTTGGAGATTTCTGCAGCATCCTACCAACATGGTTTCCTATAATGTGTTTTTATTGTTTTGGGTGTTATGCATGTCTTTATCCTCTCCTCGTATGTCATAACATTACGCACAGAATGGTAATGTAGTTCATGACTCAGTAAACTATGCTGTAGCTAATGAATATGAATTTATTTATTTATGCATCTTTTTTCATTTTCAGCCTGGTATGTTTCCCAAGTCGCTGCGTGGTTATGTCGAAAGGGCTTTGGCTCGCTGTAAAGATGATAGGCAAATGGCTGCATGTCAGTCTGTCATGAAGGAGGTAAGCCAAATTGGTTAGAAGTTTTTCTTTGCCAACTTTGAAATCATACATGTTGATGGACTCTTGCAAACTCCCCTTTTTGGCATGACTTTTGGATTTTTTATCAATTGTAGTCGCCCTTAGTAACTATTATCTAATATGTTGTGATGATAATAAAACCACTATATTCGTTATTGTGAAGAGTTGAGTCTTGAGGTTTTTGCAAAATGAAATGATTTTCCATGACCCAAAACCTCCTGCATGTTCTATGACTTACCTGCCACGTAATATATTTATCTGAAGTACTATTACCTATCTATGAACATCAGTTTACCATTAAATGTCATATTGCATCTTCCACAAATGTTCATCTGATGGTTCAAATGAGTGCAATGTTTATGATTCATGGAAGCATTTTGCTTTCAAGTGTTTGTATGTCAAGAAACTTTTGTTTGCAAATTGAGGCAGATGCACTTCTGGCTTGCTGCTCAATTCTATGTCAGTTTCATGGACATGAAGCACTCAATAATGTATTTTTTCTCCTTATTAACTCCATACTTCTCAGTTCTCAGTGCAATGTTTCAAGAAACATTTCCTTTTTTGGAGTATCTGTATATCTTGGAACTTTTGTTTGCAAATTGAGGCAGATGCACGTTCTGGGTTGCTGCTAAGCTGCTTAACTTTTTGTTAGTTTCATGGACATGAAGCATGCAATATTTTTTTTCCCTCGATGCTGCTTGTGTGTGTGATTTTTTAGATGGGATGTATATGGTGTGTAAAAGTACTTAATTTTCGTTTCAGATTATCACCAAGGCAACAGCTCATGGTACGCTTTACACACAGGACTGGGATACTGAACCTCTTTTCCCTCTGCCAAATGAAGATGCTATTAATAAAGAGCCTCCCTCCGTGGGCTTGTATGTTTACATTACATTTATGCACCTTGAACTCATTTATTCATGAATATTTTGGTAACCATTGTATGAAAAGTGATCATCCATTAGTCAGTTTTGGTTTGTTATTTTGTCACATTTCCTAACCTACTCTATGTGGGTTGATTAGTTTAATGAGAACGCTAGGGAGACCATCTTTTTAGACCACATTTTATAGATTATATGATGTGGCGGTTGATGGTTTGATTCTATCTTTAAATCAGTAAATAAGGGACTCCACCCATCAAGCTCCAGCTCACGTGGTCTACAAAATATGGTTTAAGTAAATGGTCTCTCTAGAATCACCCTTAGTAACATTCGTTGCAAGGTTTTAGATTCCAATGTATAGACCATTGACCTTTAAGTGCTCTGGTTGTGCAGCAGTTTACAGTCTTCAAACCTTGTTTCGTCATTGCCAAAGTACAAAAGAAGTCCGAATAAACGATCCAAGAGTAGATGGGAACCTCTACCGGAGGAGAAGCCAGTTGAGAAACCGGCATCTGTCAACAATGACAGTTTAAAATTTTCTTGGATGAATGTCAATGATAAGCAAAGAAAGGTAATTATTTTGTCAACCAGTCTTTTTATTTATTCTTGGGAAGGAAACCCAATTGTCTTAATCTTAAATACATATTTTTTATGTAGAGATGCATATTTCATTTTTACTTACATTATCTGGAATATACATGATTCAAGCATAAAAGCTGTCAAACATTTCTAGCTTACCCTTGTATAATGTGGTGTTCACACATGTAGCCATGGATGGGGAGTGCTGGATTCAAAGATGGTAATACAAGTAATGGAAAGTTTACTCCACAGGAGCAGAAAAATGGAAGTAAGATAACCCAGAAACCATTTAAGAAGCAGCGCCTTTCTTATGTTTTAAGTACTGCTGAGAACGATGATGCATCTAGTGATAGTGACGAGGAACAAAGTTTAACCTCATATTACACTGGAGCAATGGGCCTTGAGGATTCACCAGAGGAAAGAAAGAGACGTGAAAATCGCTCTAGGCGTTTTGAAAGAGTGCAAGGACATTGGGCACAAAATAATCACTTCAAACCAAAAAAAGCTGGTGGTGGAAACTTGTATGCCAGAAGGGCTACTGCCTTGGTGCTTAGCAAAAATTTTGAAGATGGTGGCAGCAGGGCAGTTGAGGACATTGACTGGGATTCTCTTACTGTTAAGGGGACCTGCCAGGAGATTGAGAAACGTTATTTGCGCCTCACTTCCGCTCCTGATCCTGCTACTGTAATAATCTCTATCTCATATCTTTCTTTTCTATGAACATTCTAGTTAAATAAATCAAATGAACTGGTGAAGATGATGTGTGATGTAACTAATCTGCTACAGAATCTGTTCTACCTGACAGGTAAGGCCAGAGGATGTTCTTGAAAAAGCTCTGCTTATGGTACAAAATTCCCAAAAGAATTACCTATATAAATGTGATCAGTTGAAGTCCATTCGTCAGGATTTGACAGTGCAACGAATTCGCAATCACCTAACAGTAAAGGTATATTTGATATCATATGGTCTTTATTAATCCTTTATCATATGGACTCTAGTTTATTTACCCTTTTTCTGCTGCCTGACTACCATATCTTTCAAAACTGACTGTTGACTACTTAAATCAACTTAACCAGGTCTTTTCGGCTAATTAGAGTCACTTTGATCACCCATAATTTTTAGCATTTACTTCTTTACATCCTAATACAACATTTAAACTTTTGCTGAAGTTTTTTTATTTTTTCAAATTATGTTATCTGTAATATTATCTTTCATTTTCAACTACCGACCCCAATCTTTGTACGAGTTATGTTCACATCAGTTTGTCATTCATTCTGCCTAATTTCCTGACCAGGTGTACGAAACCCATGCTCGCTTAGCAGTGGAAGTGGGGGACCTGCCCGAGTATAATCAGGTTGGTGATCTTAGTGTGGTTGAAAACAATTTTGTAAATACTTTACGGCATGACACAAATAAGATGACAATAGAAGAACTTTACCTTGCCAAGGGAGGTTGTGGTAATTATCTGTGGGAATCAATAAATTTGATTAGTTTGGCTTCAAAACTGATAATTCTTTATAACTTTTTATTCGAGATACGAATTTATCCGACGCAGTTAAAAGTTTATGCACCTTTTTTCAGAAAGAAAAAGAAACAAATATTGTTGCGCAATTTTAATATTTGAAGGTATTTATTCCTCATAAGTTCAGGTGTCGAATAACAGTCTTTCATGTTGTTTTCAGTGTGCGTCACAGTTGAAATCTCTCTATGCTGAAGGTATTGAGGGATGCCATATGGAGTTCTCTGCATACAACTTACTTTGTGTTATCCTTCACTCAAATAATAACAGAGATCTAGTATCATCAATGGCAAGGTCAGTAACTCTCAAGTTAAGATGACTTTTCTCGTATGGATATTGTGGCTTCTTACTATATTCAGGTCTCTTCTTTTTTGTTGATTAAAGTTCCATAAAAACTCAGAGTCATGAACGGGTCCATAGGTAGTGAACTTTAGTTTATAGAAAATTAGAAATACACATTTGGCAGATATTGGGACACTAAAAAGTTACAAAGATATGTTTTATTGTCTTCTACTTGACTATCAACAATGTTATTCTATATTTCAAATACGGAGTAGAAATAAATTTGTGCATGTCCTATATTGCCTGGTTGTGTGAGATAACAAGTTTGGTGCAGAATCGAAATTTAAGAAATTAATGATTGGTCACCTGATTTTTGATGGTAATGACTACTCTTTCGCCAAAAAAAGAGATTATATTTGATGAAATATGAATCAAACCATTATTGCAATTTTAGCTCTTTGTTGCACTGTAGTGTACGATTATTGCATGCAGAGCAAAAGTGATATTTCCCCCTTCCAGTTTATCAAACCATGTAAGATGACCCTGAATATATTGTTCAACGTTGTTGAATGTAGCTTGTCAGTTGAAGCGAAAAGAGATGAAGCTGTTAAGCATGCTCTTGCGGTTCGTTCAGCTGTGACTTCAGGAAATTATGTTATGTTCTTCAGGCTCTACAAGACAGCTCCGAACTTGAGCACCTGCCTTATGGGTGAGCATCTCTTTCAAATGAAATTATCTTTTACATTTTGGATTATAAAAAATATAAAAAAGGATTATTGTATAATAACTCTTCCTTCTGCAGATCTCTATGTTGAAAAGATGCGGTATAAGGCAGTGAGCTGCATCTGTAGATCATATCGGCCTACGATACCTGTTCCTTACGTTGCTCAAATTCTGGGATTTACCACCATTACACCCACAAATGAGGAAAGCGAGGAGAAGGATTCAGAGGGATTGGACGAATGCATTGAATGGTTGAAAGTACACGGTGCATGCCTCACTGTTGATAACAACGGAGAAATGCAGCTTGATACAAAGGTAGGTTTTAATTACACAAATTTTGCTCACACGGATATACACATTCCCCTGTGCTAAATTTATTTTCGATTGAATGGCGCATTAGCTGCTTGATGTCTACTTGGTGGCAATTGCTATGTATACAGTGGCTTGAAATGGTTATGTTTGATGTGCAGCCTACGTCCTCAAGTCTTTACATGCCGGAGACTGATGCGGTGTCCCACGGCGATGCCACTCTCGCCGTTAACGATTTTTTGACAAGGACACCTTTATAGCTAATTTGTTAGTACCCGATTTTATTTTGAGTCTCAGAGAGCGGTGGAAGAAGATGGTGCCTTCAGAATCTAATGCAGAAGAAACGAGCGGGCAACTTCCCAGAGTGGTAGGGCATTCGGGGTTCCCTGTAACATTAGAGAAAGGAAAAAGAAAAGATAGGTTAGTGTTGTGTAATTGGAATATTTGATGAAAAAGAATCCGAATTAGGTAACATGTAATATCCATTCTTTCTTTTTTGGGCGATAGAATATGGTAAATACACAAAGAGAAGAAAGAATAAGAAATTTTTAAAAATTATTTGCTGAGATTAATCTGTACTTTTGAGTATATTATTTTGGTATTTTAGCCATTAATTATTAGGAAAACTAATGAAAATTGCTTGAAAACTTTGAGTTTTAACGATAAAGATAAAATAAAGGGTAGAGTGAATAGTACTAGGATTGATTTTTTAGTGTAAAAATGTAGTTTTTCGTTGAAGTGAACAATATCGTGGATTTTTCGTTAAAACTTTCTTAATTATTTTGGTCTTTTTGGGAAAACTCTCTTAAATAAGTACTCAAAAAATATCAAAAATGCCAGCAATAAACAATGGTCAAAATGATTTGACAAAAATTAAGAATATTTTTGTCATTTTGTCATATTTAACGATTTTTTTACAAAAATACTAAAGTGATTGATGATGAACAAACTCAGGGATCCGTGTTATTGATTTTATTTTATATTGATGATAAATTATGTGATTTGTTAATTTAGTTTACAATTTTGATTTTTCTAGCATTACTCTTTTCATTATAAAAAAATGCTTACATGACTCGATAAATGGTGAATTTTTTTTTTCCGTATTCCTTGAGTTGTACATAAAAAAATCTTGAGAAAACTCAGCGACGTTTATATGGTTGAAATGTGTGCTATAATTAACGGAAAAAAATGATTACCCTGCCGAGCGTTTTCCTCTCATTTGAGTAACTCAAAAGTATAATCTTATAATCAAAGGTTGAATTTGCATTACAAAAACAAATCAAAATTTACTAGAATTTAATACTAGAATAATCACATATATAATTTAATTTATGTTCACTCCTTGGGCGGAGCAGACTGTCACTGAGGCCACACTCACCTTCTCCTTCTCATACTGAAGTTCTCGTACTTAAGAGCAACTACAGCATATCAAAGGTCTTCAGGGCAACTTCTTATTCAATCCCCTCTAGTGAACCGTAACTACTTTTAATGAACAATAATTGCTTTTTGCATCTTCATCCCTAACTGAATATCCATAGCAATAAGCAATAAAATATTAGTATTTTTTATTTTATAAAATAATTTTATTTGTAATTTCGGATAAGATTTTTAATCGTTCTCATTGTGCCACGTGTCATTATCCGAAAAGACAATTTTTTATGATAGATTTCAATAAGATTTTTATCTAATGCTGTCGTACCACGTGTCGTTACCTTTTCAGAATCGTTGAGGATAGATTTCCGATAAGATTTTTAACCAATCACGTCGCGCCACTTGTCACAATATGTTTGCCATCTTTGAAGATAGATTTTGATCAAATTTTTAACGAATGACAGCATGCCACATGGTGTTATCTACAACATAATCCTTTCTTTTTCCTCCTTATAACCCACCATCCATCTTAAGAAATCACACACCAAAATCAAAATCTCTATCATTATTTATAGTTTCTGCTTATTTCTTACAATGTCTTCTTCGTTGTGGGAAATCGATGAGCAAGAGAAATAATTGTTTAAGCAAGCAGAAGAAACGTTCAATCTCCATGTGGGCAAAAATAAGATGGAAGAGGAAGAGGAGCATAGAAGGAGAGATGACGAAGTAAGAAGCCAAAGAGCCTTACATTCCCGTCGAGTCATCCAAGTTGTGGCTCAGATGTCCAGGTCCAGCCGTTCTGCAAACATTGATAGAAGCAAGCATCGATGAGGTACGGATCTGAACCAGCACAAAGTAAACCTGAACCAGCACAACTGACTACCCATGATACTTCAACACGCTCTTCCCCGTCTGCCAACTCCACCAGCAACAGCGCCGTTAGACCCAGAACTGTGATTTGCTCGTTTAACCTCTCGCTGTACGGGCTGAACCCGAAATCCACCTTCACCCCCTAGACACCGGCTCCTTGAGCGGCACCAGTGGAAGGTACAAGTTGGATGCGGACGAGGATCCAGAACCGCTTTTGGACTTCCGGGTCTTCCATACTCCCGTTTTCTTTCCAGTGTCGCTGCGGTATCGGAGTCGGACCTGGCTCAGCTTGCTGTCGAAGTCATCCGGGCCTGAACTAGATTCGGGCGATGGCTCGGGGGTGGCGTTTCCGGGTCGGTGGCTCAGGTTGCGAAGGAGAATAAGGGTTTGCGCGAGTGGGGTTTGGTCGATGAGGACACAAGTGGGAATAGGTTGGGGAAGTCATCCAGGCCTGAACCAGATTCAGGCGATGGCTCGGGGGCGGCCCTCGGTCGGTGGCTCGGGTTGTGAAGGAGAAGAAGGGTTTGCACGAGTGGGGTTTGGTCGATGAGGACACGAGTGGGAATGGGTTAGGGAGTTGTAGGGAAGTGGCATTGTCGCCATTATCTTGCTGCTGAAAAGGTTCAGCTCGTGGAGCCGTCTGTTTTCTGTTTTGGATGAGGAATGCTCTCTGGAATTTTTTCTTTTAATTTTAATTAAATAATAAAATAAATACTTTTTATTAAATTTTATTACTTTGTTTTGGGTATTTTGAGTATGGAGAATGATTCTCTCTCCTTGTAATTTCCTCCCCCTTCACTACGTTCACATTTTCTTTCTTATCATTTTTTTTTCCTTATAAAAGTTTTAAAACAAAATATTAACGTGATTTAATCGCAACCATATAAATAGAAATAGAGAGAAGAAAGGGAGGGGAGAGAAATCCTGGTCCGTTTGGTATGGAGGCCATCGGGTGGCGGGAACCACCTGGGCTACTAGGTTTTGGATTAGGTGAATGTGTTGATGGAATTTTAATTTTAATGCGGTGAATGCTTTTAATCAAATAAGGTAAGAGTATCAGCCACTAGGGCTAGCCTAGTGGTGTTGGTGTGGGTAAGGGGTGGGCGTAGTCTAGGAGGTCTTGGGTTCAAGGTTGGGGTGGGTAAGGGATAAATTATGCTATTAAATGGTAACAAAGTCAAAGTGAGTTAATGTTATTTTATTATAAGGTTTTTATCACAAATGATCTCTGAAATTGACCCACCCAATCAAGATGGTCCTTGAAATTGAAAATCGTAGTCCCTGAAATTGGGTATCGCAAATCAATGTATTCCTTCTGTCACAATTTCGTTAAAAATTCTGTTATGTGTTGATGTGGCATATAATTGGGTTTCACAATATAATAAAATATTGCCATGTGGATTAAAAATATTTAAAGAATAATTAAAAAATTATTTTATATAATTAAAAAAAAAAAAAGAAAAAGAAGAAGAAGAAGATGACTGTTCATCATCTTCTTCCCCTCCTACCCGACGACCCACCATTCTCCTCCCCTTGAAATGGCACCTTCGCACCCTGTTCCCGCAGTCCTCGTGTTCGCCGGTGATAGTAATTCGAAATAAACCTCCCCGATGTTGCTCGACCTGGAGGTGCAGTCCATAGGGAGTGGGGCTGAGAATTCGTGAAAAGATGATGGCCATAGATACAATATAATATTTGATTTGGGTTGGTTTGATTTGGTATATAAGCAAAATGCAAAAAGCAGTTATAATCAGTGTTCTAAAAAACACCCTAGGCAGCGCCTTGGAACCGAGGCGATTTTGGGCAAAACGGCTGGAAAAATCGGGGTGGCTTTAGGCGGGCTAGGCGGTGCTAGGCGGTTGGGTGGTTTTTTTTTTTTAATTTTTTTTTTATATATTTTTTGTGAAATTTGTTTAAAGTCTAAGTTCTAATTATACCTTGAAATTTTGTTAATTTTATAGAATATGTGTGTTGTGTATCAACTTAAATTCCGGGATGCTAAAAATAAGTATTTTACATTACTAAATTTCCTTATTTTCCTCCTATTTTCCATTTTATGTTGTTTTAAATTGTGAACTTGTTGCACATGTGTCATCCTACAATACTCCTCACTATGGTTATATGACATATATGCTTAATGTGTTTTTAAATTTTGGACTTGTTGGATACTCTTTTTGTATTTTATCATTCTTTTATTATCTTATCCATGGATTTCATACAAGTATAATTTTTTGTAAGTGTTAATATGCATTTATTTACAAGATATACAAGAAATTTACCTAAATCCGCCTAGGCGCTAGGCGCTAGCCCGCCGCCCGACTAGCGCCTAGCGTTTTTTAGAACCTTGGTTATAATTAGTATGTGACTTATTGGTGCTTAGCTTGGGAGCAAAGCAGGTGCCACCGGCGAACACGAGGACTGTAGGAACGGGGTGCGACGACGCCGTTTCAAGGGGAGGAGAATGGGGAGGAGAATGGTGGGTCGCTCGCTGGGTAGAAGGGGAACAGTCATATTCACCTTCTTTTTCTCTTTTTTATTTTTTTTGTTTTTAATTATTATTTAAATACTTTTAATCCACATGACAATATTTTATTATATTGTGGAACCTAATTACCTATCACATCAGCACATAATAGAATTTTTAACAGAGTTGTGACGGAAGGACTATATTGATTTTCGACATCCAATTTCAGGGACTACATCGATCGATTTTCAATTTCAGGAACCATCTTGATTGGGTGGGTCAATTTCAGGAATTATTTGTGATAAAAATTCTTTATTATATTTATTTTTGTAAAAATAATAATTATATCGTTAGATCATGAAATCTGTACCACATAATCAATTCACATTTAAACAACAATATCAATCATTCATATTTACAATTTGATGACAAAATGCGATGTCAAATAGTCTCAATGGTCTTAGCCTTGAGATTTTTTTAGTTGGGTTGAGACCATAGAGTTCTTTCAAGCCAAGTCCTCGCTAGCTAAGTAACATTGTTCGTCACCATCTTACTCTCTTTATTATTATTATTATTTTGAACAAACGATATTATTAACCTTAAAAGAGTGAAGAAGTGGGCTAAGTTTCACAATAAGCTAGCAATATTGTGGTTCAAATTCGTTTTTGATGAAAATCAAATTTAAAACCTCTCACTTACATGTACTACTAAATCGCCCCTCTCTTTCTTGTTTGAATGGTAATTGTGCGGAACCCAACCGAACAAGTTGGACTAATGCCCATGTCCTTGACTAAGGGGCACATATTCCTCATCACGCAATGGGTAGGCAATTCTTTCATGCACATGACCACGTGATAATTAACGTGCAAAGTGGAAACAAATGCATGGATATTGAAGTCAAAGCGAACACATGAATTCCAATATGTACCTGACAATCTAAGGCTTATATCGTAAAAATTGTATGATGCATCGGTGTATCGAACTGATAAATTTGTAAAAATTAATTACGAAATTTTGACAATTTCAATTTAATTGTTCAAAAATAGGTGCATGGTGAAACAGAAAACCCCCAAAAGTGTAAGTGAGCAAATTTCGGGCTGATTTGGTATTGCTGTGCTTTGAAAAAAAGCTGCTTCTACTGTACTGTGAGAATAAGCAGCTGTGAAATAAAGCAGCAAAGTGTTTGGTAAACTTTTTTGTAAAAGTGCTTTTGAAAAAAAAAAAAGCAGTATTATAGTGTTTGGTAAACTTTTATGTAAAACAGATGTGAAAAAAAGCCAGTTTTTCAAATCTGGGTTTTGCAGCTTCTTGTTTTTGGCTTTTTTTTCACCCAAAACTGTGAAAAAAAGCTGAAGCTGAATGTTTACCAAACACAAAAACAGCTCCCAACTTTTTTTGATACCAGCTTTTTTCAGAATCACCTCAATACCAAACCAGGCATTCATCTTCCCTTAACAAGTAAGCATCTTGGGTCGAAAACAAACAAGTATTAAGTTCACATAATTGTCGTAACGATTATTATTGGTGTGTGTATATACATTTCATCACTTGAGCTCAATCATTTTGTGTATATAACACTTATTCCATGATATTTTGAAGACGATATATCTATATTGGTAAGACATATCTTCTCTCGTGTTATATATGTAGTGGACATGTGAAGCCTCTGTGTGCGTTTGTAAATGGACTACGAGTAAAAACATATTCATATTAGAATTGTAGTAATGAACAAAATACATCTTCAACTTGTAATAGTTTCTACCCAGACATCTCTTGTTTGAAATTTCGACATCTCTTAAATTATTGTAACAGTTTCGAAATTTTTTCTTAAAAAAAAACTTGTATAAAATAGAATAGAAAAGAGTAATTTATTATTATTTTGTCGCAAGGAAGAAACTGACTACAGATTTTGACAGGACAACATCAACACATGCTTGCTTTTTTGAATAGATTAATTTAGTCGGATGTCATTAATTCTCTTCTCTGAGCAGTCCTAATCATAAAGTTTTCAATATTTCACACAGCTTGATGTCCCGTAAGAGAATAATGTTAAGAAAATTAAATTGGTAGATAAAATTTGTGAACTAAATAATGTGTCATCAATAAAAATGAGCATGCTTATTAATGCTTAAGTAATCATTCAATCATCAACTTTCATATCATTTAGTTACAAAATTCTATCTACAAATTTAATCTTTGTAGCATTACTTCTCGTATAATCCATATATAGTTATCATCCATAAGGGAATGGAGAGGGACAGAGAAACAAAAACTTAAGTACGTTATTAATGAAGGGTTTTTTAGCCAAAATGGTCCCTAAGATTTGCATAACTCCTCATTTTGGTCTCTGAGATTGTCCACCATCCATCCTTTTGGTCATTCCATTAAAAACTCTGTTAAGTGTCCCCGAGATCTTGGTCGGAAGTTTGGGCAATTTTCAAAGCTTCGTAATTCAATCGTTTCTTAACCAAATTCAACCCATAATATATCAAAATGAAGATAGGAAAGTGTAGAATAAGATTATACCTATTTGGAAGCCCAATGGTTGCCAGAGATGGTTGGAAAATAGCCTCAAAATTGACTGGTCTGAGGGAAAACTGGAAAACTCGCCGGAAACTGGGCAAACTTTAAACATTCATAACTTCTTCAATACTCAACGAAATCAAGTGATTCAAAAACAAAAATCATAATTCTCGATGAGACGAAGAGAATGATACTTTTTTTTCAGTGGCTAACTCGCCGTGGTTTGGCCGGGAAACGACTCGAAAGTGGCTGTCTTGGTCTCAAGTTAGCCCCTTTCGAGCCATTTTCCAGCTAAACCACAACGAGTTAGCAGCTGAAAAAGGCACCATTCTCTTCATCTCGTCAAGAAATATGATTTTTATTTTTGAATCACTTGATTTCGTTGAGTATTGAAGAAGTTATGAACGTTTAAATTTTGCCCAGTTTCCGACTAGTTTTCCAGTTTTTCCTCAGACCAGTCAACTTTGAAGCTATTTTTCGACCATCTCCGGCAACCATTGGGCTTCCAAATAGGTATAATCTTATTCTACACTTTCCTATCTTCATTTTGATATATTATGGGTCGAATTTGGTTAAGAAACGATTGAGTTACGAAGCCTTGGAAATTGCCCAAACTTCCGGCCAAGAGCTCCGGGACACTTAACGGAGTTTTTAACAGAAGGACCAAAATGATGGATGGTGGACAATCTTAGGGACCACTTCTATTGATTTGAAATCTCAGGGACCAAATTAAGGAGTTATGCAAATCTCAATGACCATTTTGGCTAAAAAGCCTTAATGAAACTTAACATGCACGCCACTAGTATTATAATCTTAAGTTCGACTTCATAAATAACAAGTTCAATGATCAAGAAGTCTTAAGTTTGATTTTCATAAATAGCAACTTCAACAGAGTTAAGATTAAAAATGGGTGGACACGCATTGCATATTTAGAGGAGCCACATAGGGGTCACAAAGGTATTTGGGTGCAGAAAATTTGGATTCCTCAAGCTCATCATGTCGCTTACTCCAATGATAAGGTAATTTATATTAAACTATAAAAGCGTGATTAGAATATGGAACATCAAGTGCAAGAACAGATACTTTTAACCAACTGAGTTACAAGCCACTTCCGAAGACTATCTTGTTGAATGGAATTTCCGTTTTTGTTGAACAGCAATGGTGCTAATACCAAACTAAACCCTACAATTAAAGAGATGAACATGACAATACTAGTACTACCGGCCCTGCCGATGGCAAGTGCACTATATAGCTATCAGCCCAGCTGGTATCACTCTCATGAAGCTCATGTGTCAAACTAGCTCGCACAATTAATTAAGTACCGGCCAGCGGCGAGCAACCCAAATTTAATGAATTTACTAGACAATCTAGCAAACAATTGCCAGTCGCAACTTAAATGATTCGGACTCGTTTAGTATAGAGGGTCGGATTAGAATTGATAAGCCATTATTTTGAAGATACGTTGAAGGAAGAAGTATTATTTTGAGTTAGATGTACGTAGAAGATGATTACCCATTAAGAAAACTTATCAATATTTCACTCCCTAAATTAGTATGATTACTGAAAGGGATAAGTTTCCTTCATGTCTAATTCCCGTCCAATAACCTCAAAATAAAAAATCATCAACTTCTATCTTCAATATACCTTGAATTCATAGAATTAGTTATTTCAATTCAATAATAGAGACCAAACGAGGCCTTGGTTACACACTCAGGAATCTGTCATTGTTGAATTGATTTTGGTCACATGACCATGAGAGAGATAGGTGATCAGATTATGTATGGATCACAAGCGACTCGTTACCCGGTATAATCTCTCCTCCTTTTCCATGGCCGACCTCAGCTCCAAATATCTTGAAAAGAATTTTACACAAATTAATCTCGCCAACAATCAAATATCGGTCATTGAACGGAGTAGTCTTCCAATTTATACATGCAATTCATTATTTTGCAGTGAAATTAATCAGCCATAGGCCCATACGCATACGAAGAAAGATTTTTCAGTATGTTCAGTACGCCATATGTTTTTATACATTTAGAGGGATGCTTGAAGAAAAAAAATATTTCTCTGCAATTATATAATAACAGGAGATATACCGCCCCGTGCCACACTGAAAAATATCTCCCACATGGAACAACCACGGTTATTTTCTTCATGTGGGCACATGCATATTAATCATCCCCTCACTAGCCGCATACAACTTGGAAAAAATAATAATAATTAGAGTTTATATTAATTTACCTTACCTCCTACAACTTTAACTCCTATACATATATATGGAGTCAAATCTTATAAATAAAATAAAATTAAAGTTAATTTAGAGCCAAAATATTATACCTTAAACAAATTAATTAGGGTGAAGCTAGCGTGTGAATATATAGCTTTAAACTGTAAAGGGAGAATATATAATGTGGTCGATGGAGTGTGGGTGAACCGATTAACCCGTAAATTATACATCCTATTTGATTTTGGTCCCCTCCAAAAATTATTAGGCAATCTTGTCCTCGGGGATTAAGTTTAGATGTAGGATTGGTGAACAAAGTCGGGCAAAGTTGCTTTATTTTTTTTGTGGTTCGTAGTTTTGTTCTTGTTTTTGGTCAATGTGGGTTTGTTCTTACATATGCATGCATACTTGATGTTTTAGACTTTGAATCCTTAAACATGCATGAATGAAGCACATATGCCCCTTTTTCACTCCAAAACAAAATCAATTATCCAAAACCATTATTATATACAAAATTTTGTGATATTAAAATGAATTCATGTGGCATAATATGAATAGACGACGCGTTTATTCTTTAGATTATAACATTAACAACCAACAAGACCAAATCTCAGATTCTGGGGTTTGTGTTGAAGTTTAAACCGAGGCACTCAAAATCTCATTTTACTCCCAGCTTTTCTAAGTCTTGTTTGAAAAATAAAATTTATAGATTGTGACACAGAACAACAGTTGACTGGGAGCTAGTCATAAGGTAATTAATGGTCAACTTGATTTTGTACAAATGGATCCTGGTTAGACTTATGTTGGTAACCGACCAAAAAAAAAAAAGAAACTTATGTTGGTAACTTTTTATGTCAGTTTTTGTAAACATTATGGAAGGGAGATTAAATTTGACGCCGTATTTACATATTCTTTTTATGTTAATTTTTGTAAACATCAAAAAAGAGATTGAATTTGATGCCCTTCAGGGTGCATTTGTTGCACAAGACTATTTCAGACTGGATTAGCTTTAAAAATTAAGCTGAAGTCGCGCTCGAACCCTTTGCTGTCGAAAATTGAGATCGATGAGCCCAAGGTAACAAAGCAGACGAAGGCGAGAGAGGATGAAGCGCAGGTCTTAGTCAGTCCCATATAGTTTTTGGGGGATCTTGCTAAGACTGTCTAACGAGGCCTTCATTGATGCAAGTAAACCCTAATCACATTAAAGCTATAGTTTCGCATGGTGACAAACATGAGACTACATTAATACTTAGTAACGAGGCCAACAAATGCTCCCTCATACCCTTAGAGCTGGCCTGATAATTAACAGGACATGCTGAAACTATAACATGCTAAATTGCTTATAGTTCAGTACATGTGACATGCATTTTGCCTTGGATTGACATTCAACACATTACACTTCAGAAACTTTTTGCATACAAAATTGAAAAACTGGTAGAAGAGGTTGATCTGAATGAAAGATTATTATACTTCTCGCGATTAGTATATGCCCTATATTTTAACAGTGTACAATTTGCATGCAACACCAACAAAATCAACCTGGCCAACGTAATTCAGATTTCCGAAATAATATTGGAAACCCTAAATAAAAAAGGTAAAAATACAATTAAAATTTGACACAGGAATTTCACAGTTTCACACAGACCAACGGCCTCGCTCCCGCCAAATAACCAGCCGGAGCTTATTTTTCCTTTTTCTTTTATTTTTCTTCACCGCCTCTTGTTCTTGCTCCCAAGCAACAAGGCGAAGTAAAACAGAATCCTAAACAGAAACCCCCAAGCCACCGTGATCCAGAGGCAGTTCCACTTGCTCAAATCCGTCACCCCCTGCTGCTCCAAAATATCAGCCCCCGTCGTCAGACACGTGGAAGTCGTGATGCGCATCCCCAGCGTCTGGCTCATGCTCTTCAGCAGCTTCAGCTTCATCGCCGCCGGCACCGTCCCCAGCGGGGTGTTGTCGAAGATCTGGACCCCGCGAACGAAACACTTGGTGGGGTCCTGGAACTCGTTCTGCATCACCCCCTCGTAGGGATACTTCACTAAAGACAAGTAGTGGAACCAAATCCAGTAGGCCGGAATTCTATCGCGCGTGATGAAGAAGCCGCTGAAGAGGAGGAAGTAGGCCAGTATTGCCGACTACGATCGTGTACCCGAGCATCACGTGCGGGACCACCCCGGAGAGAAACGTGACGAAGGAGCTTCCCGCCCAAAACGACGCGAATATTATCAGAAAGTAGAATAAGAAGCCGGACAGTCCGCCGTCGAGCCCCACCGCCCAAAACGTCGTCGCTGAGAACGCCGTCGAGAGAAAAATCAACGATGGAAGCGCCACCAGAGAATGCGAGAGGACGTAGGAGGATCGGCGGTAGGCGTTGTAGGCGGTTTCGCGCATGAAGATGTAGCGTTCCTGGAGGAAGACGGGGAGAGCGTCGGCGCAGGTGTAGAAGGTGGTGGACATGGCAAATGCGATGAATCCGAGGCGCTCCTGGACGCCTTTGGGGGTGTTATCGAGCTTCCAGAACATGGTGGCAAGGATGAATCCGGTGACCATGACGGCGCCGAGGCGGATGCCGAAGAGCTCTGGCATTCTTCTAGCGTTTTTCATCGAGCGGTTGGCGAGCACCGCCATCTCTACCCAGATTGGGTTCGCGAATGTGGGGACCATCGAGTTCGGGCTCGGGTTGTTGTTGGTGGCTCCGGATACCAATTTCCCGCGAGAAATGCTCGCGCTTATCGCCTCCTGGAGGGGAACGACGTGTCGTGCGTCGGATGCTCCTCTGTACGACGCGTCGTTGGGGTTCGAGTGTTTCTTGTTCTGCCAGGTTCTGTTGAACTCCACCAAGCTTTTGGTCCCGCCGGGCGAGCCTTCAAGTTCTCGGATTATGTCGAGCGCAAACTCGGTCCGGTTCTCGGACTCGGGTATGGGGTGCCCAAACTCAGCGAAGTAGGAAGGTAAGTTGGTGGGGGACCCGCTGTAAACGGTTTGGCCCCGGGTCAGGAAGAGCAACCGGTCCAGGAGGCCGAGGATCCGATAACTAGGCTGGTGCACTGACATCACCACGATGCTCCCGCTCTGTGCGATTCGCTGGAGTACTTTCACCACCATGAATGCGCTCGTGGAGTCGAGGCCAGAGGTCGGCTCGTCGAGGAAGAGGATGATCGGGTCGTGGATGATGTCGATTCCGATCGAAACGCGGCGGCGCTCTCCGCCGGAGACTCCGCGGTGGCCTTCGTCTCCGATGATCGTCTTCGCCGCGTTGCGGAGGCCGAGCTGGTCGATCAACGCCTGGACGCGGGACTTCTTCTTGGATTTCGAGAGCGCGCGCGGGAGGCGGAACTCGGCCGCGAACATGAGCGTCTCTTCGACTGTGAGCATCGGGAAGAGGAGGTCGTCCTGCATGACGTAAGCGGATATCACCTTCAGGAGCCGCGATTCAAGAACCTCGCCGTTTAAGCTGACGGTGCCTTTCAAGCTTCCTTTCGCGATCCGATTCGCTAAGGCGTCGATCAAAGTGGATTTACCCGACCCGCTCGCGCCGAGAACCTGCGAGAATCTCTCCCTCGCGCGCTTCTCCCGTGATGTCGTTGAGCAGCGTCTTCGTCCTCGTGAAAAGATTATCTCCGCCGCATACGGGATCGGAAGCCGTGGCTGCGCCGAGGCGGTTATTGCAGCCGGATAACATCCCCGACAAGCTGAACTTGCGGCGGATCTTGACACTGTAAGTGAGGTTGTTGAATGAGAGAACGAACGGCAAGGAGCGAGGCTCAAGGCTGGCGTCGGAGATGTCGAGTTCATGGTGCGCCGGAGTCTCGCCGCCGTCACCTGTGACCTCCTTGCGTGCATCACCAACTTGCTTCAGTAGCTGGCCGAGCGAGGGCGACGCGCCGTGGGCGGGGCGTGGGAAGTCGTTTAGCTCCATGGAAGTGAAAAACGGCGATATCTGGTTGTCCGCCACCCGAGCCGACATTCGTATTGGTTCCTTACTCTCCAAGTCTCCTGATATTTATAGTCGTGGAGTATGTGATCTGCAAGTGAGGAGAGAGTGGTTAACGGCGTGTTTGGAATGGGATTAATTTCTCAGAAAAATGCGTCAAATCAGAGCGGTGTCGTTTTGCTTCTTCAACTCGACTGTAGTTTCTGTTTCTCTCTCTAAAAATGCACCTCTCTCGATCCGTTCCTCTCTCTCTCTAGAAGTGAGAGTTAAGCTTCTGCTCTATGGAGTTACGGAGAAGTGTTTTCTATATATAGAAAGCCAACAAACGTAAAACCGGGTGAGGTTTTGATGGTGTGGGTGTAGGGTTTACTTACTTTTCTCTGTTATTTTATTTATTTATGTTTTAATTTCTAATTTAATTTTAATTTAATTTTCTGCAGGTTTGAAGGGGGAGGTGAGAGAGAGGTGACCTACAACGCCTAATCTCATCTCCATACGTCTTCCCTTTCTCTCTAATTCTGCTTCTTGAGCAAGATATGGGAGGACACGTGGGTGATATGGGCTGGTGACACGTGGAATTATGGCAGGGTTAACAAGTTTTGGGGATCCATGTGGAAATTAGGTTGGGTGTTGATCAAATTATGCGTAAGCAGTAATGTAATTATATGTATTTGGTCCATAATCTATATTTCGTGGATGGCTCAAGGGTCACTGATTTAGGTGCCCATTTTATGGTTTACCGGGTTAAGCTATCGAGTCGTACGACTTTGACAAGTTTGTCTATGTATACAGTACACGACGATATGATTGATACGCTTTATTTTTCTGATTTAATAATACAGCGTAGCAGTGTTCTGGATACACCGAAATATTTATCGCAATCTTGATCATTAAGCGATGGGGTTCCAATTTATGAGGTGTACATGGTTGGCAGGAAGCGGAAGGTTACTGTTTACAGGCAGCTTTCTTGTGTAGTGTTACAATTCACTTTCCAGTTTTCATATCTTCCCTGTTGTTTAGTCGTTTTACACTTTCTGGTACGAGTTTAATGATTTGGGTCATTGATTCGGATGTGGGTTATGTAGCTATAACTTCCAAGTTTAGATTTCTTTTCCACATGGAGCATCTGCTTTGGGACTCACAAGTCCTTTGTTTTGGTGTCAAAACCTTTTTAGGGAGTTTCTTAAGTCCAAGAGATTCACAATTTGGAAGGGCAAATTACGGTGAGACGTAAACACAACCGATTCATAAAGTGTGTTTTTTTATTGGGTAGTTTTTTATGAGTTGTTTTGACATTCTTATTAAACTATGATTGTGGTAGCAAAAAATCGCTGTCTTTTTAGTCTTACAAAACAAATTAAACACCTTTGATTAAGCTAAGAACCGCAATCCCTGAGGGGGAGGTTGATTGATCAATGAACTTTCGATGCCTAAGTCAGGTTTTTCTAGAGTGAGGGTTGAGTTATGCATAGTAACTTCAACTTGAACATTGTGTAGCATGAGGTATTTATAGCATGGCCGCCCAGATGCGTAGGGTTTTTCATGGCATGTGTCTACGCCCAGTTGGTCAGGTTATGTCATCTGATGGATAGAGTTTGTATTTGTACCATGATAGTACTGAGGATAATCCTTATAGATATTATTAAATTAACTAATAATATACTAAGGATTTTCTTTGAGAATCCTTGATTAGAGATAGCTAGGAATTAGTTATTGATTTTGCTTTTAATTCCTTTGCCTTACACCTTGGCATGAGCAGACGAGCTTTGAGAAGTCATACTCAGGAGCTCAAGTCTTATTGATGGTTGAACTGCACATGGAACGGATGCGGACCTCACTAATTTAATGAGAACATTCTAGTTTCTTGCCGATGAAATTCCACGTATCAACTCCACAAATTTCTAAATTATTTTTAGCTCTACAGTAATTTTTACAAAAGGAGCACTCAAGTGTCTCCTCTTATTATTCATTAATATTACTAAGTAATCCTCAACTCTGTCATTTATTCCTATTTCGATTTATCCTCTATGTTCAAGGGTTTCACATTTCAATTTGAAACCCACATAATATATACGATTGGAGTTGCCTGCCTCCTACTCCTAGGAGTCCGCTATGCCCATTCAAGACGAGTCACCGAAGAGAAATGCTAAGGAGACATTATTAAAAGTGAGACTATTTATAAATTCTCCGTTATCTCATGTTTTTACACAATATTCTATAATTTTAACAAAAGAATTAACGTTAAACTTTAAAGTGTCAAAATTCCTCCCTAGCATAAGCACGAAGAAAAACAAGTTACCTTATTAGTACTAATTTTCTTGTTCATCAATCGCATATAGAGACAAACTAGGCAGTACGATAGGACGTGAAAACACTGAATTCCATTTCGACGTTAATACGTGGAATCGTCTTGTTGGAGAGACATGATCCAAACCCAGTATGACATAAGAACAGGAAAATAGGTCTATGATATATATATATTTTTTAATTTCAGTAGCAAATGCAAACCTTATAATAATTCGGGTGATACTTGTACAACACCCCAATTTATATTATGGTTACACAGTGACAACTGCATGATACACATAAGTCCAAAACAATATCTAAGTGCAATAAATTATGCAATAGTATACAACACACTTTAGCAGATTTTCTAACGTACCTCACCTAAGATCGTTAAGTTGGGAACGAATAATAGTGAAATAAACCATTCAAAGCAATTTTGTCACACATCATCGTTTCTAGAAAAAAAAAATGAAAAATCATATTTGGTTGCTAAATGACGAGAAATTTCTCAAGAGTGTCAGGAACACAGTCAAGTACATCAAGTGCCATAATATAATTGGTTAGAGATTTCTTTTTCAATTTCCAACGAATTATATTATAACACTTGGTGTCACGGAATATATTCCTGGCACGTTGAAAAATTTCTCCTAAATGACAAGGAGAATGATTCTTACAACGAGAGTACATCGTTATCATCACATCCGTATTAGTATTAAAACGAAGTGTGCAAATTTTTCTTTACACGACATTGTATCATTGATACGGAACACTACAGTAGCAATGTATCCGTGCTATGTAAGTTGCTATTTTGAGAAAAAGGAAAGTAAGAAAACAAGGGAAAGATTAAAAGGTAGAGAGGTTGGTAGTTAAATATAGATAGGCTACCCCATCCTTCACCGAATCATAAGGTAACTCAAACCAATAAGGAGATGGGAGGGATGGAGGGGCTTAGCTAGATATTTTATGTGAGAAAAGCAAAGTCCCCTCAAAAGTCAAACAAACATGGACGTATCTGCATGCGCATACAGTGCACATATGAATATACTTCTTCACTGCACTTTACACTCATGTTTTGACACTTTCGCGGAGGGATTCGGGTACTGTTTGGGAAAAATTCTTAGGTTCCGATGACCAAACCACGTGGCGTCCAGTTGAACACATGTTGGGCGGGACCAATTGCAGATGGGTGACAAGTTTCGGGAAAAAGAAAGTTGCAGAGAAGAAAAATGCAGAGAAGGATAAGTCATATTTCATGCCTCCAATGAGGTTACAACGGAATAGTATATGGACAAAGATTGTCTGTTCTCTCACTTTCGGCGCTTTCTCGTGCTCTCTTGTTTTGTGTGATTACGGTTAAGCTACGTCAATATTTTATATTATTTTTTATAAAGATAATAAGACAAAAATAAAAAGTAATATAAAATATTGACGTGATTTAACCGTGATCACACAAACACGAAAGCACAGAAAGGCTTAACCGTGATCACATCATCCACTACAGTAAAAAGACTTAGGTAACCAAAGTGCTGAGTCACCACATTCCTATATTCCACTACGAGGCAGGTAAATTAACCAAGGCATGAGTTAAATCATTGCAGGGTCCTGACACTGTCCGGACAACAGGACAACTCCGATTAAACTGGATAACAGTCGTATAAGAGTCTCACACATGTTTTAGCAAACCTAGATGCATTTCGGACCGAGACTTTGCATCAAATTTCCAGTGCTCAAAGCCTACTCCGCCCCTGAAAGCCATGTCCGATACTTGAGTAATCCGAAGCCGGCCTACTCGGCCCCCGGGAGCCATGTCCAATATGTGTAGGCCGATGCAGCAAACGAGTGCTATGCATCAACATCAATCTAAATTCTGCAGGAAGTATGACATTTTACAGAACCCTAAGTAATACAAGGCATGCTGGTCCACAACCCCACATTCGAGCGAGCACAAAATAATGAAACAGAAGTTGCCCCCACATATATACATATGTAAAGCGAGGACTCCAAATTCTGTTTGGTTTTGGTGGTCGACCAGGACTCCAAATTCTGTTTGGTTTTGGTGGTCGACCATTCATGCTTAGCTTAGCTTTAACGAAATGGGTCCAAGCATCATGTTTTCGCCTCCGAAAACATCTACAGATAACCAACTCCCCGGAAATACTATACATTTGTACAAGCAGAAGTGCGGTATTAACTTGGCACAATGTTTGTTGGCTATCTACTTGGTTTCTCCGGAACCTGCTCTTATCCGCCGAGTACCTGTACTAGTTCATTTTACCCGTTTACCGATCATCGTTAGTAGCAAGAGGTGTAAAAGAAAATGCTTGCAGCAAAAGTCGGCACAACAAAAGAGATGTCATGAAAAGCACAAGTCAATACGAATTACCCACTCTACAATTTCAGCTTAATTACAGCATCTTCAGATGCAAAGTATTCTCATTTAAGCAATTCAATTTGTGCCACCCATGGGATAGAATGGTTCACTTCATATAGGCACATACAACATCAGCGGTGCGTATTAAGAAATCACATAAGGCAAATTTTTAGAAGTACTACTCAGTTATCAAAATGTTGGAGAGAAGTGGCCACGTTGAGAAAAATATAAGCCAAGGAACAAGGAATACTTCATCGAAGCAACATCTACAATTACCTTACTAATTATCATCCTGGAAGTTGACCGCAAGATCCCAGTAATGAGCAACGCCAGCATCAGCAAAAATCTTCCGGGCAGCAGCTTCGGTCATGCATTCATGAACATAAAATCTATTGAAGCTCGGTCTGGCAACACTTCCTTGCCATACTAACACGCACTTATTAGGAGGCTTGTCATCCTCAACATCATCATCTTCTTCCTCTTCTTTTACTGCTTCAGCCCAGTTTATGCGCCTAAGCATAACCTTAGCATACCTCTTAATAGACTTGCTTCCACCTTCAACAACCACAACATTAATACCATCTGATATCACACAAGATCCAGTCAGCCGGTTCTCTCGCGCATTAACATCTATCTTGAAGCGGGCCTTTGGATGCGACAGCTCATTGATCCTGTAAACTGAGACTATGGTCTCCACGTTATTTGGGTCATCAAAAAGCTTCCTTTCTTTCTTCTCGCGTCGTTCAGCAGGAGTGAGCTTGCGTGCTATATTCCTGTCTGCATGAGCCTGTTCACGTTCAGCAGCTGCACTCCGGATCTCCTTTTCAAGCCTGGTTGGATCTTGGGTTGCTTCAGAGCCAAGAACTTTCATCAAATTACTCATTTTAACTTTTGGCTTTGGAGGCTCAAGTAGGCCTTGTCTAATCATCTCCTGCCTATCTTTCTCTCTGGCCAGACGTTTCTGTGTACGTAGTTTTTTCTGTTCCTTCTTGGTCAGCTTCAGAGGTTGAGGTGGTGGAGGAGCTGGCTCAGTAGGGGGCTCAATAGGTTGAGGATGCTCAATATAGATTGTGACTTTTTCCATCTTCAATTTTTCCTCAGCTACTGTACCATCGATGACTTCATTATAAGTACCAGAGTGCAAGAGGGGCACATCCCTGACATAATTAGCAAGTATATTCAGGAGACATCTTTAGCATAATGTGCAGTTTAAAGATGATTTTAATCAGACGACAAGTTCTAAGAGGACTAAACAAAATGCAAATTCAATCTGCAATTTAAAGTTGGCAAATGAAACAATGACAACGTTCTTCAAACATCTTAGTTGAAAGACATAATTCAAAAGGACGGATATTAGGGTATTGGGTTCACCCCTTTTGTTTCATCTATCGTCACAGATCATGGCCTATTTTCAACATCGGGAACAGTGGGGAAGCGTAGAGGAGAAAATATAATCAGTAACCATATTGAATAAAGTTTCTAGGTCATTTCATTACTTGCAGTCACAAAAAGTAATGTTACGTCTCCCCCAACCCAAAAAAAATTAAAAAATAAAAACAATCATTCAGCAAACTGCAGCAACGCAAAAGGCAATCAACTTACCACCACTCGATTTCAGGAATTGGATCCTTTGGCTTTTCTTTGGTGATAACTCTCTCTCCTACCTCTATCAAATTTGGATTAATATCTGGCGCTGCCTTTGCCTTTGCAAACTGTTGCTGCTTTGCTCTTTGCTCTTTGGCTTGTGCTTCTCCAAATTTACTCTGTACAGATGTAGGAAAATTTTAGTCAGAGTCTCAGAGACAGGTAAATAACTCAAAAAATGATCAAAGGGGTTAAAGGGACATCAATAAATACCTTTAATTTTATAAGCTCAGCATCTTTTGTCCATTTTCCTTCCTCTACAAACGCAAAACCCATCCTCTTTGGCCTCAAAAATTTTTTACTGATGCCCACATCCGGATCAAAATGAGGATTCTTTTCAGGATCCACATCCAATTCAGGTTTTAGAATCTGGAATGCTTCTTTCTTCTGTTTGTTAATGTTGACCTGAAAAAATAAGAAACAACATATTAAATTTCAAACAAAAAAAGTCCATATAACAAGAGGCAGCTGATTGACAGGTAATAGCTACTAAACCTTTAGAGTGCTGAGGTTGTTTGGTTTGGTCACATTCACTAAGTTTCCGTGCTCATCTATTTCCCTTCCAAGGGCATCAAGACGAAGAACAGGGGCCTTAGTAGGCTTCTGAGGGGCAGCAACATCAGTTGCCACCTGTCCGGGAAACACATTTATAAGAGGAGAAAACTCGGGGTCTTGATGGAACCCCATCTGAGCAGCAAGCTCTTGTGCACGTTTTACAGCTTCAAAATTGGGAATGCCTGCTGCAGAAATGGGTAGTGCAGATGAATCAAATGTTGCCACAGAAGCAGCTGTACCACCAGCTGTTGATGGGGCCGGTGCACGTAGTATCCCAGCAGTGGTAGATGGTGGTTTAAGTGCCTCCTTCGTTTCCAAGTTATGGCTAGCGTCTTTGCTTGCATTGCCACCCTTCTTCAACTGCATGATAAGAATAGTGATAGTAAGTTTATCCAAAGGTATATATGTAATAAGAAATTGTATAGTACATGAAAGTTTGTCGCACACAAGTGTCAGACACATTAAAATTTTATGTGGATATGTTACCTGGTTAAGCTTCTTCAGCTTCTCAGTCAATTCCTTCTGCTTTTGTAAAGTTCTCTTAATTTTTTCTACATCACCAAGAGACAGATTCGCACTTTTCCCAGCAGTTGAAGATGTTCCATCTGTACTAGAGTTTCCATGAACCTCATGAGATCTGGTAATACTAACTCCCTTATTTTCATTTGTGGTAGGAATTGAAGATACCTTGGTAGGAAGGGGTTGATTGGGAGCAAAAGAGGTCTCAGGCATAGTCCTTGATGTCGTAGTAGGTTCCAGAGCAGCACCCTGTAAGTGGTGAAAATTAACAACGTCACTCGCTGCGGTTGCCGAAAGATCTTGATCATGGTGGAGAAAAAAAACACAAACATGAAGAATCAAAACAAAATGAAGGGAATACATTTCATACTGATGACCTCGGTCCTCAGCTAATGGAGAGGTGACCTAGAACGGATATAAAGCATATAGGAAACAGAGCTATTTTCTAACGAAGAAAATAAGACACCTTACATTATTAAGGAAGAATATACCTCTTCTAAAAATCTGTAGCTTCCAGGTAAATCAATCATCAGTATACAACACTACAAATTTCAAGAGTAATAGCAAGGTAGTTCAACCAACATTTTCTGTTTCTCTTATTCGATAAATATAGTTTACTTCAACCTAAGTTGTTATTTGGAGAGCCTTATGGCTTCTAGCACTATGGCATACAATCACATACGGCAATGCTATAAGAAGGCATAACCCTTCTGCTACATCATTAATCCATACCTCAAACCATGATATCAACGAGGGGTTAGAAATTTCAGTTTCAAAAGAATTGCAGTTTTACGAGTGATTAAGAGGCTAACCTACGGTATATCCTAAATGTGGAATATTTTCGCCAGGTTTTCGCAATTTCAGCATCTAAATAACATAATTATCAAATTCAACTAAAGCGTAAATAAAAAGAAAGGTACCATCAAGCATAAAACTTACATTACCCACCCAACCACTCCCATTTGGGGCGGGGGCGGCGTTCTGGAAATTGCCAATCTGATCATCCCCAACTTCTTCTTTCTTAACATTAACCTCACTCGCATTCACATTCAATTCAGTTCTCCGTTCAATAGCTCCGCAATTCTCTCCGTCCTCTTCCGCCTTTACTCTGCGGTCATCAAACCTCCTACTCTTTCTCTGACCTCCATTCACTTCCTGCCCATCTTCCTCGAATCGCTTCCTCTCTCTCCTCTCCCCTTCCGAAACCCTAGACCTCTTCTTATCTTCTAAACCATCACCATCGCCATCTCTACCCTCACTCCTCTCCCTCTCTTTCCTCTTACGCTTCGATTCCTCTCGCTCCTCCGACCTCTCGCGTTTCGCTTCCCGATGCCTGGACCTTTCTCTGCTCCCTTCCCTCTCGGCCCTGGGCTCGTAGGACCGCTCGCGATGGTCGCGCGAGACATCCCTGCCGTCTTCACTCGGCTCGCGTGACCGTTCCCGACGAGATTTGTGGTCGCGGGCCTCGCGCTTGGAATCACGGTCCGATCGGTGGTGGTGGCGGTGGTAATCGGAGTCCTTTGACGATCGCTTTTCATCGGCGTCACGGCTGCGATGCTTATCGTAGTCTCTGTCTCGATCCCTGCGGTCGCGTTTGCTCGATTTGTCTCTCTCCATAGCTAGGGTTTCCCAGTCGCTCACTCTTCTCTCTCTCCCACCAAATGGGGGTTCAGGAGGATAAATTGGGCAGAATGCAACGGATACGATTTCTATGGGTATTTTCGCAAGGAATTAAAAGAAAACTCACGTTTTATCGATAATAGTCGAAAGATAATAAAACATAGGCTAAACTTTATACGTTGTTTTAGGATAATAAACAAAGAAATTTAGCTAAATTTTTCTTTATTATAATCACGTTTTATTGATCTGCCGTTCTTGCAATTCAAATCAGAGACCAGAGACAAAAGGATAGGCCACTCTTGATGCTTGGTTCTAAGGTTGCTTAGTGAGCACTCAGGGAGAAGAATGAGTCTCATATTGATGAAAGGCAGTGGCGAAGTCAAGATTTATCGATGGAAGGGGTGAAATTCAAAAATGTGCAAAGTTCAACCAAGGCGGTTGCTTTTACATTGAAGAGTGCAGAGTTTTGATAATATTCATAGTAGAAAATGCTCTATGACTAGAGCGGTTGTAAGTGGGAGTAATGCTAGGGAGATCGAAATTTTAAACCAAATTTGTAAAATAAATGATGTGTCATCAATATGAAATAAACACGTTAATCAATGCATAACTAATAATCCAATCATCATTTGGTTTCCAAACTTGGTTTAAAAAATTTGGTTCATCTAGCATTATCTTATAAGTGGTGGTAACATCAAAACCCATGTAAGAAGCTTATATTGGTTAAGATTAGGTTCTAAAAGACGTTAGGGTACTAGCCGGAAGGTGGGTTGAGGCCTAGCGCCTAAGCGAGATCTAGACGAGAGCCTAAGTAGACTAAACCAATTTAAATTAATTTATTATACATCATGAATAAACATTAAATAGTATTTACGTTATTTTTTTAAATCATAATACAATATTTGTGACATCCCATATCGCTCAGGGGAGTGATCCTTAAATGTATGTTCTCATCCCTATCTAGCACGAGGCCTTTTGGGAGCTCACTGGCTTCGGGTTCTATAGGAACTCCGAAGTTAAGCGAGTAGCGCGCGAGAGCACTCTCAGGATGGGTGATCTATCGGTAAGTTCTCGTGTGAGTTCCCAGAAACAAAACCGTGAGGGAATGGTAAGCCCAAAGCGGACAATATCGTGCTACGGTGGTGGAGCAGGCCCGGGAAGTCGTCTCGCCCGGGCGGGATGTGACAATTTGGTATCAGAGCCTAACCCTGGCCGTGGTGTGCCGACGAGGACGTCGGGCCCCTAAGGGGGTGGATTGTGACGTCCCACATCGCCCAGGGGAGTGATCCTTAAATGTATGTTCTCATCCCTATCTAGTACGAGGCCTTTTGGGAGCTCACTGGCTTCGGGTTCTATAGGAACTCCGAAGTTAAGCGAGTAACGCGCGAGAGCACTCCCAGGATGGGTGACCCATCGGGAAGTCCTCGTGTGAGTTCCCAGAAACAAAACCGTGAGGGAATGGTAAGCCCAAAGCGGACAATATCGTGCTACGGTGGTGGAGCGCTCCCGAGAAGTCGTCCCGCCCGGGCGGGATGTGACAATATTTGTATATAATGTGCAGTTTAAGGGAAATATGGTTGGGGTTTTAAAAGAGAAAAGAAAAAAGAAAAATGGAAAATAAAACTTACAAGAATAAATAAAACATTAGTTAAAAAGGTAAACAAACCAAAAAAAGGTCAGGTGAGAAGAGAAGTTAAAAAAAAAGGGAAAAAATGAGTTAACGAGAAAAGATGGGGTAAGAAGAGAATAGAAAAGTGAAAAATGGGTAAACAAACGAGTAGGGGTCAGAACTTTTGCCAAATGACGCCGTATAGGAAGAGCAAATGAAGGCTTCATCTTCTTTGCAAGTTCCGGCCCGCCGCTCTGCAAATATTTTTTTTCAGATTTTGTTCACCAAAAATTAAAACACAAGAGCCATCAGCGCACCAGTGCAACGCCGCTGCATAACCAAAGCCAGAAATTCAGCAAATTTAAAAGAGTAGAGGGGCGAAATCCTCACTCTTGGTGGAGATTTCCGACGAGCGGAGGGGCGGCCGCCTTTTCTTGCCCCTGTGTAGCTTCGCTAGTGATGATTGTACCACGTGTTATAAAAGGTTATAAGAGGTTGTGTTACTTTCCATACTGCCAATTAATTTTACTGTGAAACCTAACTTTTTTCATGAGCAAGTTACTACCAGGCTAATAAACTGACGGCATTTTGTGGGTGTGCAACTTTGGGGCAAAAGATTCGTGTGCTTTTATATTTGTTTCAGACAATTTTCTTGCTTCCCAGGATTGTCTTGTGTATTTATGTTTTAGGGTATAGGAATTAGGGGTTTTTTTGTTTTTAGGTTAACTGAATGTGAAGTGACAATTGAAATGCAAGCCACACATTCGTGGAGATCAAATGTGACACCCAATAAAATGATTTTTTTTTTTTTGAACAAACGATTATATTTTAAGTTTACTAAATACTCAAGGTACGTATGCTTCTGATTTTTCTTGTTTTTTTATTTTTTTAATTTAATTTAATTTAATTTTTTAGGGAAGGGATTGTTAGAAAGTTTATATTATATAGAGGTTAAAATCAGAGTACACCTATTTTATGATATATTTTTTGTGTATTTGAACAATGGATGTTATCATCTGCACCTTGATATTATGATATGATGTTATTACGTTTTTGTTTATTGATATTTCACATTAATGTTACTGTAAACATACAGGAAGACGGGAAGACAAAAACAAGTCTATTTTAAATCCGATCTTTACTCGGAATATAGCCAACAATTTATCAAAACCACTTAAATGCTATCTCCGTAGCCCCCCCCCCCCCCCAAAAAAATAATCAAGAAACTCGCCAGAATCGAACTTAACATCTCTCACTCATAAGTAGAAAGAAATGTCCATTAACGATCTTTAAGTTTTTTAGATTATCTAAGTAAATGCTTTTTTTATTAATGAATAATGGCGTTAGCATTTAGCTTTAAGTCAACGAGCATTACCCTTTTTTCTCCTTTGTTTTTTGGCAAAACTGTTTTCTCTTTGCTTGATTGTGTTTGGTGAAGGAATCGCTTAGTTTCATACAGATTACAGAGGGATTAAGATCAGGCTAATACAGATTAACCATCATTAATCATCAGCCACAGCAGGAAATCAATGGCAGGTTTGTTTGACAAGCAAGCAGATTTGTACTTGGATTCAAGGCCAACTTATCCCAAAGAATGGTACTCCAAATTGGCAGATCTCACTCCTCACCACTCTCTCGCTTGGGATGTCGGAACCGGCAACGGCCAAGCCGCTATCGGTGTTAGTATCACGATACTACCCTCTTTCCCTTCTCAATTTGCTGCATTTCTTTGAATTCAGTTGAAATTATTCTCTTTACAAGTTACAATATACAACATAGCAAGTTAGTTTCTTTTTTCTCTTAAACTAAGAATTTCACATAGAAGTGAGTCAGGAAAGTTGATCATGTTAATATGATGGTGCCTTTGCACGGAAGTTCGAACAGCATATTAGAATAATTTTGAATATCGTTTTGTCACATCCATAATTTCATAATATACATATTGGTTGCATCCCTGCTTTTCTATGCTGAATAGCCTACTTGACTATTCCACCCAAATGTTTGATTTTCAAATGATCAATATACATATATAGAATCAAAACAAATGATTACTGAGATTCGCCAGGAGGATACATCTTAAATCGCAAAAGGAGGGTTTGAAAACACTGAGGTTTTAGTCTAGATTATAGTCTAACCACATTTCACACGAGTATTGAACACGTTGACTGTTGCAAAATGTTACCACAACGATTGTGCACATTAAGTTTGATAAGAGAACGTTCATCGCTCTAACTTGTATACTGTATGTTTTAATAAAAAGGTTGCTGAGCACTATAAACAAGTGATTGGAACCGATGTGAGTGAATCCCAGCTGCAGCGTGCAATGCCACATCCTCGTGTTCGATATGCCCACACGCCATTTACCATGACAAACGACGAATTAATAGCCATGATCGGGGGCGAAAACTCAGTTGACTTGGTGACTGTGGCCCAAGCTGTGCACTGGTTCGACTTACCAAAGTTTTACAGTCTTGTTTCGCGGCTTCTGAAGCCAGGAGGCGTGTTGGCGGTTTGGTGCTACAATCGCATCGAAGTTTGTCCGGAATTTGATCCTATTGTGAAGCGACTTGAGGACACAACCCTTCCCTATTATCATCGTAACATCCAGTACGTGTTTGATGGTTACAAGACGCTTCCTTTCCTTTTCAGAGCGTTGGTTTCGGATGCGAGGGGAGTCCATTGGCGCTGGACATTCCAAAGAAGTTGTCGTTCGAAGGGTTTTTGAAGATGGTACGGTCATGGTCTGCAGTCAATACGGCCAAAGAACAAGGCGTCGATTTGTTGCCCGAAAAGCTGGTTAAAGAGTTTGAGGTTGCTTGGGGCGGCTCCAAATTAGTCAGGTCTGTCAGCTACAAGGCTTTTATGCTCGCCGGAAAAGTTAAGGTGTGATCTTGTTGGGTGGGTGTGCGGATCATTTCCTCCTACAAACAAATATTACTTTGACGTTTGTATTGAAATTTCTTTAAATACATGCGACAGATATCAGCAGTTAATCATTGTTTACGTGTGCAATTTTTCTTACCATAACATGAAGCTAAGGATCTGGAATCCACCAATTTAGAGAGAAATCCCAAAGGATAATTTGATTAATTGATGATTGATGATTACATTGAAGCATCCATTGGCTTAAATAAATGGATTACAACTCTTTGAGACAACTTATATGGCTTAGGTAATTTAAATGAAAGCAAACGACATTAACCAAGCAGAAATCAAGGTTCGGTTTTTATTACATAATTTCAAATGTTGTTTTGGAAGCCTAAATAGTCTCGGATTGCTAAAATTCGCCATGTTTCACTGCAAAGATGTGAGTTGGAACCACGGCGTTGTTCCCCTCTCAAAAAGGAATCGTGGCTCAATTCAAAGCTTGGACGCCAAATCTACAAATTTCTGATGCATCCCTTGTCTTTCGTTAGTCCATTTCCTCTTCAATCCACTCGGTCCATTTGTTCTACATCACTCTCTTTTTTTAGGTTTTTTGGTAAACATCACTTTCTCTTTGTTCTTAAAGAATTGGCAAAAGCTTCAATGAATCATGCCTCTACAACTCCAAAGGACAAAGCATAAAATTCTATTTACCCCGGAGGGGTCCTTCCCTCTCCGATCTAGGTCAACAAATCATAACTTTATCAACTAACGGTGGAGCAAGTTTTGGCAAAGGTTGTATCAAGTTTGTGATTTATACTTTGACTAGTAGACAATGGCATGCATTTGTTTAAGAGTTCGCTTTCGTTAATTTCTTTGTCACATTTAATTGACGGACATTCTTAATTACAAAATTAATATATAAAGTTTGGGAAAAGACATGTTGCCTCTTATTATAATCCTTGATGTAGATGTGGAAAATAAATATTTGAGTAAATTACAAAAAACTACCTTAACTATGGGTCGAATGACAATCTCATACCTCATGTTTGAAAAATGACAATTTCATACCTCATCTTATGAATTCGTTTCAATATCACACCTCCATCAGTTTTTCTGTTAAGTTTGACTGTTAAGTTATGAGTTGGCAGGTGTGGAATCCACATCCTTACCCAACTAAATTAAAAAATTAATTAAATACTAATAAATATATTTCAACAAAAAAAAACTAATAAATATAGAAAATCATTTTAAAAAATTATTAAGAAATTGTGGGACCCACCCTCATCCCTTACCCTTTTCCCTACACCATCCGTCCCCTACCTTTCTAGAACCCCCTCCTTTTTTTTCCTTTGCAATTCTCCCCCCTAGCCCCCAACAACAAAACCCACCGCCTTTGTCTCTTCTTGGTCCTCAGGAAAACTCTCGTCCTCACTCACTCACTCACTCTCTTCCTTTCCTAGTCCTCGGGGAAACTCTCTTCCTCACTCACTCTCTTCCTCTCCTGCAACTCCTAATTCACCCAATGCCATTCCCATCCTTGCCACTCTCTCTTCCCTTTTCGAAAACCCGCCTTTGGCCCAAGATGGGCACAACGATTCTACCCGAATGCCTATTAGCCTCTGCCCTGAGAATGTACCAGTCGATGGTAACAAATGCGATGTGGGAAGATAGGTCGAAGATCTTCGAAAACGTCGTGTGGATTTCGACGGCTCGCTGTACTTATAGTTGCATCTGGTCACCACGATCACCACTAAATCTTCCTATTGACTCGAGTTCTGCTGGACCCTCATTAGCTACATCGTCTCTTTTAGGTCCACGGCAGTGGCTGGGGCTTCTTAGCGAGGTTGTGGGCGACGGTAGTGGTGGTGTAGACATTGCTGTGGGGGTGATTGAGGCTAACAATTTGAAATCTAGGGTTAGGGTTTGGGGGGAATTGAGGTTTTCTGTTTGAAATTGGTATGGAGAATTGAAATTTAGGGTTAGGATTCCGCGGCGCGGGGGGGGGGGGGGTGGATTGGGGTTTCTGTTTGAAATTAGGGAATTAGGGTTAGGGTTTGGGGAATTTGGTTTTCTATTTGTAATTTACCCCATAAATTTTTAAAAAATTTAATTATTAAAATATATATTTAATTATATTTTAATCCAGTTGGATTAGTGAGTGGTCCCTGTATCTAGCCACGTCAGCATTTTACAGAAAAATTAACAGAAAAACTAACGGAGGTGTGACATTGACACAAATTCGTAAGATGAGGTATGACATTGTCATTTTAAAAAGATGAGATATGAAAGTGTCGTAACACCAATAGTTGAAGGTAGTTTTTTGTACTTTACCCTAAATATTTTGTTCTTCATGAACATTATATCATTATTTTTTACTATTAAATCCCGTGTGCCATATGAATTTGTAGTTCTAAGTTGTTAATTTATGAGAACTTCATTATAAAAAATTCATATAAATTACATTTGACAGTTATTTATATAGACATGAACGATGGACATTAGCGTTTAACTTTCATGAAGTGAAAAGATATGCTGCCCTATTATTATGACCATTGACGATGAATGTGAAAAGAAAATTACAAATAAAGTCCTTACGCGGACACTAACCCAACATATATGGTTAGGCTTTGCATAGAAGAAACAAACAAATACAAGAAATTGAATTAATGTATGCATAAAAGAAGCTTCCTTGTGTGCCGCTGCCATGTGTGGGAGTGGATGAGGGAGGAGAAGAACTCTTCGAATCGGCTTCTACTCTTGTGAACACTTCCATGGCACTCACTATCGGAGGTAGGGTGGACCCGCTGGCCGATGCCATTGTCACGTTAATTGCGGGACCCACAACAGTTATAGGATACAGGGTGATTACTTTGCATTCTCCGAGTTTAAGTGTTGTCGTAGACTTTTTCTGACCGTTGATGTAGATGTCGATGATTCTGCTGTCGTTTGGTTTGGGTAGGGTTGCCATTTCGGCGAAGTAGAGCACTATGTAAGCCGATTGTGGGGTCGTGTGGGGGAGATCGACGGACAGGATGATTGGATCAGAAGGTTTCAGTGATTGAATGGAGTCGAGAAGCACCGGAATAGGGGGGTCGTTTTCTATTAAGGGGAGGGGAGTGGCTACGGTAGGGACTTGGACGCAGTTTGGTGGGGTTGTTCCACGTGTCCATACTCGGTTGTACCTTTCCTCACTCAATGGTCCTGCGTACCTGCATTGATTTAGCAGTTTGGGTCCATTGTCAATCAAAATCCAACTCATTTCTCCAATAATCTAGGAGAGACTTTGGGTACGGAAACCCGTACAACGTTAGAATTTATTAGGATTTGTTCACGCAAGACACACGCGAATGTTAGAATTTATTGTATACACTACCATAAGCGAATTTTTACTATTGATATATTATGAATCTCACATAAATCAATAATATACATACGAGATTTTGTATCTAATTTTTGATGTCCAAATTTAATGAGCATACAATTAGAGTAAGAGCATAAACAACTATATATATGTATGTATATGTAACTATTTGACCTACCTGTCAATGTTTATGTGAGACTCGCCTTTACATGGTTAAGCTCATATGCAATTTTTGAGAACTCATATGAATTTAAATTTTTTTGAGTTCTGTGAGATTCTAATAGCACTTTGCGTTACATATAGTTCACCCTATCTCTCATGTCAATGTTTATTCCGACACAATGCAACGTACGAAAATCAATAGTCACTTATGTTGTGTGATAAAGATGCAGAGAATAAAAATGGTAAATTGACACTAAAGGATTTGAGAAAGGTATACCTTACTTCATTGCCACCAAGATTAACCCTAGAGACTAGATCATAAGCGTAACTGGTCTCCATCTTAGGGTACAATGGACCTGTTAGAACATATATTGGAACAGCTTCTACTGAAGATACAAAGGGAACCATTCCCTTCTCAACCTGCACAACACACACATTGAGAGATCCTGACCCTTGATTCACATACATGGCTTCATGGTACAATGGCCCTTCCGCCGTTGATGCTTTGACAGTTGACCACGTTCGGCCGTTGATATGAAGATCAAACGGCGGAGGGCGGGAGAGACCGTCATAGTCTCCGTAGTAGAAGCCCGCCCTGATCAAGTACCGCTGAGTAGATGCATTGTAAGGCAAAACATAACAATTTTGCTGGTTTTGGTTAGGGAATGATCGGACGGTGTTCATTTCTTCAAGTGGTTGCTTTTGTGGAACTTGCTTGTTGATGCCTGCTTTGGTGTATTCATTGTCTGTGACCCATTGGAGTAAATTTTTATCCCAACGTGTAGCATTGCTACCGCAGTCAATGTTCAGCTATCCGATTGTAACTGCGATGTAAAAAGTAATAATCAAGAACAAGTTTGATGTACGCGGTCAATCGCAATCTAAACTATCCATCAGGTGAATTTGTCCTTGAATGAATATATATGAACAAGAATTAAGAGTTTAGTAACATAACGACATGACGGATGAAATAAAAATTATGCATTGCAAGTTATACATACTCTGAGACGAAGCGCAGAATAAATGGAAGGCTAGAAGAAGCGCCGGTACCCATAAATTTGTATTCATAGAGAGCGGCTTGAGTTTTAGAATTGAGAATGAATTTCAGTGAGGGATGTTTGGCTTGTGAGGTTAGATTTGATTTGGTTATGGGACTTATGTCAATGAAAATACCCTCCCCTGGATATCCCCACCGCAGAGACGAATATTATAACATATACACACACACACACACACACTGCTGTGACAAATATATACATACATGTAGCAGTGGCACTATTTCTTGAATTTACCTCTGTTTCGTTAAGAAATATCGAAACCAACATTGTAAACTTCAAACTTTTGATCCAAATATAATTATTTTATAACTACCAATGGGTTTCTAAAGAAATTTAGTAAAGAAAAAAAGTCTAACTGGTGGCTTAGCCACAACAGTTCTATTCTTCTAGAGGTCAAGAAGATTCACAAGGGCATTTTAGATTCTCGTGGCAACCATCGTGTGATTGAACTTAAAACGTATTGTATGTAATACGGGCCGATAGTTTGTTAAACCTACCAAAAAAAGTAAAGAGCTTTTAAAGTAAAATTATGGGTTGGGGCCTTAGGGCAGTTAACTAGAGTATTGTGTCAACCCCTTAGTATTCAAGTTCGAAACTCTCTTTTAAATTTGAGTAGTTCATATTTTTTGTTTGACAAGACGAAATATATTCTAAAGTACTTGATTTTATGGGAAGATGGAATCGAAATTGGGTGCAAATAGTTAGACCCTCCCAACTGGTTGACACAAGGCCAGAGATTTAGTCCAAAATTTGGGGTTTGGTTGGGTTCAGAAGCAATGTTATTAGGCATATTTACCAATCGACCTCTATATTTGTTGATTTGAATTAAACATATAACAAAACAACACTAATATTTCTCATAAAACACGATCATTTTTCTTTAAATTAAATAAGACAGCACATTCCTATAGCTTCATAGATTGTATGTAAATAATCCACTAAACACAGAACAGGAGTCCCTCCCAAGTTTTATTTCTCCTCTCAGTTTTCATGCCTCCACTTTTTCATTTCCGGCTTCAGCACCATTAGATTCCTTGCACCCGTTCAACAATTCGGATAACCTCGCGGCCAAACTTTGCTTTGCTGCAGGAGAAACACCGTGCTTTCCAACGATCGACTCTAAAACTGCCTCGGAAAGTAGTTTGTTTTCTATCACCGCGTTTGCAGCTTCAGGTACGGATGCATCTCTAGAGAAGCTAATCTGTGGCGAAAGCGAGAGGGAAAGATGTCAAAAATCCGATGTAAACTACAGAACTAACCATCCAAAAGTAGGATTACTAACCGTTAGTGATCCTTTGGGAGATTGCGTGAAAAGAATGGAGGCGCCGGGTGGGAAGTTTTGATCTTTGAAGACCTCAAGGAACTTTTCAATGGCTTTGCCTTCCGCATCAGTGTAAATTCCGACTGACTTCCAAAAGGCAACGCAATTCTCCGAAACTTTCTCAGAGTATTGCTGGCCTGTCAGTGGCAGTATCGTTGTCACTTGAATGAATTTCTCAAATGGACCTACAAAAGGATAGCGAAGATCATAAACCGCGCTACAAAACCTCAGTCATATCTTTAGTAACTGTTTCTTATGCCTCAAGTAATCATCATAACCAGAAGATAGCACTACATCTTGAGAGATTCATTCATTCTAATTTGCTAGTCAGGACTCAGGACTAAATTACCACCATAAGCACACATAAATTTACAAAATTAGAATACAACTTGAAAAATCTACAACATTCATCGACCGCGACAGGTCTATATAGGCCGCTGAGAGAACGGCAGGCTGTAGGATTGCCTCTGTTTGGCATGACTACCGATCATTCTAAAACGGCTCCACCTTAAGATGCAGGGCATGAGTAACATGTACACTTTCAACAGCATCAACGAGAGCTCAAATCAATTTACCAAAAGATACAGAAGGCATCCATTTGAAGATTAATATGATTATATTTTGAATCTGACCGTTCAACCGGACGATGATAAATAGAAGGGAAGATACATATGAAACCAACTTATCTTTAACAAGTCATCCACTTGTGTGGACCTTTTTTAATGTGAAAATGTACTTAAGAAAACGTACGGATAAAGGGTCGAACATATAAAACTTAGATAAAATTGTTAAATAAAGTGTCGAACGTATGTATTCATAGGGTCGAACATCAATGAATTTTGCCCCAAAAGAAGTCAAAGAGATGAAAAAAGTGAAGAGTCGAAAGTTAATTTGAACTCTAAATTTGACTTATTTCATCTCTAATACACTGAAACAAATTAGTTATATATATGAATAATTTTTCGTTCTATCTGGTAAGTCTAGCTAAAATTGGGTTCACCATAGCATGCAATTTTATTCCTTTGCTAATTATAACACGACAAGGTAACAAATTTGCACCAGTAACTGGAATTTACTGTCAAAATTCAAACTGTTGTTAAAACAGCAAAGAAATCTGTGTTACCTGTAACGATGTCCCTGAAGAACTCAACGGACTCCGTCAACTCCTTGGCTGTCTTACCCTTCCACTTAACAGCGAGCTGAGGCACGGCGCTATCCTCCAAGTACACTCCGATCGCTGTGAACTTCACGAAGTTCCCCTGAATCTCCAGCCCCCTCACCCCTACGCATGTTAGCAAGCAAAGTACTGTCAATCAAAACCAAAAGAAACAACCATTCATAATTACAGGTATAAGCGCCGGATGTGCGAAGTTTACAAACCTCCGCCGCCGAGGAACAAAGTGTTGGAGGATCCCGGAGGTTTGATGGACGGTGGAAACGTAGTCGTTTCGATCTGAAGTCCGGCGAGCGACGGTGGTGGAGCCATTTGACAATCTCTCTCATTTCCGGCTTTGCCATCATTAGATTCATTACACCCGTTCAACAATTCGGATAACCTCACGGCCAAACTTTGCTTTGCTGCAGGGGAAACACCATGCTTTCCAACGATCGACTCTAGAACTGCCTCGGAAAGTAGTTTGTTTTCTATCACCGCATTTGCAGCTTCAGGTACGGATGCATCTCTAGAGAAGCTAATCTGTGGCGAAAGAGAGAGGGAAAGATGTCGTAATCCGATGCAAACTACAAAATTAACCATTCAAAAGTAGGATAACTAACCGTCAGTGATCCTTTGGGGGATTGCGTGAAAAGAATGGAGGCGCCGGGCGGGAAATTTTGATCTTTGAAGACCTCAAGGAACTTTTCAATGGCTTTTTCTTCTGCATCAGTGTAAATTCCCACTGACTTCCAAAAGGCAACGCAATTCTCCGAAACTTTCTCAGCATATTGCTGGCCCGTCAGTGGCAGTATCGTTGTCACTTGAATGAATTTCTCAAATGGACCTACAAAAGGATAGCAAAGATCATAAACCGTGCTACAAAACTTTACTCATATCTTTAGTAACTGTTTCTTATGCTCAAGTAATCACCATAACCAGAAGATAGCACTACATTTTGAGAGATTCATTCATTCTAATTGGCTGGTCAGGACTAAATTAGCACCATAACCATAAGCATACATAAATTTAGAACTTAGAGTATAACTCAAGAAAGCTATGACATTTGTTGAACGTTACAGATCTATATCAGCTACTGAAAGAACGGCGGGCTACAGGATTGCCTAGGTTTGGCATGACTACCGATCATTCTAAAACGGCTCCGCCCTAAGATGCAGGGCATGAATAATATGCACACTTTCAACAGCATCAACAGGAGGTCAAATCAATTTACCAAAAATTACAGAAGGCATACATTTGAAGGTTGATATGATTATGTTTTGAATCTGACCGTACAACCGGATTATGACAAATAGAAGGGAAAATATGTATGAAATGACTTATCTTTAACAAGTCATCCACTTTTTCAACTCAAAACCTGAAAACTCTACAATTGTGAACCTTTTAATGTGAAATGTGCTTATGAATTGCTAAGAATGAAGGGTCGAACATATATAAGTTACATAAAATTGTAGAATAAAGAGTTACGTATTCATAGGGTCAAACATCAATAAATTTTGCTCCAAAAGAAGTCAAAGAGATTGAAAACGTTAGAGTGAAAATTCAATTTAAAATCTAAATTTGACTTATTCTCTCTCTAATGCACTAAAAAAAAAAAATTAACGTTAGGAAGACTAAAATTTTAAGGATTATATTAGGAAGACTAAATTGTAAATAAAATTTGTGAAACTAAAGGACGTGGAAATTGATGATTGCCTATTGGTGTATTAGTGTTGATAAACATGCTCATTCATATTGGTGACATATAATTTATTTTACAAATTTTGTCTCCAAATTTAGTTACAAATTTTGCAAATCAAATGATGCGTGACTAATAGAAAATAAGCATTTTAATCAACGCTTAAGTAATAATCCAATCTTCAACAAACACATCATTTGATTTTCAAATTTTGTTTGGAATTGATTTTAAATTGACTGAAAGCATTTTTTATAAAAGTATTTTTAAAATCAATCCTTAATAAAGATGCAAGTGAATCATAAAAAATACTCCCAATAACATTTTTTTCATAACGCTTTCAATCAATTTTAAAAACATTTTAAACTCATCCTAAAACTTCTTCTTCTTCTTTTTTTTTTTTTTTTAGTTTGTCTAAGTCCTAAAACTTCTTTTGACTTTGTGTTTTTTGTGTAGAAAGAAGATCCTCTTCAGATTTTTTTTATGAGATCTTACCAATCTCAACATCCTAACTGTTAATCGTACATCGTGCGATCAGTATTTATCGGATACAATTTGTGTTTAATTTTAAATAAAAAAAATCAAATGATTTCTAATCGCATGGTACACAATAAATAATTAAGATGTGAGGATCTCTAGATATTTGGATCCTCTTTTGAGCTAATGGAAAAGATTCTCTTAATCAATCATCATGAGCCGTTGGATTTTTATCCAATAGCTACAATCAGAGAGTCCCTTTAAAGTTATAATAATTATAACAGTTGGAATCCAATTGTCGATTGATCAAAGGATCATCTTCATTAGCTCAGAGAGGATCCAAATCTTCATTAGTCAACGATGTTAGAATTAATTTTTCGTTCTATCTGGCAAGTTTAGCCAAAATTGGGTTCAGCAATGGCATGCAATTTTATTCCTTTGCTAAATTAGAACACGACGATGTAACAAAATTCAAACAGTAGTTAAAACAGCGAAGAAATCCGTGTTACCTGTAACGATGTCTCTGAAGAACTCAACGGACTCCGTCAACTCCTCGGCCGTCTTACCCTTCCACTTAACGGCGAGCTGAGGCACGGCGTTATCCTCCAAATACACTCCGATCGCCGTGAACTTCACGAAGTTCCCCTGAATTTCCAGCCCCCTCACCCCTGCGCACGTTAGCAACCAAAATACCGTCAATCAGAACCAAAAGCAAGCAACAAGCATTCAAACAATCAGAATCACGGATAAAAGCGCCGGAGGTTCGAAGTTTACAAATTACAAACCTGCGCCGCCGAGGAACAGAGTGTTGGAGGAGCCCGGAGGTTTGACGGACGGTGGAAACGCGGTCGTCTCGATCTGGAGTCCGGCGAGCGAGGGCGTTGGAGCCATTTGACAATTTTGTTGTTATTGTGGAGAGAGAGAGAGAGTGTGTGAGAGAGATGGGGTTTGCTGTCGGAAGCGGTGGGTTTAAATAGGCAAAAATCCCTGAATCTCTTCCACCAAACCTACGAATTAAGTGATTCGAATTCTTAAAAATTGATCCAACAATTAAAAACAGAAACTTTTTAAAAATTATAATAATTTTAAGATCATTGAGTGACGGGAGAAGGTTTGATGAGTAAGAAGAGGCAGTTGGGTGGGAGCCTTTAAAACGTGCGGGTGTTTTCACCGGTCGCTCAAGGGAAGGCGGGGAAGTGTCCACGAACTGATTTTCTGGTACCAACTACCCCTTCGGTTGTCTTTCCCCCAAATACAAAAAGACAAACAAAATTAAATTGAAGAAAATACCACGTCACAAAATCCAACTAAATAAATATAATAAAGGTGCAGAAATATTAAATTGAATTGTTTTACGAGAGTTTTAACAAAAAATTTACGGTAATGTTCACTTTAACGAAAAATCATATTTTTACACTAAAAAGTCAATCCTGGTACTATTCACTCTACCCTTTATTTTATCCTTATCATTAAAACTCAAAGTTTTCAAACTTTTTTCATTAGTTTTCCTTTGTTTTATTTTAAGGGTTTTCTCGAGAATAAGATTACTTGGCACATAATTTTTGGAGTTTTAACAAAACATTTCCAGTACTGTTTACTTTTAACGAAAAACCCCATTTATACATTTACTATTCACCATACCTTTAAAATGGGATTTTCATTAAAAAGAAAGTTTTTTTTTTTACTTTTCGTTAGCTTTCCTTATAATTTTAAGGGTTGATGAAAGAATTGTTTCTGCAGGTGGGATTGTGGGGCTAGGTTTGGTTTGGAACTCATGGTCGAAGCACGTAGGGAAATACAAGTCTTTTCTCTTTTGACATAAACCCAGATACAAGCACTTCATTCATCGTATTCCGAAATAGGTTTAAAAGCAAAACCGCATTTTTCATACTCGAGCCTTGTCTTTATAAATTTGATTTTGTTTTTTTTTTAATGTTTTGAATGTTTTTTTTCGGATTTTTATGTTGTTTGTGTTGCCGTTGATGATTCAGTCCACTTGTTCGAGGTGCAGTGGAACTAAGACCTGGAGGACAAAATTCAATTATAATTAACAACGTTAATGGATTTAATTGAGTTATTAAATCCTAATTATTGCATCAAAATTCAATGTTTTCGTGCTAATTGCTTGTTGTGCAAGTGGAATTTACTATTTTGTCAGGAAAGTGTTATTAGCACTCCAAAAATCTCATTCTACACTTCTTATAAGTGTATTTTTCTTTCCTAATATAGAAAATTTGGAGTGTAGAATGATATTTTTAGAATGCTAATAACAATTCCCTTTTGTCAGCGTAAGATAATGTTTACATGTCAATAATGTTATAATCCAACGTGTTAAGAATCTTATAATCCAACGTGTTATATTTCATCTAATTTTATATTTTATGTAATTTGGGTTGATGCTGCTAATCTTTTTTGTTGTTGAAGGATTTAGATTGTGTAGCGATTGATTAGTTTGCAGGAGAATCAAGGGGTATTTAACAAATTTAGCCAAAATTATAAATATGTTAATTTTATAAATATTTTCAAATATATCTAAAATCTCACTTAAATAGACACAAATACTCTGAAATTTAAAAACTAAGAATTAGAGAATCTGACGGCAAAACCCTAGGCGTCATAAATGGTGGAGACCTGTGCATAAGAGAGTGAAGGCATTGATTACTAGTAGGAAACAATGGAGACTTGTGTAGTTGTAAACAACGATGACTGTAAATGATTAATTTTCTTGCATTTTTTCTTGTCTACGTTTTCTCTTTGCTTTTGTAGTTCTTCCTTCGGTTAAATATTTATTAAATAATGAACTGTCAATCCTTGTTTACGTTTTCTCTTTGCCGGACGTTGTACCACAACACTTGCAAGTAAATTTTGGGATTTTGCACTTGTTTGTGTTTGCTTTAGATTTGCGGTGGACCTCATGGAGTAAATCATAGCTCTTCCTGTGTATTACGGCGTTTATGAATTTTGTTAGTGTAAGTTGAGCAAGATCAGCCAGTTTTCATGCCGTATTTGCCAACAGAATCAATCACCTCCATAGTCCTCAATTCATGGGTCAGCAACACTTTGATTGTAGCACTAGAAGTCTTCTTGTCAATAACTAATTATTCAAAGAAATTGAGGGTATTGATGTCTATTTAAGTGAAATTTTGGATATATTTAAAAGTTTTTATAAAAACTGTCATTTATGAAATTGAGGGTCAATTTTCGGCTATATTCAATAAATTCTCAAAATCAAGTGATACAAACAAGGATCGAAACAAGCGGAGTGGTGGAAAAAAGGGCATGCTAAAATAATGTATGGATGGGTTCATATTGTACAATCTTTTGATCGGAATTCAGACTAAAAACAAAGACTTGTATTCGTAAATGAGTGTTGTTGTAAACTTGCATGGATTGGAAAAGATTATGATAATTAACGACATTTAAGCTCAAAGCCTCTTGAACCGAAGGAATCATGATCGCAGGTAGTATCCCTATTTGAAATATTACGTGCACTATAATTCATAGCAAGCATGACCGTTTAGTATGGTACATTAGCCTGCAGTCGAAGCAATCGATCTCGAATGTCTTTAATCCTAATGCGCGTACCTCTATCTCTACTCGGGGTTTCATACTGTTGAGCATTGGTGAATTTGAACAGAATCGTAACACTGCCAGAAGCTTTGACATAGGAAGAACTATGTTCAAGATAACCAACGAAAAGTTAAAAAAAACTTTCGTTTCAATGAAAAATGACAAATAAAGGTGTAGTGAATAGTACTAGAGAAAGGTAAAAATGTTATTTTACGTTAATAGTGAACAGTATCGGAAGTGTTCTGTTAAAACTTCATTTGTTTTTTCTACATAGACTTGGTCCATAGAGGCATCTAATGAACATTTTATTTTTATTTTTGTTTTAATTTTTGAGTCTGTGTAGGGAGGAGGGGCCAATGCAGTAAAGCGCCATAAGTATATTCGATGTGAACGTTGAATTGTATGATCACCACAGAAAGGGCATATAGATTTAGTTCTAGTCACAAGCGCACGGTATATCATTGCCTGCCTTTTGAATTCTTTGCGCAGCCATGGATTTCAAACCAAACTCGAAGTTATTGTAGTTCCTAAACAGGATTCCTTGGGTGTTTTTCTTGCACATATGTACCCGTAAACTCAAAAACGTGAAATCAATTTTTAAAACTAAAGTATTGTTCCGATTAATTTTAGAGAGATATTTTAGTTCGTTTCAAATTTCCATTTGTGAAATTACATATTTTTGTACTCATTAACAATTATCACTATGTAGAGGCGTGTTTTATAAGATGTGACCAAAATAAATATAAAGTTATAATATAAAGTTTTTATGACTTTAAGGGATTTCTTTATAAATCTATCTTACCAAAAATAGAGAAGGATCGGTTAAGCTAGAAGTAGACTGGTAGTCTGTCAGTGGCAAGGCCACATCACCTAAAACCCCCCCCCAAAACGTGGCCGTTTAAGTCCAGAAACGTGGCAAACGAAACGCCGACTGTTTCATCCTCCCTTCTTCTTCCCGTCTCAATTGGCAATGGCTCCCCCAAAAAATCCCCAAATCCTACCCCCATTCCCCTAAATCCCAAACCCTAAACCTCTCACCTACTCGATCGCTCCCCCAAAGCATCAAAATTTAAAAAATTTCAGCTTTTTCGTAAAAAATTTCTGAATAATTTCTCAGCTGGAGCGATAAAAGTCGGAGAAAATGTCGTGGCTGAGATCGGCGGTGAGCAAGGCGGTGGAGGCTGGCAACAATAACAACCTCACCCGCACCGTCAAGAACTACGCCGACTCTGTCGTCCAGCAAGCCGGCCAAGCCGTCGCAGAGGGCGCCAAACGGTTGCAGGACCGAATGGTAATTTCACAATTCACCATTTTTCATGTTTTCCACATTTTTTCTCATTCGCATTTGTTTACAGGGAGGTCGGAGCTTTAGGAGTGCGAAGAAGAGTATACAGAGATTGGAGGAAGCAGCTGTGTCCTGCAGGGGGCCCGAGAGACTTGAGATATTGAGAAGGTGGGTCTTGCTGCTTAAAGAGGTGGAGAGGCTGAAGCTGTCTCAGGGTTCTGTGGAAGAGAAGGAGAACGCGCCGGAGCAGCCTGTTGCTGCCGATGACACGAACGAGATTCGAAAAAGAATATCTCTGGTTTGATTTTGTTTTGTTTTTGCAGTTTTATTTCATTCCATTCAGTTTTTTTGTTTTGTTGGAGTATTGTTTGCTGTTGAACCTTGTGATTTTTGGTAATAGGTTTTGTATTATGACTCTGATGTTGGTGGTGAACCGATGAATTTCCGCGAAGTTTTTCTTCAAAGTCAGGCTCTGGAGGGCATAACACTCTCTATGGTATGTATTTGAGAAATGAATGCTGCATATATCAATGAAATTAGAGACATTTCTTTGGAAGGGATGGGATTTTTTATTTAGCTAATGATCTTAGAAATAGTTCAGCCAAACAGATGAATGCTAAAATGGATGACTAAATGTGCTACGCGGAGAAATTACTTATTTCATTAGTTAGGGGAAGCACTTAATGCATGATGGAAAATTATTTAAGTCGAGATGATTTTGTTGAGTCGTATGCTCTCTGTTTTTGCTCAGGCATTGCCACATATGCACTTGGTTTGTGAAGTTCATGGAGTTTTCTTTTGTAATAGGAAACGGTGGCTTTTTTATTTAAGGAAAATAATGATTAGGAAACTTATTGTTCTCATCAAATGCCTAAAACTTCTAAAACTGGGATTATCCTAAATGATCTTATATATTTTTTGGAATTTCTGATTCTGGAAGTTAACCGCTGGTTAACCCTTTTCTATGCCTCAGATTCTTGAAGCTCCGAACGATGAAGAGGTTGCCCTACTCATGGAGATGTTTAGGTGAGAACCAGGAATTTCACTAGTGTGTAATGCAGTTCATGGCCTGTTAAGTGCCAGTATTATTTATTCGGGTTGACAAAACTATGGCCTGATTTTTTTAATCTTATTATTACATGAAACTGCAGGCTCTGTCTTACTGGAGGAACAGAAGTTCATCATGCGACAGTGAGCAGTATAAAGGACCTGGCAACAGCTTTGTCAAGCTACGATGATGAAGTATTGGTAAAGATATAAAACTAAGAGTGCACTTGAAGATCATATCAACAATTATGAATTGTGGAGAAAACTTGATGTATATTTTCCATCAAGTTTATATAGATATAATTCATGCAAGACTTGTACTTCTTTTTGCTTAAGTGAAGCATACTAGTTCATATTCTTCTGTATTCAGGTGAAACGGGACGAATTGCTCCAATTTGCACAAGGTGCAATTACGGGGTTAAAGTTAAATGCTGATGTCGTAAGGTGTGCAAAAGATAACAGAACTCTCCCTCTCTCTACTTGATATAGCAATTTCATGAATAACTTCTTATGTATGAATAACCCTATTTTTATTATCACGCATTCACACCCAAAAAATGAATGTGAAAAGAATTATCACCTAGGCAGTTGACGATTGAGTATGAGAAAATCTGATCTTAACAGTTAGTAATCTCTTTTGGATTTTTCTTTTTTTTGAGAATAGGTAGTGGGATTTTGTTCTTGTATGGATATGGGCTAGTCCTGCCACTCACTAGATGTGTGGTTATGCAAATAAATTTGTTTGTTTATATTTTTAGAAACTTTTACCGATAGGTTGTTTGGGATGGTGACCTTAGGCATTTAATTATCAGTTGTGAGCTAAAGGGGTAAGGTGTTGCTGGTAAACATTTGCTTACCCGTGTATTTATATGTGTCCTGCCACAGAATAGATGAAGAAGCCTCTAGTCTAAAGAGGAAGCTTGATGTAACGAAACCACCTCTGAAGCTCTCAAATGAAGGTCATGACAAAGCATCAGAAGAAACAAAATTGGAAACAATAAAGGTGAGCATGATTGCTATTATTGATTTTTGTGGTTTTACTGCCTCATAATTTTTTTTGTATTTAATCATAAATTCCAATGACATATCAAATTTTATAAAGTGGAAGACTAGCGTCTTAATGATGCAATTTTAGTCATGGGCGAGCTGATAGATAACTGCTACCATATGTGCAATTTAAACCTCTAGTTTCTGGATGTAATAATAATTATAATATTATTTATATGGGAGGCTTCAATATAAAAGTTTTCCATTGAAGCTGTAACAATTAAAAGTTTACAGCATTCGGTAAAAGAAGCCATTTAAGAACTCCATGTACAGGAAAAAAGAGACAATTGGGCTTAGTCGGGATTGAGTAAAATATCCTGCACAAGGTGCAAATGAATTGTTACTATATATACAGTGTACATTCTGTACATGTACAAGTTCTTCCTTTGTTCCTTCTTTATAAGGTCCAGTTTGATGAATTTGTGAAAGCTTTTTATTGGCCAGTTTTGAGTGAAAAGTTCTGAAAATAATGGATCTGACTGCCCTATGTTTCTTTGTGGTAGGCATTAAAAGAAGCACTTGCACAAATTCGAGCATGTTCCAGAATAGAAGTGCTTTTACTGAAGAAGAAATTGTTGAACAATGGAGATTCTCCAGAGATCCATGCTCAAAAAGTATGTCTTGTGTAGGCAGCATCTTGCCTTTATTTATGTAGTTTCTGAATTGAATGTAGCTTGATGCTTTGATTGTTACTTTTGCACCAACAAAATGGCAATTTTCTTTCATGGTTAAAAACCATTGTTATCAACACTATTTTGGCTGTATACTCAGGTTGATAAATTGAAGGTTCTATCAGAATCTCTTGCTAGCTCCTCTGCAAAAGCTGAAAATCGTATTTTAGATCACAGGTATAATAACACTTTAGGAACCATTTGTGCTTGTGTTGCTATTCGATAGTGTTGAATCACGTTGTTACAATGTCTTTTTTCTTATAATACATGTGTGTTCATTATATAATCTGTTGTTTTGTTTTTAAGTCAAATGTTAGGCTATCAAATAATAAACATTAACTCAAAAGTCAAAACTTCATATGACTTGGCTTGATGTATTCCATACAGAGATTTAGTAAACCTTGATTTTGTAACTGCAGTTCCAGTGAAGAATTATTGGTTTAATTAACAGCAATGGCATGTGGTCTGTGGTTGTATTATTATATTAGATGCCAGGAAGAGGGAAAACAAAATCACTTCCGTAGTTCTTTTTAAATAACAGACTTCAAAAAGAGGAGGCAATAAAGGTTCGTGTAGCCAGAGCAAGTGAAGTGACTGAAAGAGAGAAGGTAAGGTTCTTCAACCTTATTTAATAACAACATGAAGTTTGTACTCGATCCAAACACATTTATCTAGAGAGATTATTATTAGGTACTTGCATTGTTATCAGGCTTGAAATATGTTGGTATTTTAATTATTAGCATCTTTATTTTTGTGGGAATTATTGTTTGAACGCCAAAAGAAGCTTCTTGCAATCCATATATAAGTGCCTGGAGGAGTATCGGAAGCAAATTTTGGAGTTCATAAACCATCTCCCTTTTTTTTCTTTTCTTTTTTTTTCTCCCGTGGGTAAAACGTTCTTTTTTGGTTCATGCTAGGCCTGCGTATAGATGTGGTAGAGATGTTCAAGTATACCATGAGCCTTGGAAAGGGAATTTTAGTTTTTGTCTTATGACCATTTTCAGGAAATAACAGCTGAGATTTCAGAGCTTGAAAAAGAAAGGGATGATCTTGAGGCTAAATTGAAAAAGGTTTTTCTGCTTTGATATTTCCCCATATCTATTAAATCAATTTGGCCTTCATTGATTGCTAATTTCTAAACACTAGCCATCTTTTCTAGGTTAATATTTCCTTGGCTGCTGCTAATGCTCGCCTTCGCAATACCAGGGAAGAGAGAGAACAATTTGAGGAAGCTAACAATAAGATTGTTTCTCACTGCGAAACAAGGGTTTTGATTTTTTCTCACCTTCTGGATTATTTCAGGGTATTACACCTTTTTGGCCATTTGCATAATTCAAATATTTCTTTGTTTTGTTACCAGGAAGTCGAGCTCTCGAAATCCATTGCAATGTGTAAGGTAGAGGCTGATATTCTAAAGACATGGATTAATTTTCTCGAAGATACTTGGGTTCTCCAACTGCTCGTATGCAGATAAGAAGGAGAAGCTGGTCAAGTATGTTCTTCAAATCTATGCAATTGGATTCTTTTCTTTCTTGAAATTTATGCATTGTTTTTTACACAACTATTGTTTTCTGCATTTTCAAGCGATGAATTGGAGAAGCATGAGGACTATTTCTTGAACTTGGTCGTTGTTCATCTCTCTGCTTACAAGGTATTGACTCTCTCTCTCTCTACACACACACACACACACACACACACAAATATATATATATATATATATATATGTTGATATTTCTTTCAGTGTTCTTGATGCACACCTTTTATCTTATATGCAGAAAGAGTTGGGGCCTTCTATCAGCCGTATTGAGACATTTGTAGAGAACCTTAAGAAATTGAGTGAGGGGTAATGTTTGTGAAACTGTGATGGTTGTACCTTCATTTTGTTTGCGCGGTTTTTAATGTATTTGGACCTGATGAGACAGGTCAAAGATGGCAGCCAGTGCAGAGAATGAGGCTTCCAAAGTATTAAATCCAATAAATAATCTTGAGGAGGAATATTTGGACCTCGAAACCAAGGTAAAAGTATTGTGTTATAGTATTGCATCAGGAATCATGTGTCAAAGTCTTATTTGTCTGTATCATCTATGATCCAATTTTTCTTTTGCAAGTAGTCTTTTATAGTACCGCATTAGGAATGCTTCAAATTATGTGTCTAATGGTTTCCTAATTATTTTTGTTGTGCAAGATTTATCTACTAACAAGTACAAACATTGATGTTGTCCTTTTGTTTCAGATTATTACCACCTTCAGTGTAGTAGATTACACCAAAGAGCAATTTTATGGCCAGCGAGCCGAAGTTTCCAGGTATCAACTTGTGGGGGTGTGTGAACTTGTTTCTTTTCCTGTGTACACTTGAGTTTGAAGATGTTCACCAAAGACCCCAAATGTGATGTACTTGTCTTGCCTGTTCCAGGAAAGATGACCCGATGGTTAAGGAGCTGTTTATTGATATTGAAAAATTAAGAGAGCAATTTGAAGCTATCGAGAGACCAAATCTACAACTGGAGAATCCATCCCCTAAAGCAGAAACTTCATCTAGTGAAAAGCCGCAGAGCGGTCCATCTCATCTCCCTACAGAAAGCACAGGAGCACAGGAAGCAGGGACAGATAAGCAGCCTGGATCAGGTGCGGTCAAGGCAGAGCAAACGCATGAGACGGAAGCAGAACTAGCTAAGCTGGAATCCGAGTTTGGCAAGGTCGGTCAAGACTACTCAGGGGAGGAGATTAATGACTGGGAATTCGATGAACTTGAAAGGGAATTAAAATCTGGTGAGTCATCAACCAAATAGCCCAATACTTATGCTGGCAAGGTGATCGTCACCTGTGTACTATAAGGGATATGACTCTACCTGACCTCTGAAAACCTACACATACTTAATTTTGTAATTTCATTGCAACAAGTGACGGATTATCAATTTGTTAATTCTTCCTTAAATTCTCGAACGCATGTGATATAATATGGATTTACAAATGAATGAATGGTTTAATTTGGATGTAACCGGTGAGCCACAACAATCTCTACAACGGTTTAGCCTCATGGCACCATGTTTCATATAACTGTTCGATACGATTGAGAAGCCACATTGCTTCTCTTCTCTGAAGTGGGGAACGCCGGAAGCCCACTGGATGTTTAAGCGGGCCTCTCGTGCTTCCCCACCTACGGAGGAGTCCAGAAGAGAATGTGGGGTTTCAAGATTTTTTGTTTATATGGATTTGAAAAGGTTTCGGATATGCAAGTAAAAATTTTGTTTTATGTTTCAATAGCACCATAATTAGGGAGGACCTCCTATGTTTTTAGCACAAAGGGAACAGAAGCTAGTGGCCTGGACATTAAACATATCTCCACCCAAAAGTGCTTCCTCCAAAAGCACCTTCTAAAACGACTTCCAAAAGAAGTTGTTTGAAGTCGTTGTTGCAATTCTCTTTTGTGGGATGCCCGGCCAAAGGTGCCTCGATTAGTCGATCCAAGACTTATCAGTCCTTGAACCAATCAGATAGCTCAAGTATCCCTGATTTTGGGGTTGTGGGTCATTTGTATGAAATTGTGGCCATCCTTTGCTAGAATGATTTTTAATGTAATTTGGGAACGTAATTTGTTATTGCATATAATGTAAGAGTTGTGCTAAGATTCTCGTCCATGCGCGTGGGTAAACATCAACCCTTGATGCGCTGCGAAACTCATCTCAATCAACAGCTAATGACTACAGTTGACTATTAGTAACATTTCTCATAAAAGTAAATGTAACATGTATTGGTTGTTGGACCCTTATTATTTAGGAGATATTCTTATGTTCAGACTCTTGTATAAGGCACCAGACAGTGCAGACACAAATAAATATAATCGAAGAAGGTGGGCGAGACCAAAATACAAAAGAGAGAGATGCTTTATGTGTAGTTGGACGGCCTTGTGATCCGGACTCCTGCACCTAAGAACTTCTCCTTTATGGCGATGCAAGGGTTAAAAGCAGGAGAAGGTATTGATATGGTCAAGTATGATGGAGGATTAGATATTGTGGAGTAGGGTGAGAGTGAGTCGAGTGACTTGTTACTAATCAAATTCAAACCCTTAAAATCTAAGCTAAAGAAAGCAAATTTATGAATGCTTGCTGTAGGAGGACAATCGTGCGCTACTACTCAGTGTCGTTTGTCTCAAGAAAAAACACAGAAAGAACATAACACAAATTTTTTATTTTTTATTTTATTTTTCAAAACATTTAACAACTTGATGCAAAATATGGATATTTTAGAAAGTGGGAGAAGCCACATGATATAACCCTTGTGTACTTATGTGATGTATGGAGTTCCCCATGCTATAGCGAGAAACTCTAACACATCCTTGCGACACCTCTCACACAAAATGTTGATTCTATATGTGAAGCTGATATAGGGCTTTTTTTTATGTGAGAAGTGCCGTATACATCAACATATAACTTTTTCACTACAAGTCTACAACACACGTACTATTATCAATATTCAAATCTAAATTCTAAACTCAAAACTTAGTATACGCGTTATAATTTGAGTGAATTTAGATACGCAACATATGCCTAACCACCTGGCCAAAACATATATGATCAACTTAGCTAGTGAGTGATGATGATGAGGAAGTGTGAGGGAATAGAATAGGGTGACATTAGAGCCATGGCCAACCATTTAATTTGGGTTTTGAAAAATGAGGGAATCCCATTTCTGTGTTTTAGTGCCTTAAAAATGGTTCGAGGAAAGAAAACAGTGAGAAAAAGATGGAACGCAAAGATGGGGAGGGTGTTAAAAGGAGAAGACAAATGAAAGGTCTATCGAGACTCGCAGGCATTCCTTCCGGAAGTTCCCTTTCCCACCCACCACCAACTGTCGGCTTCTGTCTTGGCTCCTTTTTGATGTCGACAAATTCTCCCCTCCCTCCATTTCACTATAAACAATACAATCTCCTCTCGACTTTTTCTCTCATTTTATAGAAACTAATAGAAACATGTTCAAGATATTTATTAACTTTTCAAAAAGAATATTGTTTGATTCTTTTACATGTGAAATATTATTTGATACGAGAAAAACTTATGTATAGGTATTCAACCACATCATTCGTATGATATTTCTCTTAAACGCATGAGATTTGTTTGTATCTTTTTCATCCGGACTAACACTATGTTGGTCTCACCGGTGTGATAGCCGCCCTAGTCAAACATCCCACAAAAAATTCCTAGTACTCTAAATCAGTCTAAATATAACTTTACTCACTAAGGGTGATATGGTAGTATTGATTTATCACCTCTTTTCTCCATATTTACTCTTCATCTCGCTCGACTCTACTGTAGTAACTAATTCACGTACAAAACATGTGTCGCCACTCTAGTACGATACATATGCAAAAATAACTAGTTAAAATTCCAAAAAAAAAATTCTGCGTGCATGCATGTCAAGCTTTTACTTATGTGTAAGATTAAATATCAAATATGGCGCATATAATAAAATTGGAGATAAGTTAAAGAATGATCAAAGATGTGTGCACGTACAAATATGAAATGAAAGTGAAAAACAAGCCCAGGAATCCAGTAAAAGTAAGATGATCAGGTGAAGTGTACTACAAAGTGATTTTTTTTTGTTCTAATTACTATATTGGATTACAAGAGCTTTTTCAACCTATAGCTCCCACCATTACTTCACCGATTAAAAAAGCTTTTTCGTTGTCTTTGAGAGAGAGAGAGAGAGATAGTTTACATTCTTGGCGGCATAAAAAGCCAGGTTTTGAGACGTGCGGTTGGTCACGAATTTAAATTTAACTACAAAGGTGGTGAGTCTGAGAAGAACTTAAAGAAATATGTACTTATTTTCTTGTGCTTGAGCCTAATTTTTGATTTATTTAATTCACTAATAAAATAGGTGGCATTAGTGAGCATGAAACGGATGTGATCAGTGAAGGATTCAAGATTTTAATATTGGGTGATCCTAATAATCAAGATATGCTAGGCGCTAGTCAAACAGCAGATTGGGGCCTAACGTCTATGCGCCTGGACGGGGCTTTACAAAATGTTTTAGAAGTTGTATGAATTTACAGGTATTAGTTGAGTAACACTAATTAAAATGCTAAGCGGCACAACTTGATTGGGTAATAATTAAAAAAAGAAAAAGAAAAAGAAAAATGGAGAGTTGGTCACTTGGGAAATGGAAAGAAATTCTTTCTTCTTCGTTGGAACCAAGGTCCAAGAACAGCAGGGCCATAGGTAGTCTTCTTTGTGTTCCTCTTCATCTTAAATTAGATCTATCTACTTGGTTCAAAGTTTTTCTTGCACATCATCTACATAGCATGGTGGTTTGCTCCAAAAGCATTGGGTGGTCCTCAGAGGTCCTCACAGGTTACTTTTTCTGACCCTGGGTGACCCCGGGACCACCCAGGTCCATGAATCAATCCGCACCTAGATGTGATAATGTTTCAAACCAATTACAAAACACTGTGCAGAAAACTTAAAGCATCGACGTTGTATTTTTGGTCTGAAATACCGTCGTGACGTCGCAAGAGATACAAGCAACATTCTTCCGAGTTTTGAGTTAAAGTAGCATCGTTTAGTTGGGCTAAAAAACGAAATCATGCACTCAAATGTTATTGCACCAAGTATTCTCACTAACAATAATATCAGTTTCCGACAGCACTCGTTAAATATTTTATAAGATATTCTAGTAAGTTTCAACTTTGAACGATTCAAGCATTGTTTATTTTGAGATGTGTCAACTTCACAAGTAAACTGAAACAATTTTCTGTCTGACAAAGACCAATTCACCCAGCAAGAGCCGGCCTGGGCCAAGTTGATGAATGTGATCAAGAGGTTAAGGCAAATCATCAATAGATATTAATCCTTTTAATCATGGTTCTTGCTTAATTTAGCACTTTTTAGATATTATTAACCACAATATTCCTCTTTTTTCACAACTTAGCAACTTTGATTGGAAAATGCATGGTCCCAACAATTAAAGTCTTAAACCTGTCCCGAGTCCAGGAAAAAATATAAAACCGACGTGCATTCTGATCAATTCAAACGCTCATCTTCTTTTTTAGTGTAAATTAATATAAAATACCATTTGTAGTAAAAAAAGATAGATAAATATATATATAGGCTGATCCGTGACATCATTTCTTTTACACAGCTTTTGTATGACTCACTTTATAATGTATTTTAACGATCTCAACTGTCCATGTTTTAAAATATCATCCATAGATCATTCTTTCAAAAAAATTAGAAAAATCCAAAACCATTAAGACAACATGATTCTACTAAAAAACCTTGAATACAACAGTCTTATGGTTTCATATATTGGGTGATTTTTAGTGGACATGATCTTTGAAAAAAAACCTAAAAGACAATTAGAATCGTTAAAATAAATTACGAAATATGCTTCATAAAAATTTGTGTGAAAACTTGTGTAAGAAGAATGGCAACCCGGATCCATCCCATAAACAAAGAAAGAGATAAGCACAAATTTTTTTAATGATAGATAGAGAAAAGAAAACATTTATAAATGAGCCAACAGAAAAGGTCCACATCATATTTTATATTTGGAATTTTGGGAGCACTTAAAAAATATTCTAAAAAAACAGTTTATTTCTCTCTATAAGTTGGCATCATCGACATTCTCGAAAGGTGGCATAACACCTTTCATAAACCTCACCAAGCTCATCTTCAAGCAGCACAGAGGCTATGGCTGTAGACCACCTATCCTGTGACCATGCAGACGATGACTACATCGACATGGATGTCGGTTCGTACTCCGCCTCCCTCAACCATTCCATGAGCTCCCCTCCACACCCCAGAGAGTTTGAGTTTCAAATGTCATCCACTTCTTTGAAGAGGTATTCCCCCTCAACCTCTCCAGCTGATGAGCTCTTTTACAAAGGGAAGCTCCTTCCCCTCCAACTCCCTCCGCGCTTACAAATGGTCGAAAAACTACTGCAAAACTCCCACTCTGGTTTCGATCACCGAAAAGATATGTTTGAAGAATTCTATAGCACTCCATTGGCCACCACTGCCCCAACTCCAACCACAACCAGCACCCCATTTGAGTCCTGCAATATCTCGCCTTCGGAGTCTTGCCAGGTTAGCAGAGAGCTGAACCCAGAAGCGTATATTTTGGAGTACTCAACTGAAGGGAGCGGCTTTACGAATGAAAACCCAAAAAAGTCTTGGACCAAAAAGTTCAGGCAGTCATTGCTTGGTTCAAAGCTGAAGGCTTCCCGGGCATACTTCAAGTCTCTGTTTGGCAAATCTGGTTGCTCGGACGAGTCCAGTGCAGCTGCTGCCAGGAATGCAGATGGAGGAATGGTTTTCAAATCTGAGGATTTAAGTAAATATGTGAAGACATCCAAGAAAACCCCATTTGGACAAATTCAGAGAGAGAAATACCAGATGTCTGCTTCTGGCGCGAGGAGCTTCAGCAAAGCCAAGGTCATTGAGGATGGTCCTGGTCTCCACAGGAGATCGTTCTCACTGGCCATCAAACGGAATTCAACAAAGATCTCAACATCCTCTTCATCATCTTCGGGCTCTTCTTCATCTTCAAATCATTCCAATGGAACTCAGGAGCTGCAGTTTCTGAAGAGATGCAACAGTGCAAGTTCAGAAATTGAGAGTTCAATTCAGGGGGCAATTGCACATTGCAAGCAGTCTCAGCAACCTTTTAGTTCAAGAAAGACCGTCAGTGAAGTTGGGTTCTACTCATTGTCATCTTCGAGGATAGCAGCTTGTGAGGATCAAGAAAGACCAGAGCTTTGTACGGGCTGAAGGGCTCTCAGTGAATGGGAGGGAGGGAGGGGAAAGTACAAACTTTTGACTTGGGTTAATGATGTGTTATTTTTTTCCTTCTTTCACAAATTTGTTAATGAATATGGTTTGGTTCAGTGCATGGCTGTCAGAAACTCTGTTTCACTTCTAAGACAAGACATCATGTTCTTCCCCTTTTTTACTAAACTGCTTCACTTCCAGCAAATTCCGTGGCTCTAGAATTCAACTAGCTAACAAGTTTTCAATTTACGAGCATGTGGTCCAAAATCCTAATGGATAGAATGTTGGGTTTCCACTCATGCGTCCTGGGTTCGAAACTGGCTATCTTTTAAGACGTCATAATCAAGAGAATTATAAAAGAAAAGATTGGTAATAATCCATGTCAAGGGTCTGAGATTTGTAAATTAACCCTGATGTTATTCAAGGAGTCGCCTGATGAACTCTCGGGGATCAGTTTCACCTCCTCAAATTACAATGAATGAAAAAACGACAAAAAAAAAAGATTAATCCTACAAGATTAATCCTAAAGCACGGTATAAATGAACAAAATTACGAACTCGACGAAGAAAAAGGGAAGACGTTCAACAATTTAATATAACAGGAGTTCTTCAAGTGCAAGAAAAGAAAACAGCCTTTACTTTGGCTCTTGTTTCCTTCCCCTTTTCTTTTCCCAGATACTTCCTAGTGGGAAATATAAACCTTAAATTTAGTGAACATGTCAGCCAAAAATTTGACAGGATTAGAGCCAAAGAAAGCAACTAAAAGGTCTAATTGATGTTGTTGAGCACTATGGGTTAACAGATACCCATCTAACCACAAACCTTTTTCCCCACTCAAATTTTAATGTTATCTAGGAAAAATAAGGAAATGGTAGGCCTTGCAGACCAGCTAGATTGTTACATCAGCACAGAAGCAACAAAGTTGCCCCTAAAAACTAAGATATCAGCATCCATACCCATTTAGCCTAACAGCAATAAGTGAAACATACACCGAGAATGTGGCAAAGACCAGTAAAGAATAAATCAATGTAACAAAACTTGTCGTATCTCGTTTTATAGTGGTGAATTTGCATCCTTAACTACTGATTAGTTTCGTAGTGACGAAGGGCTTAAGGTTTGGATCAAACTGATTTTTCCCGAATGCAACAGCTTACATGAAGTTCAGAATTCAATGTCAATCGCATATACAAAAGACTAACATTGCTCTGGTAAGAATATTTTTTTTATCTTCGAGACTATGGTTGAAAAGGTCAATAGCGCAAATGATCTTTCTTATCAAGTTCTTTTGGTTTGAACTAGGAACGGGCCTATGGGAGGTAGTGGATTTATCACCAGGCCGTCCCCTATGACCTGAGAGATTTGGATATCTCCAATCCCTTGCATATCCTTTTATTGTGCTAGCATAATGATTATACCGTAAGCACATATATAAATATTCGCAAACATACAGAAATAAAGACAATTCCTACTCTTCATTTATCTTTTTAAAACCGCTAAACAAATCCAAATCTCCATATAGCAACAAACTCTACTAAAAACAGAGGTAAACTAAGCCTGCCATGTATGACCATTGCAGCTTACTATCTGTACTTAAAGACAATGATTTTGTCAATGCATCACAAAGTCAACATCTCTTATCATTTTATTTGGGATGCACATCCAACTGATAACCAAAACATAATAACACACAAACCAGATGAGGAAGAATTTAAATGCACTGTAGACCTGTAACTTGTTTGAAAATCAAGTGCTTTGATTTCTCGGCATCCATCTTGATAGGCAGTTGCATTTATACAGATGGATCTTGCCATTTCCTGAACACAAACAAATTCAATCGTACACATGAACACAGACATTCGTACCCACCGTCAAAACATGTACACGCACGTACACAAACATGTATCTAGACAAATGTCTACACACGCCATGTAGAGAACTCAAGTCGATTCATTTGCCACTTACCGCTATTATGCAGGACACGAGTCAGTTGACTGCAGCTTGATAACAATCTGCCACAAAACAAACAGGACCAATTAACAAGCTATATCTTGCCCACAAAACATCAAAATCATAAACTACTATATGCGTCTCTACAACTAAAAAGTTCAGAACTTCACTTTCAGTAACATGTCGAAACCAATTGCAATCCATACAAGTAAGGTAAGGTATCAAATTAATCACCTTAGTTTTTTCAGTTGCTTCCAATATAATCACACAACCGTTTACTCCCATCGAGCACTTTCCCGGCCCAACAAAGCCGACTCGAATCCTCCCCGTTAAATTCAATGCCTGTAACTTTTCACATTGCAATAAAAAACCAAGACTTCCCAATTGCAATACACAATTCAAAAACTCAAAAAACAAAAACAGGGTTACCTCCCAATAGTTCCTGAAACTCAGAAACCGCTTTGAGCTCTCTCTGCAAAGCTTGTATGTGGTTTCTCAGTACATGGTAAGACAAAGGCTTATTGTATACAACCTGGTCCTGTTTTCAAAAACCCAGAATTTATCAGTGCGTTTTCGTTCTCGAAAACAATTCGAATTCAAATTCTTTGGTTTATACCTTGGAAGCGTAGGATTTGACTTCGGATAGAGCTCTGAGGAGAGAAGCAGCTGCATTAGTAGTTAAACAAGTGAGTGATTCAGAGATTAAGGATTAAGATTCGGATTAGTGGGTTGTAAGCAAAGTGATTAGGGTTTTTCGGGTTTTGTTTGAAGTTTGAACCTTTTGCGTCGCCATGGAGGAGTTCCAGACGAGGTTCGAGCTCGAGAACCAGGCGGTCGATCTTGGTTTGGAGATTGGAAATTCGGGAGATGTCGGGGGCAATCTCGTCAATTGGCGAAGTGCTTGCGCAGTCGTAGAGGAACTCCTTCTGGTCGGAGCCCTCGCCGCGCTTCACGTGGATTCGAACCATTTCCGGCTGAGAACGGAGGGACGGAGCGGTCAAGTTCAAAATGCTCACGAATCACGATCGAGCAAAAACTCTTATTGTGTTTTACGTGGCATTATACAAGAATATGTGAAACAAATTCATTTTGTAAGATGTTTCTTCCTTAACACGTCGAAAATGCAGAGATAACATGTCTTGTGTTTGTTATCGGCACATAATCGATGACATATAATAATCAAGAACGAAAGTTTATTACCCTAGGCGAATAAAAAAGAAATAGTAGTAGTTACTCGTGAAGTCATTAAAAATAAGTTTTTTAATTAAAATGATCCCTTAAATTGCTATAATTTTTCATTTTGGATCTCAAGATTTAAAATCGATAAAAGTATTCATTGAAATTATCGACCAGTCAATCATTTTGATTATTCTATAAAAATCTCCGTCACATTGATTTTTCACCCCTTTCTTTTATTTCCCTATAACAAACTGCTATATTGCTAATTTTGGCAGAGGGAAATGAACAAACGAAAGAAACAATTCTATCGATTTTAAATTTAAGAGACCTGAAATGAGGATCGCAACGATCAAAGCGAAGAGTTATGCCAATACATTTTGACTGAAAAGCCTTGAAAATAAAATAAAGGTTACTTGTCTTCGCAAATAGATTACAAGACAAGTGCAATTTTTCTAATATGAGTTGAAACAGGCAGAGTACAAACGGAAGACAGAGAAATGTATTGTTGTTATTTAACTCCAGGGGATCATTCCTGTTTCCTGGAGGTAAGGGATATATCTACACGCCTCTGCACCCACTGAGCATCCATTGTTGCAGTGGTTTTAACCTCTACAATTCCTCTACAAACTTCCGATCAAAGGGCATAAATCCGTTCGATTTCCGAATTTGAATGGTCAGAGTGCATCCACGAGTTGGAACCGCTCCTCTTCGGGTGCTTCTTCCTCATGGAACGTATCCGCTTCGACTTCACCACGTAGTATGTCATGGTGCCGAGAACAGCAGCCATTATCATTCCCCCAACGACTGTTACCAGAATGGCGGCCCACTTATGGCGCTGGCCAACCACTATGTAAGAGGAGGCCATGAATGCCACTGAAGTGCAGACTGAAGCCAGCCACATCAACTTGTTGATTATCTCCACCACCCGTTTCTCTGCCTTTGTCTCGCCTCTGACCAAGGTAATTTGGACAACCACAACAGCCAGCGACGTAAAAAGGGCAATGGCATTGAAAATGAAGAAGATTTTGAAAGGAGTGCTCTTAACTACCACGGCAGTCCCGTCATTATTATCACCGCCAGGCACCGTAAAGATAGCTGCAAAGGCAACTGTTGCGAATAGAACAGCCACCACAGTGACTGAGTTGGTGGCGTTGTTGATTCCTTCCCTGTGGAGCTTTCTCAGCTCTTTGGATATATTGTGAACATTTTTGTTGGTTTTCCTTGTTTGTTCAAGCTGGATATGAACATCGTTCTTGATCTGAGTGACCGTTTTCCTCAATTCATCCCTTGGTTGGTTCAGTTCATTTGCCTTGACAGCACCATAGCGATAAAGACAACCCCTTATTTCTGAGGATTCTTCGGAAAGTGGAAGTGCATCAGCAATGTCAAGAGCCGTTTTTGTATCCCTGTTCAGTGCATTAACATTGGTGTCTGGGAGGAGTAACAACTCATTCACTATCTGCAATGAAGGTTACAATAATCAGTACACTATCTGCAATGAAAGTTACAATAATCAGTTCAGATCTATGTTTGTCGTAGAGATGTACAATCATGAAAGGAAGAATCAATGGCTATACTAGTTCAAGCTTGAGCCAAAGCTAAATCCAGTGCAGGAAATACAACAAACGTCCATAAACCCTATGTTTGAGAGCAACGATGTTAAAACTGATACTGGTTTTTAGCCAACTAAACCTTTTTGTTCACACCAGACTAGTAAATAAGAATCCTAGTTCATCACAACTATATTTAACCATGCAAATAAAATTAGATCACGAAAGGAAATTGCTAAAGAAGAATAGCTCATATAATCGCAAGCATTTGCAAGGATCAGATGACCAGGTAAGGATTTTACAAATGGCATGAGTAAATCTTTAAGAAATTATACACTAAGGGCAGATAAACAAATTAGCATTACATACCAAAAGCAATTACTTAAAGCACTGACTCAAGATATTGGTGGGATTAAAGCCGTCGTTACCATATTAGAAGAATTGGAATTCACAGCCATTTATCACTAAAAAGAAACACTGGTAAAGATAAAGCGTAACCCAGACATACCTCTGCTCGCTTCTTCCTGGTGGCAATATGTAATGCTGTGTTACCAAATTTGTCTGGCAGCATTACAATTGCGGAGTCTGCCTCAAGAAGCAATTTCACCACCTCGCAGTTCGTCCCTTTTACAGCCATATGCAATGCAGTTTGCCCCTTCTTGTCAGTTCTTCGTGCCAACTGTGGATCCTTAGTTAGCAATGCGCTTACAATCTCTGTATGCCCCTGTCTTGCAGCCAGATGCAATGCATTCTTCCCATTTGACTTAGAAATCTCCAACAAGGTAGAATCTTTCGAGAGCAGTTCATCAACTACCGCTATATGCCCTTTATGAGCTGCAGATATAAGTGGGGTTGAATTCGACGGACCAATTGTTTTGCTTAGCCCAGGGTCATGATCTAGGAGCACCTGGACAATGGCTGCAAGAAAAGTAGAAGTATGAATGCATTTTCCAACGGCACAGACACAATCAAAACAAGCAGTAGCTTTCATGTACTCACTACAATCAGAAATCATTATTTGAGGATAGACAAAAGAACCAGGAAAGAAGCAACTAGGAAAGGTATCAGTAGTTTTACGAAACCCCTGTCAATGGAAATCAATATTTGTTTCACAACATGATGCAATTTCTCTAACATAACTGTCGATTCAATAGTATCATCAGTGTGTCCTAAACTCTCGAAACAACAGACAAACCAAGCACCAAAACTAGAAGACAATTGTCACATGGAATGGTTAACATTTGTGCCTTGTCCACAGAAGAGCATAGCTTATAATACCACCAAATCCTATCCCTCAAAAAACACAGGCTTGGATACTCATCCAACCAAAATTCATCACTCTTTTGAATCATAAACCTCAAAGATCAAATACATCTTACTTCCTATTCGATTTCCTAGTGCAGCTTTGCTCATAGAATAAGTACGCTATATCGTACACTATATTCAACATGATTCAAAGAACACGAGAAATGATATAGCGAGATCCCAACATCTCAAAGAAGCAAACTTTTATCCTAATAGTCCTCTTACCATCTTTCACCAAAACACCCAAACTAACAAATCACACAATTAGAATTAGATAAAGAGATTCTAAATCCAAATTAGCACAAATGCTGAAGATCATTACCGTGATGTCCTTGACTTGCAGCAGCATGCAAGGGATCAAACCCGGACCGGTTCTTCTTCGTAACGGTCTCCCGATTCGAATATTTCAACAGCTCCTTAACCACATCAAGGTGCCCTTTATCCGCCGCCGTGAACAAAGGCGTCTCTCCCAGCTCATTGACCTCATTCACCACCGCCGCCCGAACCTCAGCCACCTCCGTATCAAACTCCGCACCGCTAACTGTCCCCACAATCTGCGAATCGATATCGCCGAGAATCTTCTTCACGGCGGCTAGATCCGCGCGCTGAGCCGCCAAGTGGAGCTCCGTGTCGTTGTGCCGCCCGGTGACCTGCTTCAAGTACTTCTTCTTCCCCGCCTGGTCCATCCGCTTTCCGGAGTTGGAAAGCACCAAAGCCGGCGCCGACGTCGTGGAAGACGGAGACGGCGACGGCGATGGCTCCGCCAGAGAGTTCTGGTTTGGCTGTGCAGTCATCGGACCCTTCTCTAAATCCCCATCACCTCCTACAAGTTCGATCATAATCACAAAAAATACGCAAATATTCAGAAAAATAAAAAAAATCTGTTTGGCTCGGAGGAAAATAAAGGAAGCAACTTTCCTGGAAAATAAAATATGGGTTCAATCAGGAATGATGAAATTAAGCATGTGACAAAAGTAATATACAAAAGACAAGTTGTTGATTGATGATGATATTTTATTGGATTGTTCATTCAATTATTTTCGGAGCTGAGCTACAGAGAATCTTGTTTTCTTTTTCTGAGGTATATTTTCCCTGAATAATCAAACCAATCCGATTAAAAAAAAAAATATTCTAGAGAGAGAAAGTACCTTGTTCGATTGGGAACGCCATGAGAGAGAGAGAGAGAGACAACAGTCTGAGAGTGGGAAGAGAGCTATGAGTTTATTTAGCTGAGGGTGGTGGGTTGCTGTGGCGGTGAGTGAAAAGACGAAAAGGGGCAAGGATAGGAAGACAAGAAGATGACAAGGAAAGGGAGGAAGCAGGGAGGAAAAGGGGTCGCTAATCAGCATTAGTCATGGTTGGCTGACTGTTTTGGAATTTTGCTTTCCCATGTTTAATGCTCTCTCTGACTTTCCCTGTCATCACCTGAAAATACCAAATTACCCTTCTCTTTTTCTTTTACTTTTTGGACAACATGTAGAATAAAGCGAATAAGGATCTTTTTCGAATCCTCTTAAGTGAGGATTTCGAGAATTCTTATATGATATTTGTTTATCGTATATTGTACGATGATAATCTTTTTTAATTCATTTGATTCGATGATCGTAAAGAGAGATGCGTAAGAAGTAAAAGTAATGGTCTAATTGGATAAATGGTGATCTTGATAATAGAGTTGTTGGAAGGTAGTGTCGAGGATAACAAATTCAAATTAAAACCTACTGGTAAAGTCTGTTAGGATTTAAACTCAAAATAAAATCTCTATTAATTCTCCGTTAACCCCATTAACCATGGCTTCACACTCAACAACCAAACTTCCTCCGCCGTCACCATTTGTGAATCTTTTGACTAAAAATGGAAACACCAAGGATGATCTGAGGCTTCTCACTTATAACACTCAGCTTACCTAGACGAGTTTAATGAAGGATCTTGTAGTGATTGTCAAGTCTGCCATGGGAGAGGAGCAAATATGTGCCCTGAAGGTCATTGGTCCGAAGAATTAAGCATGACGTTCTTTGTTTTACCTTTTTTTTTTTTTTTCCTGTGTGGAACTGTTGCTGACATGAATACTAACAAAGGTATTTTAGCCTCTCTCTAGCAACTACCGTATAGTTCACCAACCCTAAAAATCAAAATCAGAATGTGCTGTGTAGAATACAGGTTTAGAATTCGTCTACAATTATTAATCCACTTGTAGTAGTTTATAACCGAACTCATCGTTTGATCTTGAAGCTAATAATGGGTTACGAATGGCAATGGGCTTTAGAATTTAGATGCGTAATGCACTTGCACACAAACACTTTGGTGATATCAACATTTCAAGCGAAATGAAACTTCCTTGTAATTATTACTTTACAAAAAAGGCACTTGGTGAAGAAGCCAATTTGAAACAAGATACAAATTTTGGGAATGACAAAATGCGCTACTATTCGACTAATGCCTAACATCTTTTAGAATCTTGAAATTTAAATGCGTAACGCTCTTGCACACTAACACTTTGGTGATATCAACATTTCAAACGAAAGGAAACTTCCTTATAATTATTACTTTACAAAAAAGGCACTTGGTGAAAAAGCCAATTTGAAACAAGACAGATTTTGGGAGTGGCAAAATGCGTATGAGTCCGTGGCTTCAAAGGACATATAATTTAATCACTTTTGGATTTTTGCTATATCCTCCTTGGAATTCTGGTTTGTGGGTCTTCCATTCCCAAACTTATCTATTGCTAGTCCAAGAGGCTCCTTCCTCGAACGAAGCAATGCTCACTTAAGGTCTTCAAAATGAGAAGAATGACCTCTTTCATATGAATCCGGATTCTCCTTTGATTCTCTTATAAGGATCTCGAAGATTTTTTAATCGTGTTCGTTCATCGTATATTGTGTGGTCAGAAATCATTTTAAATATTTTTATTTAAAATTAAACACAAACAGTACCTGATAAAAAACTGACCGTACGATGTACAATAAACAAACATGATTCATGAATCTCCAGAATCCTCACCAAAAGGATCCGAAAAGAATCCTGTTGGCTTTCATATAAACTTTTAGATTAATTTAAAGGTAATTAGACTTATTGGCTTAAATCTTCGTTTGTGTATCTAACAAACTTGAACTAATGAAACAGAGTGTAAAATCCCAATTCCATAAAACTCAATAACTTTACGGACTCAATTCAACCCATCTTTTTTTTTTTTTTTTTTTGAAGACCTAGACAACCCAATTACACAAATTCAACAAGTTTCAAATTCACGCAATCTAATTCCACAAATTCAATGAAATTCAAAACCCAATAGACCAAGAAAAGATTGGGATTGTTGAGTTTTGAAAATTGCTTCACTCTTTTTCATCACAAACCCCTAATAGGGTTGTGTAACACCGTATGTATCTTCCTGACTCATCATCGTCATAGAGAACAAATGAATAAAATCGATTCTTCTGTTTGGAGTAGAGAAACACAAGATGAGGTTGCCACTAAATCTAATATATGAGTACGAGACAACGTGGATATGAATCTAATTACAAGCCAACCATTCAAATTGATACTTCCTCTTTTGTAAATTGATCGAACCCAGGTTAAAATTCAAAAGAAAACTTGATATGAATCTAGTTACAAGCCAACAATCCAGTAGATTTAAGATTTGGGGAAGACAGAGAGATAAGAAATCATAAGCCTTGGGATTCTCCTGCGACAGGGCTCGTGGGCTTAAAGAGGGCCCACTATCAGCTATACCCATCAAGAATGTTTGAGCCATAAAGAGAATGGATTTGGCTTGAAAAACTCAAGGGGAATTTGCATGAATGGCATTTGAACTTTTTCATTTTTGTGCGATTACCATGTAAATTAGAAAAATTAATAATTTATCACTTAAACTTCAAATAGTGTTATAATTTGGCGTCTATGTCTACTTCCATCTGCATTTTCGTCAAATATTGGACATGACAAATACAAATACCATTTTCCTTCGACAAGAAAGCTGCACAAACATATGTGGTTTTGTTGGCAAGAGAGTGGATGTCGATAAAATAAATGGGTTCAGGTACTCTAGTCATGATAAATGACCACAATGCCTTCGAAAAAAGGCCTCGTGAGTTTTGGTGAATGCCTTCGAAAAACGGGCCTCGTGAATTTTGGTAATGTCGAACTAAACATGAAATTTCGTAAGATTATTTCTAATTTCTACTAATTCAAGAGAGTTTTTGTACCATTTGAACAATTTTCCCAAAACAAGAATTTACTTGGTAAAGATTAGTAAGTCACGAATTCAAATGTTAAAACTCATGACCCAAGCGACTGAGAACATTAACCATTTTGACAGATAACAAAAATAATTGATACTTGAATTGATAGGGGCACCCACACAGGTGGAACCCTCCAAAAATAGACGTATGCCACTTATAGCAACGAGCACACGGTATTCTTTAGTAAAAGGCGAAAGAATAGTTCGCTTTGTGCTCAACGCATGGCTCCGTGAGTCTATCAACATTCTACTGCTGTTTTTTATATCCCAGAGGCTAGCTGCTTCTTTGGACTAGCCGATGTGGGAGTAACTCACCGCTTAGTTGAACGGCCAACGTAGAAAAACTTACAAGCTCAACAAAACCCATACCAGCGTCTCAGCTCCTAGAATTTGATGCCCAATGGCACAAAGCGAGGTTCATGAGCAGATGACTGATGACTAGTATGATGCCGTTCTTCAAATTTCTACTCTTTTGAACAATTTCCAGAAGATATATAATTTAATCACTTTTGTCTTCAAAATGAGGAGAATGACCTCTTTGATATGGATATGGATTCTCGTCGGATCCTCTTTATGAGGATTCCAAAGATCCATGAATCGTGTTTGTTTATCGTACATCGTGCAATCAGAAATTATTTTAAATATTTTTATTTAAAATTAAACACAAACAATACTTGATAAAAAACTGACCGTATAATGTACAATAAACGAAGACGATTCACGGTCCGAACAATCCCAATTCCATAAAACTCAATAACTTTAAGGACTCGATTCAATCCAATGGTTTTTTTTTTTTTTTCACAAATTCAACAAGTTTCAAATTCACACAATCCAATTCCACAAATTCAATGAAATTCAAAACCTAATAGATCAAGAAAAGATTGGGATTGTTGAGTTTTGAAAATTGCTTCGCTCTTTTTCTTCACAAAACCCTAATAGGGTTGTGTAACGCCGCATGTATCTTCCTGACGTATCGTCGTCATCGAGAACAGATGAACAAAATCAATTCTTCTGTTTGGAGTGGAGAAACACAAAATGGATTGTCACTAAATCTAATATATGAGTATGAGACAACGTGGATATGAATCTAGTTACAAGCCAACAATTCGAATTGATACTTCCTCTTTTGTAAATTGATCGAACCCAGGTTAAAATTAAAAAAAAAAAAAAAAAAACTTGATATGAATCTAGTTACAAGCCAACAATCCAGTAGACAGCCTAAGAAACAAACAAAAAAATGGACCTGTAGATTTAAGATTTGGGGAAGACAGATATAAGAAATCATAGGCTTAGGGATTCTGCTGCGACAGGGCTTGTGGGCTCAAAGAGGGCCCACTATCAGCTATTCCCACCAAGAATGTTTGAGCCATAAAGAGAATGGATTTGGGTTGAAAAACTGAAGGGAATTTGCAAGAATGGCATTTGAACTTTTCATTTTTGTGCGATTACCATGTAAATTAGAAAAATTAACAATTTACCACTTAAACTTCAAATAGTGTTATAATTTTGCGTCTATGTCTACTTCCATCTGCATTTTCGTCAAATATTGGACATGACAAATACAAATACCATTTTACAAAGAAATCATTATCCATTTTCCTCGACAAGAAAGCTGCACAAACATATGTGGTTTTGTTGGCAAGAGAGTGGATGTCGATAAAATAAATGGGTTCAAGTACTCTAGTCATGATAAATGACCACAATGCCTTCGAAAAAAGGCCTCGTGAGTTTTGGTGAATGCCTTTGAAAAACGGGCCTCGTGAATTTTGGTGATGTCGAACTGAACATGAGATTTCATACGATTATTTCTACTTATTCAGGTGTTTTTGTACCATTTGAACAATTTTCCCAAAACAAGAATTTACTTGTCAACGATTAGTAAGTCACGAATTCAAATGTGAAAACTCTTGACCCCTGCAACTAAGAACATTAATCATATTGACAGATACATAAATAATTAGTACTTGAATTGATAGGGGCACCCACAAAGGCGCGCCCCTCCAAAAATAAGCGTATGCCACTTAAAACGACGAGCACACGGTATTCTTTAGTAAAAGGCGAAAGAATAGTTCGCTTTGTGCTCAACGCATGGCTCCGTGAGTTTATAAACATTCTACTGCTGTTTTTTATATCCCAGAGGCTAGCTGCTTCTTTTGGACTAGCCAATGTGGGAGTAACTCACCGCTTAGTTGAACGGCCAACGTAGAAAAACTTATAAGCTCAACAAAACCCATACCAGCGTCTCAGCTCCTAGTATTTGATGCCCAATGGCACCAAACGAGGTTCGTGAGCAGATGACTGATGACTCGTATGATGCCGTTCCTTAAATTTCTACTTTTTTGAACAATTTCCAACTTCTTTCAAGCAACCAAAGCTCCATGATTAATCTTCCAATTCCCAAGCTAAGAACCATGAAGAACCCATATTCCCTGCCGGAACTCATACTCCCCGATTAGACTCTGGAGTATAAGATGTTCAGCACTAAGGCAAGATTCGTGCAAATCACGGTATGTAACTAATAGGAAAATTGGTAGAATGTTCGACCAATTCCAATCCCCAACCATTGTCCATAACTTTAGTTTGGCAGTTATCTTGTCAAGGTCATACCCTTGGCTCCTCATGAGAACAGTGTCAGTCCTACTATGGTGTTCATCAATTTCGGGAGTATGGACTCGATGGGGGAGTGTTGGGGCACAGAGAAAAGATGGATAGGGGTTCATAATTCAGTTCTCCAAAGCTTGTTAATCATACGGTAACTCCTTGCTTTTACGTTTTTTTGTTTTTAATTCATAACATGTTCGTAAGAGACACATGAATTTGCTTTAAATTTTTATTTCTACACAAGCGATAGTGCGGAAGGTTGACTTACAAACATCACGAGCATGGGTCATTTTCCCTTCCAATTATCTTAACTTTATGTGCTTTACAACATCTCTCAACCTTAGTTTATAACTTTGTTTTCAATTTTACGAGAGTATAAAATTTTCCTCAACTTGTATGATTTATACCTTTACAACCACATGTTGTTGTAGTATATATCTAATTTATATGATTTTTTTTCAACTTTTGTAATTTATGTGACTGATTCTTTCTAGGCATATCATCTAAGCCAATCAAAGTCAAGGGATTTTAGAGCCACCCGACACTTATGCAGTTTAGGGCATCTCTACTGCGATATGCATAATATTTTCAAAAAAAAAATTTTACATTTTCAGTTAACCGGTTAGTTGTCCAATAGAAAGATATCAATTCTAATCTTGACAAAAATATATATATAAATAAAAATGCAAATATGCGTTTTTTTTTTTTTTTTTTTTTAACATCTTTGGATGTGGGTCCTGTCAAATAAACAGAGAAAAATGGGATCCGCAATTTACATCTCTCCTGTTTTTTCTTCTCTAGTTAGAGTACAACTTATATTTACATCTCAGAAAAATTTTAAATAGAATATAAATGTAACCTTACATCTCTAATTTACATCTTTCAATTGCAAATGCTCTCATACATTATTATTTAGGAGTATCGAATAAAAAACTCCACTACCATTTTAAGAACATCAAAAAGAGATGATCTCATGCCACTAAACTCACAACAAAACAACATTTATTGGTCAATAGAATCGTTCAATTCACTTTAAGAACACGTAATAAGCATCCACCGTACCCCAATGACCAAGGACTTCACATTAGGCCGAAAGAGGTTTGCGGCTAAAAGTTATGAAACCAGTATTAGCAGAGCGTCAAAGATAAGATGCATTACAGGTTTGATTGACTTTTACAGTGAAATAAACAAACAATTCAAACTAAAATTGTAAGGGACACCCACAAAGATGTGCCGCTCCAAATATGTGCGTATACCATTTGTCACGATGTGCACACGGTATTCTTTAGTAAAAGACGAAAGAATAGTTCGCTTTGTGCTTCAGAAGCATCTAGTAAGCATGCTGCTTTGCCGCTGTATACCAAGGACACTAGCTAGAGTTTCTCTGCCCGTCGGTGTGGGACATCGAGCGTTACTCCTCCCCTTATGACTAATAGGTTCAGTCCAATCCAACATTCAACATACAAAATCTTGGATCTCTATTTGATATTGTTGTTGACTTATGAGAATCATACTCTACTTCCCAAGTTCAGCTCTTATTCTAGTACAAACAAAGCCTCAGCATAGGAGAGGGATCTTTAATTATGTTGTCAATATCAGATTTATTTCTCCATTTATGGAGAAATCATTCCCAACTTTCCCAATTTGGTGTCTATAAATTTAGTGCATGTTTGATAAAAAAAAAAATGGATGCAACTACTTAATTTTATTCAAGTTGAAGGTTAAAAAATGAATTAGTCATGAAACTTGTCTATTCTAATTCTCACAAAAGAAGTAGAAGTAACAGTCATAATTTTCTTTCTATGACTAATTCATCTTCTACATTTAACTCGGATAAACTTCTAAAATTGCGTCCATTTATATTGCTTCAAATGTGCATCAAGTTTAGTGAGTGATCTCCAATCCAACCCTACACAACAAACGACATAGTTCAATTGTGAGTCCCAAGCCAAGTTTTCATGAAGAAGCCATATTGCATGCGTTGTTAAGTCCCTTATTTTGTTCACAAAAAAGTGATAAGAAAAGTACATATTCAATAAGACAAAGACTACTCCATCTCAATAATTGAGTGAAGAAAGCATCACTGCTAAATGTCAGGGCACTCTTAATTATCCAACTAATTATTATATGTGGTTGTTGTGCCTAACACCCTTAACCATACATCTTAATGAGGCCTACTGTATTATATTTATCAATAAGTAATACTAGAAAGACCAAATCAAATTATTTGGATTATCGAAAAAAATATATATATTTGTATTATATTTTGTAAATCCGTATAATGTGATTATTGATAATTAAATTATTATTTAAGTGTTAATTAACGTGTTGATTTTCTTTTAGTGACACATTGCATAATTATAAATGTAGTTTAAAAATTAGTCTACCAAGCATACTATTTAATAATTATTTGACTCTAGCTCTTGCATAAGCATCTATTTATAAGAGAAAGATATCGTGCAACTGATCATTGACACTGCCCAATTCTAACATCTCTCTCTCCCTCTCCCCCTCTCCCTCTCATGGAGATCTTGATGGCAACGTGTTTGCTGGCTCTTTTCTATGGTTTTTACTGCCTCCTATAAGTTACTTCTCAGATGGAGAGACCAGTCATGCTATCTGCTGGCCTACGAGTGCCACTTGCCTCCAGACGACATGAAGCTCAGCACTGACTCATGCGTGAAAATCGTCTTGCGGAATAGGAATCTGGGATTGGATGAGTTCAGGTTTCTCTTGAAAACTATTACCAATTCGGGCATAGTCGAGGAAACTTACTGCGCAAGAAACATCATCGAAGGCCGAGAAGAAAATGCAACCCTAAAAGATGAACATGCGGAGATGGATGGCATCATCTTCGATATGCTGGACAAGCTTTTCGCTAGGGCTACATCAATTTCTCCGTCACAAATTGACATTCTTGTCGTCAATGTGTCGATGTTCTCCCCTGCACCCTCCCTATCGTCGCGTATAGTGAATCGTTACAAGATGAGGGACAACATCAAGAGCTTCAACCTCTCGGGAATGGGCTGCAGTGCGACCCTTATTGCCGTTGACGTTGTACAAAACTTGTTCAACTCTCACAAGAACGTGAATGCCATCGTTGTAAGCACGGAATCCTTAGCTCCTCATTGGTATTGCGGCATAGAAAAATCCATGATGCTCACAAACTGTCTCTTCCGCTCGGGAGGGTGCGCGATGCTGTTCACGAACAACCAAGACCTAAAGCACCAAGCCAAGCTGAAATTAAACCATTTGGTACGAATCCACACTGGCTCGAATGACGACGCATATAACTGTTGCGTACAGGTAGACGATGAGAGTGGACATCGAGGTTTCCGCCTTACCAAATACCTATTAAAAGCAGCAACTCAGGGTTTTACAATAAACCTCCAAGCTCTAGCACCAAAAGTGCTTCCACTAAAAGAAATACTTAGGTACCTTGTAGCCTCTAGGTTTAAAAATATAATAACTAGTATTAAAAACTAGTATTAAAAGCCAACAGCCAAAAGTAGCTGAGGGAGTAGGGTTGAATCTCAAGACAGGAATAGAGCACTTCTGTATTCACCCTGGTGGAAGAGCAATCATAGATGGGATTGGGAAGAGCTTGGAGCTAAGTGACTATGATGTCGAGCCGTCAAGAATGGCGCTTCACCCGTTCGGAAACACATCCGCGGCCGGATTTTGGTACGCTTTGGGATACATGGAGGCAAAAAAGAGGCTGAAGAAGGGGAATAAGATTCTGATGAGTGGATTTGGAGCTTGTTTCAAGTGCAACAATATTGTGTGGGAAGTGATGAAGGACTTGGATGATGTCAATGTGTGGAAAGACAGCATAGATAGTTACCCTACGGATCAAACCCTAGTCAATCCTTTCATGGAGAAGTATGGCTGGATCAATGATGATTATCTAGGCTTTGTTAAGTTTGATTTTTCCCTGTTAGCTGTTAATTGACTTTTCACCACTTATTAAATTTACGTTTTTTTCTCCTAATTTTTATGGTTGTTTGAAGTTTGCATGAAGTTTCTCAAGCCATGTACGCTGGATATATCTCATAAATAAAACCAGATCAGGTGTTCCTGGATTTCGTTTATCAAAATCAGAGTTCCTTTGCTAGATGTCAGCCCATGATCCTTTGCTAGCAAACTCTCTGTTCGATATATATGTTACGATCGGGAACACAGATTTTGACACACTGTTTTTGTGGAGTTCAGTCCTTAATATATTTCAACGATCCAACCAAACTATTTTCTATATCTTACCTCAAATATCATGTCAACTAAAAATACATTTTCAAACGGGCTCTAAGCTTGCGAGTCCCTTTGTCAATTCTTGTATGAAATCAAGCTTTGATTGTCAACCTGAGTGGAATTAGTTGACAAGTATTACGTAGAAGACTTAAAGCCCGTTCGAAAAAGCTTGTTCAGAAAGCACTTTTAAACATTAATATGTTACTATGTATGCTATCTGAATTACTGTCACTATGTATGTTACTCGCTAGTGGGCTTTTGGATGCACAAGTTCCGGGCTCACGACTGTAACGTTGTGAGACGAAAGTAGCCCGCAGTGACTCAAACATATAAAGACATGGTACTTGAATTGTTAGGGGCACCCACAAAGGCGCACCCCTCCAAAAATATGCGTATGCCACTTAAAACGACGAGCACACGGTATTCTTTAGTAAAAGGCGAAAGAATAGTTCGCTTTGTGCTCAACGCATGGTTCCGTAAAATTTAACTCTCACATGCTGCCCTTGTTTATCCTACCGCCACTACATACCTCGAGCCTCTGGTCGATGTGGGAATTATGCAGCACAGCGCTCAGCTCACGACTCGTGGTTTTATTTGAACGGTCAACCTACAAAAGCATTCATACTTGTCCATGATTCCATCACATTTTTCATTTCCTCTGGTCCCCTTCAGGCTAAATCCACTTGTATCTTTTGCTTGTTCTATCTTTATCCCCATCAAAATCCTCATCTGTTTTCACATCAGCTCCACAGACTAATGAGAAACGTTGCAATCTGCCACCAAGGCATTCATTTTGAACAGTGATGATGGTTGCTCAAGTTTATTTCATTCAGTTTGAATAAACTCTGAGCTTGCTAGTTCTTTGTTCAAACTCCATGCCATACCAGGTAGCAATAGGTTGTCTTTGAGTTTAGCATTTATATATGCGTCATGTTTATTTGAACTCAAAGTTGATCAACATGCAAAACTCTAAGCTTGCCAGTCCCTTTTACAAACTCCATACCTTAATGGGTAGCAATGGGTGACGTTTAAGTTTGCCGTTTACATCTATGTTGGGTTTGTATCAATACATTCTTAAAAAAAATATAAGAAAAGCCGTCATTTTACAGATATAATAATTAATTGTGCACGCAACATGTTTTATATTCATGCAGGTTTCGAGTCGTGTAATGTTTCGTGTCCAAATTTATCATCCCTAACTTAAAATGAAATGAACTTATTGGCAAGAAAATGGAACCGAATTTCTTCAATCTTACGAAATTACCCACATGTAGTCTATATATAGAGCTGATTTTCCACAAAAATGGAACTGAATTTCTTCAAACTTAAAATACTCACGGATCTGCACATATGGCAACATTGCATGAAAATGGAAGGTGCATAGAGAAGAAGAGACGAAGCAGAGTGAGGAAGAGAGAGAAAACACTTGGTTTATAGATGTAAGCTGAGACTTTGCTTGGAAAATATTCAATGTGTATTTGGCAAACCAAAGTTTGATATATTCTTGCTATGCTTGTACTGAAGAATCAAGATGGAACAATGGACATAGTTTTTAAGTGTTGAATTAGAAGTTTAATTAAGTCCTAATTTTGTCACCATTTTTTCTACCAATTTGGTTCATGAAGATAGAAGCAGACAATGCTGCAGCACACAGCTCAGCTACACATGCTGTGCTGCTATCATAGCATTCATGTTATGACTCTCTTGTTTCCCAATTTATTACTTTGATGGCAAGGACAGGACCAAAACTTGATTTGGGCAACACATGCCAGAAGAGCATAGGCAGTCTTCTGATTGAGAAATTTATTATGTTTCAGAAATGGGGCAGTTATGTTATTCAATGGCTCTCGCAGATACAGTGCTGCAAGATGTTTGTAAACTTAAATTGCTCAAGTTCTTGATCACCTACTTACTAATTTTCTCCTTTTGGTTAGGACTCAGCCAAATTCCATTTCTAAACTAGATGTCTAGATATTGAATGTGAACCTCAGATTCAAGGCTATATAGATGTAACTAAAGAGACATGGCCAAGATACGGTAAATGTACCCCTAAAAAAAGATATGGTAAATGTAATATAACCTCAAAAGTTACCTTTTACTTGCCATTCTTTTGGTATACCATGTGCTCTTTTGGTATACACACATATATAAAAGTAAAGAATAATGCTTAAGGCATAGTGCATATATAAATACGTGAATTTTATTGTCCACTCAGTTGTGATTGATGAATTTTTATGATCTATAATTTGATATGTTTCTATAAAAAAATTATTTTTTAAATGTTTAACAGTGGTTATAAAATTAAGCAATTCTGATTGTGACATGTGTACAACGAAAAATCATTGACAACTTAGCCAACAAAGAGGTGCGCTTAAGTATCGTTCTAAGATAAATTTCCCATGCTTTTCAAACTTTATAGACTTGTAGCAGTTCAACTTTATTTCATAATTTATTAGGCAAGTCAAAAATACCAAAGATATGACTGTACGAATATGTAGATCGATATTCAGTCATAAAATTAAACATACATCTCTTTGTGCTTTTATTTGCAGCTTCAATTATAGAGAACACAAGTTGGCACAGTGAACAACAATTTGATAATCTGTCGACGAAATAATACAAAACCCTTCAAGAAGATCACAAAATTAACCAAAATCACACACAATGCAGCATACAAATAAAGAAAATAACCGAAAATTAACTGGGAAAAGCCAAGTTTAAGCGAAAATTTGGGAGACATCGAGCCTAACGAAGCTTAGACATTCGTCATTGAGCCAACTATACTTCTCCATGAAAGGATTCCCCAAAGTATTATTAGGAGGGTAACTTTCTATGCAGTCTTTCCACACATTGGCATCATCCAAGTCCTTCAATACTTCCCACACAATGTTGTTGTACTTAAAACCTGCTCCAAATCCACTCATCAGAATTTTGTTGCTCTTCTTAAGCCTCTTCTTTGCCTCCATGTATCCCAAAGTGTACCAAAATCAGGCTGCTGACGTGTTGCCAAACCGGTGCAGCGCCATTCTAGATGGCTCAAGATCCTAATCACTTAGCCCTAAGCTCTTCCCAATCCTATCTATAATTGATCTTCCACCAGGATGAATACAGAAATGCTTTATTCCTGCCTTGAGACATAACCCTATACCAACTGCTCCCAACTTTTGGCTTTTAGTACTAGGTCTATTCGAATCCTAGAGGCCACTATAGGTAGTGAAATATTTCTCTCAGTGGAAGCACTTTTGGGGCTAGATCTTGGAGGTTCATCGTAAAAGCTATAGCTGCTGCTTTTGTGAGGTGTTTGGTGAGACGAAACCCTAGATATCCATTCTCATCTTCTAGTTGTATGCAGCATTCATACGCTTTGTCGCTCGAGCCAATGTGTGCACGTACCAAATGCTTTAACTTCAACTTGGCTTGGTGTTGTAGGGTTCTGTTGTTTGTGAACAGCATCGAACACCCTCCGAGCGGAACAGACAGTTTGTGACCTTCATGTCCTCTTTCGCCTTGTAGCATTCGTAAGCCAGCAGGTAACAGCACTGGTCTCTCATTCGGAAAACCAACTTCAAGATGCAGAAGAAACCGACGAAAAGAACGAGTAGAGACAATGTCATGACGATCTCCATGGCCCTAGGGTTTTGAACTTGAATTGTGAATTGTTCAATGAACGCAGAACTTGAACAATGTTTCTGTTAATTTATACGTAACTTTGGAGCCATCTCTTTCTTATAAATTGATAGTTATGAACTAGTGAAATTTTTTAACATAATGGATTTTTCCAAAGAACTCTAGTTTTTACCTACAAATATAGATAGTCACTACTAGCCTGCATGAATGATCAAAGTTTCCCAAAATTTGTTAAAATTATTGAGAGGAAGAGAAGTTATGATGCTTCACATCTACACTTGGCCAAGTTGCCATCTCTCGTTACAACACCAGAACAGGCAAATTTATTGAGAGGGAGATGTCTTCATATATATTGTTTTATAATTAAGTTTCTAAGGATGACTTTGGATTTTATTTTATTTTTTGTTTTTTAAAGTCTTTGTTATGATTGAGGTGTTGTAGTTCGATATAAATCATAAATTTAAATAAAAAGTCAGTTGTTCGATGTTAATTATCGAGATAAGACTTCACATCTAAATGTGTTCATTGGGTCTTAACCACATGGTTTTAAATCGTGCTGGCTTCATTAAGTTTGGGACAATATAATTGCAGTGTTGGAACGGATTTAGTAGGGCGCTTACACTGGTTCGTACACAACACAGTTTGTTGGCTTGTCTATGATTTCATTGGTTTATTTGTAAAGGGGATTAATCATGATTGATGATCATATGGCAAGCTAGACTGATTAAAATCATTAAGTGCATCATCAGTGCATGTATATCAGACCGTGCACATACAAATGTAACTAAACAAGGGACTGACACGTTTTGCCATCTTCCTGCTTAATTACCATTTAATTCCATGTGTTATCTTTGGATGGCAATCTCTAGCTAGTAGGTTAAACAAATGATTGCAGAAGAAATTTGTGTATCCGGCGACACTAATCTGGTTAAATAAAAAGGTCCAATTAGTCTGTCAATATCACCAGAGAAATCCAACATGACTTTTAACCTGCAAATAAGTACAAGCAAAATGATCATAACAAATTTATATTCCGTTGATCAATACAAAACTCTTTGATCAAAACCACAAATTTGCAGTGGAATCAAAGTACTACATGCAGACATCGTCTCGTCGGTTGTTAATTAGGCACCCGCTTAATTGTTCAAAAGCAAAGCAATCTGTGTTTTTGAACCAGTTGATATATCTGTTGGAAATTTTCACAATATATGTTCAGTGCTCAAGGGGTACATGTTGGAAGCTAAACAGCTTCTAAAGTCGAGGGATCGAAGGCAGCAAGGAGCTTCAAAGCATGGTTGTTGTCTGCATCGAAGAAGAAAGAAGAAATGAAGGGTTTTAGTCCCAATGGTTAGTTTTTTTAGTTTAAATGTATGTGTGAGTGTGTGAGTGACAAGTGTACACTCCAGATTAGATTACTTAAAACCCAAACGAAGGGTTAGGATTAAATCTGGAGTAGTAAGGCTAAAATGGTTGTTAAACCTCTTGTCAATCACTCTTTTAAACAAGTATGGGTTTTGGCAATGCACCATACCCTAAAAACATTTACCTACTTAATGAAATTATTGCTGCTACATCTTGCACAGCCTTGAAAGCCGTCAATCACTTCTCCAAGTTCTCTCCATTCTCTGTCATTCTAACCCTAAGAAACTCACCCAAACAATCAACCAAAAACACCAAAATAAACATACTTTATCATGGCCTCAGAGCCTAGTTTCTAATCTTACAACTTTCTGGGCATAATCTGTGCAAGTTGAGATCTTTGGGAGCACCTACGTAGTGTCCTCAACAACAACAACCAACAAACAACCCTGCAAATGAAGGGATCCAGCAATAGCAGTGAGCTAAAAGCTCCAGTCCTTTAATGGGGAGAACAATGATTTTTGGAGAATAAGAATGACAACCATTTTCAAGTCCTATATATATGGGATATGGTTGAATACAGGTATAAACTACTTGAGATAGGAGGTCGATGCTCTAGAGGAGAACCTCACAAAAACACAACTCAAAACACTGAAGTAAAACCGGATGGAGGATCCTAGAGCACTTGAATCATCCAAGGTGCTATCTTAGACACCATTTTCCTGAGGATAGCAAATGAAGAGACTGCACAGGGAGCTTGGGAAGTTTTACAACAAGAGTATAGAGGAGACACCAAAGTCATAAAGGTAAAACTTCAATCCCTTAGAAGAGATTTCGAGTATACAAGAATGAGGGAAAATGAGTTGTTGAAAGATTACTTTACTAGGCTATTTGATGTTGTAAATAAAATGAAAACACATGGTGAGGAACTGCCTAATGAGAGAGTTGTCCAGAAACTGTTGATCAGTTTGACTAAGCTCTATGATTCAATAATGAGTGTCATTGAAGAAACCAAAGACATTGAAACTCTTAGTGTGCAAGATGTGATGGCATCCTTAAGAGCTTTTGACCAAAGACTCGAGAGGCATGCTAATTTTGCCACTGAGAACGCATTTCAATCATTCTCATTGGATCTAGTAGTCAAGCTAGTGCAAGCAAACAAAAACCACTGTGGAAGGGCAAGAACAAGAAATGGGAAGGAAAGGGGTATCAAAACCCTAGACCTAACCAAGGCAGCAACTTAAATTAAGGTCCAAGAACCAAGCGACAATGTAAGCACTGTGACAAGTCCCATTTTGGGGAGTGTTGGTTCAAGGACAAGCCTAAATGTCACAAATGTAACAAGCTCAGGCACATCATGAAGGAGATCAAAGAATGTGCAACAGGTGAACTGTGCAAACCAAGTGGAAGAAAAAGCAAATGTGTTTTGTGCTTTCAGTGCAAAAATGGAGAAAAATAATGAAGTGTGGTACATTGACAGTAGCTACAGCAACCATATGACTACACATGAGTCATTACTCATTGACATTGATACAAGCTTCACTGTAAAAGTGAAAATGGGGGATGGAAACATTTTCAAAGCCACTGGAGGAGGAACTCTGGTCATTAACACCAAGAAAGGAAGAAGATGCATAAGGGAAGTGATGCTAGTGCCTGGATTGGATGAGAATCTACTTAGTGTGGGTCAAATGATGGAGCATGGCTATTTCCTACTTTTTGGGGGAACTGTGGTTGAGATCTATGATGACAGGTCCCTATCAAACCTAGTAATTAGAGTGGAAGTAGAAACAGGTATTTCCTAACCTTTATTGATGACTACTCACGGATGTGTTGGGTGTATTTCATGAGGTTCAAGTCTCTAGAAGTTTAAGGTAATGGTAGAATTGCAAAGTGGATATTAAAGCAAAAGACTAAGAAGTGATAGGGGAGGAGAGTACACCTCTCTTGAGTTCAATGCATTCTGTGAAGATGTGGGGTTGGAGAAGCAACTCACTGTGGCATATTCACCACAACATAATGAGATTGCAGAAATGAAGAATATGACTATAGTCGAAATGGCTAAGTCTATGATGCATGAGAAGAACATGCCCTATACATTTTGGGGTGAAGTTGTGAACACCTCAGTGTACCTATTGAATAGGTGCCCTACTAAAGCACTGGATAAGAAAACACCATTTGAAGTGTTTAGTGGAAGGAATCCTTCTATGAAGCATCTAATAGTGTTTGGCTCAGTGTGCTATACTCACTTTCCTCAACAACTAAGGCAGAAGTTGGAGAAATCAAGCAACAAGAATGTGTTTGTGGGCTATGAAACCAATGAAAAATGGTACAGAGTTTACAATTTGTCAACTCAAAAGATAATCCTATCAAGGGATGTTATCTTTGATGAAGACTCAACATGGAATTGGGAAATAAGTGTAGAAAAGACAGACGGTGTCTCTCTACAACTTGACCTCAACAATGGGCAAACAAGGCAGCCTATGGAGACCTTAACTCAAGAAGAAACCACAAAGAATGGTGACACACAAAGGACTCCACAACAAGCAAGCATGAGTCCACAACCGAGTCAATCACAGATAATAACTCCAAGTTCAACTCCAGTGAGGTTGAGAAGCTTGGATGAGATTTATGCTACATGTAACTACTGTGTAGTGGAACCAGAAACATATGAAGAAGCTGAGAAAGACAAGGCTTGGAAGAAAGCAATGAAGGAAGAGCTTGAAATGATAGAGAAGAATGACATTTGGGAAATTGTAAATCAACCTAGTGACAAGCTGGTGATTAGAGTGAAATGGGTGTACAAAGTGAAGATAAACCTAGATGGTTCTATGCAGAAGAACAAGGCAAGATTGGTAGCTAAAGGCTACTCACAGAAGTCGGGTATAAAGTTCAATGAAATTTGCTCTAGTAGCAAAGTTTGGACATCATAAGGACCTTGATAGCCCTAGCAGCCAAGAAGGGTTGGAAGCTGCATCAATTGGATGTCAAATCGGCATTTCTAAATGGAGTGCTAATGGAGGAGGTTTTTGTGGAACAAACTCAAGGGTTCACAAATCAAAAGTTTCCAGAGAAGGTGTACAAGCTAAGGAAGGCACTATATGGCCTAAAACAAGCTCCAAGAGCTTGGTATAGTGAGATTGACTCTTATTTCACTGAGAAAGGATTTCAAAAAAAATCTAGTGAAGTTACACTCTACACCAAAACAGAAAGCAACAACAAGACTCTCATTGTTTCAATCTATGTGGATGATGTGGTCTACACTGGAAATAATGCTGCAATGATTGAAGAGTTCAAAGAAGAAATGATGAAGCGGTATGAAATGACTGACCTAGGCTTCTTGCATCATTTTCTTGGCATTAGGGTAATTCAAGAGGCAAACAACATCTTCATTCATCAAAGGAAGTATGTTAAAACCTTGCTTGAAAGGTTTGGTTTGAAGGGTTGCAAACTGGTCTCCACACCCCTAATTGAAAATGAGAAGCTTAAGAAGGATGATGGAAGTGAATCTGCAGATGCAAGTCTCTACAAAAGCATTGTTGGCAGCTTATTGTACCTAACTGCAACAAGGCCGAATCTAATGTTCTCAGCAAGCCTACTTTCTAGGTTTATGCATAATCCTAGCAAGATACATATGGGGACAACGAAGAGAGTTCTAAAATATGTGCAAGGAACACTTGATTATGGCATCAAGTATGAAATGGGGAAGTCAACTATCCTAATTGGATTTTGTGACCGTGACTAGGGTGACAGTGAAGATGATAGCAGAAGCACATCGGGCTATGCTTTCACTTTTGGGTCAGGGGTATTTTCATGGGCCTCTGTGAAGCAACAAAGTGTTACACTGTCCACAGCCGAGGCAGAGTATTTGAGTGCATCAGAAGCAACGGCTCAAGCTATTTGGCTAAGGTTTATACTCAAAGACTTTGGCGAATTGCAGGTTGATGCCACACCACATTTATGTGACAACACCTTTGCAATTGCCATGACCAAAAACCCAGTTCTTCATCAAAGAACAAAGCACATCAAGAGAAGATATCATTTCATCATAGAGGCATTGCAGGACAAGACAATCAAGCTAATCTATTGCAGCACAAAAGATCAAGTCGCAGACATTTTCACAAAAGCATTACCGAAGGAGAGATTCAATTACATGAGGGGATTGTTCGGAATGACTCCCATAAGCAGTTTAGAGGGGAGTGTTGGAAGCTAAACAACTTCTGAAGTCGAGGGATCAAAGGCAGCAAGGAGCTTCCAAGCATGGTTGTTGTCTGCATTGAAGAATAAAGAAGAAATGAAGGGTTTTAGTACCAACGGCTAGTTTTTTCAGTTTAAATGTATGTGTGAGTGTGTGAGTGACAAGTGTGCACTCCATATTAGATCACTTAAAACCCAAATGAAGGGCTAGGATTAAATCTGGAGTAGTAAGGCTAAAATGGTTGTTAAGCCTCTTGTCAATCACTTTTTTAAACAAGTATAGGTTATGGCAACGCACCATACCCTACAATCATTCACCTACTTAATGAAATTATTGCTGCTGCATCTTGCATAGCCTTGAAAGCTGTCAATCACTTCTCCAAGTTCTCTCCATTCTCTGCCATTCTAATCCTAAGAAACTCATCCAAACAATCAACCAAAAACACCAAAATAAACATACTTTATCGGTATATACACATAATATATGAAAAGTACTCAGAAGCAAACGGATTTTAATTACTACGTGTTGGTAACTTGGCTTTCACAAAGTTCTTTTTATTTGGTGGGGGGCCAAGTACCCAGAAGTTGTCATACAGTCCTTTAACTCTGATATTTTGCAAAGAAGACTGGTAAAGGATTATACGGTACAAATGTGAAAGATAAATGGACCTAGAAATTAACTGCAGATAATGTGAGATCTACTCATGTGCCTTCAGTGATGGAAAAAATTCCTGGGTACCATTTTGTCCCGAAGTAAAAAAAAAAGTTAGAGTTGTTCGTACTAGACCCTTGAGTATCATCCAAAATTTATAAAAAAATGTCAGTTTCAAGTCTTCTGTCATGACTCATATCGTGTCATAAAAGAACAGACAATAGATTTGGTAGATGCCATTGTCTTTTAAGATTTCACAGAGATTAACATGCACAATTCAGTAGGTGTAGGGTTTTATGCTAAAGGTCAATATTATGGGGTTTTACATGATCGGTCCCGATGCAATAGTAGTAAAACCACTCATTATATATTGTATTTTAGTTTGTTCAGATTTCGGTGTGGAACGTTTCATTCATCTTAAACATAAGCCTTAGTTTTGATATGTTGGCCACTCGTAAAAATTATGAGCAGCTTGAATGCTGTTTTGTAAATGCAGTTCATTTACACTTGGCTCGTTTTAGGGATAGATTTATTAATACCTCGTGCCCTAGCTTATATTTTTCCATGGTTTTTCTCCATGCTTGATGAATTATAGATTGGAAAACCTTAATTTTTTTCACTTTGGGTTAATGGGTAACCTACTTTCAGTTGGTCTCATGAAATAGAAGTTGGTAGAGGGCGCATTAAATCGTTTTATTTATCAGCAAAGACCGTGTTCTAATGAATTATGATGAATGCACATGCTCAAAAAAAGTCGTTAAAAGATTTTTTAGTGTGATTGGAATACGAAGTGGTACACGTGTTGTTTTACAAATAGTGAGATATGTGTGTTAAAAAATTAATAACTTAAAAAATAAAATTTCTCACCATTTATATAAAAATATGTGATATACTATTCGTGTTTTGATCACATTGAAACATTGACTTGAAGTCATTAATGAAAAAGAGAAAGAAGAAGCCAATGAAATTGTCGGTGGGATAAAAGCAACATGATGAATTTCCTTTTCATGGTTCTATTTATGGGTAACTAAGAAGCATATTCAACGACATAAATGTAAAGTTGAATCTTAAAATTCATATTTACATCTTATTTTACATTTTTAAGATTGTAAATGTGAGTTTATTATAATTAAAAAAATGTAAATTTGTTATCATATTCACTTATCTCACTTTGACAGTGGGACTCACCTTCAAAAAATTTTTAAAAATATGTATATAAATTTACATTTTTTATTATTGAAGAGATTTTCAGCCAACTAAAAATATAAATACCCATTTCAAGACATTTGCATATGTGATTTTAATCCGGGATTGATTCATGAGGCTCATTCTGCATTGTTTTACAGCCATCCTCAGAATCACCTGTTTTTGTTTCTGTTCATAGTTTAACGTGGAAAAATCACCTTAATTTGATACTATTTACTCATTTTGAATCTTATCATGAAATCTAGTATTTCTTTTTTTTTTTTTTAATTTTATTATTAGTAAGAGGAGAAGAAGGGTTCGAAATTATTATAATAATTCAGAGAAAGAAAATTTCGACTGACACATGTTTGGAAATTCAATACCCTATCCACTAAGTATCTAAATTATAATTTGTTGCAACGATGGTCTACGAACTATACATCCTAATTAAAATACAATATAGGGTAAGCTCACAAATAGTTACAGTGTTTTGCATAAAATGAGAGTTTCTCTTCTGAAGGTTCTTAATTATCTATGTATGAATAATGTTGTTTGGATCATATTTATTGATTACATTATTGGCCAACTTGCAATATAAGCGGACCTATCTAAGCATGCAAGACCTACTTAGGTATGAATAATGTTGCATGGATCATATTTATTGATTACGTTAATAAATGTAGTCCAAATAGCAGTACTTTATATGGTTTATTTCTGTTATGAAATTAATTGGAAATTGGGTAATATAATATGACTTGTGATAGGGTACAAGCTTTTGAGGAGTTTTGCCACAAGGGAACTTCTTGCCCCTCCAGAAAATTCAAAGTAGTTGCAGACTTGGTTGCTATCTCCAAAACAGAGGCTACATGCTACTTTCTGGAAGTCTCATTTGGGTGGCGGAACAAATTTTTCATAATAAGAGAAATGTGAAAGGAACTCTCTCAAAAGTAAGACTTTTCAAAGATTTTTTACCTTATAATGTTTGAACGTGAATTAACATTAAACTATAAAATGACAAAAAATTCAAGAAGAGTTTCAGTTTTGAGAAAGTTTCCTTAACATTTCTCTTCGTAACGATATATCATTATCCTTTCTGCAGCTCAAGTTGTAGCAGAACAATTTTTTATTTTTCTAATTAACTAACGATAACATGAAAAAATCACAACCTTTGACCTATATACTTCACATTTTATGAAATACATCAAATCAACGCAATTTTTCCTTACAAAAACAACAGATTACTCAGAAAAATTAAAATTAAAAACTTCCAAAATTACTCACTGATCTAACTATACCTCTCCTGAAAGCGTTGACCAATCTTTCTTGGAGTGTTGACCATCAACACAAATTGCTTTCATAACCTCCTCAAATCTGACAAAGCTCAAATATTCATCGTTGATCCAGCTATACTTCTCCATGAAAGGATTCACTATGGTTTCTGGAGGGTAAGTTTCTATGCAATCTTTCCACACATTGGCATTTTCCATGTCCCTCAAAATCTCCCACACACAATTGTTGCACTCATAGCCAGCTCCAAAGCTCACCATAAGAATTTTCTCACCCTTTTTAAGCCTCCTCTTAGCCTCCATGTACCCCAAAACGTACCAAAGCCCACCCGAAGACGTGTTCCCAAATCGGTGCAGTGCCATTCGCGCAGGCTCGAGATCATAGTCGTTGAGTCCTAAGCTCCTTCCAACCCCATTTACAACTGCAGCTTCTGTTGGGGGTATGCAAAAATGATCAAGTCCTGCCTTGAGATTCAAGCCAGCATTTGCAACTTTGTTTTGACGGCGTGACACTATAACATAGCGAAGTAATTCTGTAAGCGGTAACACTTTTCGCAGTAGGATTCGAAGGTTCATGGTAAGAGCTTTGGCTGCAACTTTGGCTATGCTTTTGCTGAGATTAAAACCACGGAATCCATTTTTGTCTTCTATTTGCGTTGAGCAGCCATATCCTTCATCGAGTGAACCAAGATGCGTTCGCACGATGCATTGCAATTTCAAAAGTGATCGATGCTTGAGATGCATTTTGTTTGTAAAGATCATAGAACACCCTCCTGAGCGATAGAGGCAGTTGGCAAGCATCATGGGCTGAACTTTGCCGCGGTACCAATTTGGAGCAAGAGATTCTGTGCTGACAATGACGGCGTTTACATTCTTGTACGTCTTGAACAAGTTCTGCACAAGATCAATGGCCACGAGGCTTCCACTGCACCCCATCCCCGAGAGGTTGAACGCCTTGATGTCCGTCTTCATCTTGTAACGGTTTATGATCCTGGCCGTTAGAGAAGGTGCAGGAGAGAACAACGACACGTTTACCACTAGTATGTCGATTTTCGAAGGTGAAATTCCTGTTTTGTGGAATAGCTTGTCGAGCGTGCCAAACATTATGTCGTCCATCTCCCGCAGTGAGTCTTCCAAACTAGGACAGTCCTCGCATCCGGCGATGACATTTCTTGGACCGTAGGTTTCCTCTCCAAGGCCCGAGTTAACGACGGTTTTGAGAAGAAACCTGTATTCTTCCAGCCCCAGATTTGTGTTGCGACGGATGATCTTGACGCAGGATTCGGTGTCCAGCTTCCGCTCGTCCGTGGCCTTGTAGCACTCATAGGCTAATAAGTAGCATTGTTGGTGCCTCCATTGAAGCAGCAACTCACACAGGTAGATGCAAGCAAAGAATATAAGCAATAAACACATTGCTAACAAGAGCACCATGGTGGTAGAGAGAGAAATTGAGAGATTTCTAATGTTTGGGAGTTCTACTTCTACTCAGTGCTTTGTGGAGATTTTATACTAAAACTGTTGGGTAATTAATCTTGTTATGATATAATCCCTTATATTCTTATGTTGCAAATTGAGGCCAAGTTTTAATGACGAATACTATTTAATAGGATTCACGTGGTATGCCTATCCAATTTCATTGGCATGTCATAATGAAGATTAGTTGATTATCATGTGTCAACACACGAATGATTCCGTTCAATTTTAGCTGTTGCAATAGCTAAACCTACTTAATTGTCCCCTCACTTACGATTAACTAATCTTTTTCTTCCAAACATCATAATTGAAACCGTTCCATAATTTTCTCTATCATCATCTAAAAATTATATTTGCAAAACATCATTCAATTTAGAGATCGTTTAGTCATCCATACATATACCAATCAACGATTTTGGTAACAAGTAACATCCTCATGATGAACCGTCCATTTGTTTTATGCATTATGGATGGCTAAAAGATCTCCAAATTAAACTTCTTTTTTTTTCCATATATATGTGATCTTTAGAAGGTGCTAAATCATACGAACAGTTCCGCTTATAAAATCGGGAGTAAAGATTCATTAAATTGCAAGTGGGTGGACTAGTAGATTCCCATAGGATATCACAAGCATTATCCCCTTTTTCTTGTCATCCTCGACATCCTCTAAAGATCATCCATGTTTGGTTGTATGAACGTGTCAAACAAATCGATAGTTATTATAACAAATATAATATTTAGAAGACAATAGAAAGAATATTAAATTATAACCATAACGTTTATACAGTAACATAATGTTATGTGAGGAGTAATGTACGTAAGTATATATCAACCTAACAAAACCTTGTTAATAAATAGGAAATACTTAATGTTGCACTCAATAATACCTGAGTCGAAAAAGATCCAGCCTGTAATTGTGGTTGGTATGACTGAATGAAGGACGAAGCATATGAATTGTACTATTTAAACCCTGTAAGCCAAGAAAACACACACACTGAACTGAACCAATGGACCAATGGTCCATCCCCTCAATTTATAACGTCCTACCCAATTAAACCATTTTTTCTTTTACCGTTGTTTACCCGTTTCGTTAGTTTTTTTTATATTTTTTTAATGCAATTTATTATTATTAAGGGGAGGGAAGGGGAGGATTCTAAATTTTATAATAATTTAGAAGATGTGAGAGTTTCGAATCGAAGACCGCATGGATAAAAACCTAACACCCTATTCATTAAGATATTAGATCACATGCTTAGTCAGTTTCCACGCAACCATCAGATATGATGGGTTTATATTTTTAGGTTTAGTTGTCTCAATGTTCAACCATATTTGAACAAATCTATGCAAATTGTTATCATCTTGATATCTTAAAATTTTGTCAGTCGAGCGTGATGCATGCAATTAAAAAATGTCTCTTGTGCGCATGCGGAGAGGTAAAATCTTAGAAGATTTCACAAAATCCTTATCGCTTAGTTTTCAACTTTTCGGAAATATTTTAGCTGATGAATTAGTGATGCATGTAATTAAAAATTGTCTCAAGCACGTGTGCAAAGAGGTTAGTATACATGACGAAATTAACGAAAACTTGTGACATTATATACAGTTGGGGTGATGTTGGCACAAAGTTGAAATTTTAGGGGCTCAGAATCAAATTGCATGTTCGTTGGGCAAAATTGTATATGCATCAAAGTTCATCAAAGTTTAGAGGCAATGTTAAAGAAGGTTAAAAAAAACCAAACTAAACAACGGTTAAAAAAAAGAAAAGGGTATAGAGAATTCCAATTTCAGGTACAGGAAAATAAGGACATGGCTTCTCTACCGTACGCCGACGTGGATTTCAGCCTGAGATCAATGGCCGGTCGGCCCGAGGGCTTCGGCCGGTTCACCATCGGTGGACATGCATTCAAATTCGATTCTCTACCGTATATTAGATTATTTTGGATATTTTCTTGTCCAAAAAATAGACTGAAATTTTGGGAGCTATAATAAGCCTTTGTAGCTGTTTTTGCTTTGAAAAGATATAACAAAATGAAACCATTTCTGCAAGGTTAGGTGCCCGTTTTGTCCAACAATTTGTTATCGAGTAGCACATTGCTGTAGGAGGGACCAGATTGGCTGGATTCCATACTCCAAAGTTATGCATCTGTCTTTTGCTTCTCTTGTCAGGTTTCGTTTGGGGCAGCTTATGTAGGAAGCAATTATGCTCATAAGCACTTTTGCTAGAAGTTATTTTGTTAGAAACACTTGAATCTTCCTCAAGAAGCATCTAGCTAGGTACTTATCAAGAAAGAGTTTGTACGACCTAGAAACACTTCAAACTTTCTTTTGCCAAAAGTCAGAAGTGTTTTTAGTCCTCATAGAAGCATTCCCGAACATGCCCTTAATCTTTTAGGATTAAGGTGGACTGACACTGCTGGTGTTGAACCGTCATCTGCCATTGACCACCTCAGTGATCGACTCGCCAACGATTTCCAACTCTTCTTCTGATCCATCCTCGTCTTCTCCATAAAATGTGCATGATCTGCTTGAAGATAGACTTGAAACTGCCACCTGTTCAGATACAAGATACTATCATTACTGCCTAGACAATTAGACATCCAACCGGTAATCACGACCCAATTGCAAGAGCGGAGCTCTACCAGATTCGGGGTCAAGGTGATCACGGTTTGCAGACAATGTCTCATAAAACTCCCTTTCAAGCCTTTTCATAGCCGTTTGAGCAAGCACGAGGTTGCCGGATGCAGAGCTTTCACGAACCAGAACATGAGTAGCACTGCGCAAGTTCTTCACGGATTTGAGAAGCTGTTTGGCCTCTTTCCTGCTACTCTGGAAGATAGACGCGGGTTTAGTGTATCTGGAGGAGTTTGGTCCCCATTTGGTGATGATGGATATCGTTTTCAATGTTTTCTTCATCGTCAATAGAGAAGAGGTATGGGAAGGTTTTGAACTAATGCAAACACTCTTCGGGGTTTCGGAGGGCATCATTGAGCCGGGAAGGATGTCTAACTCTTAAAAATGGGGTGAAGGGTGTCGAACTCTTCTGATATTGGTGTCTGAAGAGAGGACCTTCAGCTTCAAAGCTGGAGACATAGAATCACTAAACCAGGAAGCAAAAGAGGAAAAACTTGCCCACTCTAAATTCAACTCAACACTTAATCATAACTAGTAATTCCCAAACACACATCAGATAACAAACATTCAGCTTCAACGCTGCCTATCTCGTGAATGGATCTGATTAGACGCTCGCTTTTTCTCGCTATGTACATCATTGACAATCATGCTTGTGCTAAAAAGTAATGTGTTCTGTGAGTACATGCGACACTAGTAATCATTTGCACACCAGAAAGAGTGGACAATATGAGAGACCTCTAAAACAAAGCAATCAGCTTAATGTCACCGAAAAGACTACACGCGCCCATTAAATGTAGTAATGTACTACTAAAAATGGCCAAATGCTTCAGGGATTCAAGAAGCAGAGAACTAAACATCAACAGAATCTTAATTATCATTGCACCCGAAGAAAATTTAAGTCAATTTGGGTAAGGCATGCCTACCCAAACCTAGAGGAGTACAATTAAACACCAAAATCTCATGTCTAATATCATAATTAAACTCAAAGCCAAAACTTGTGAACAAAATATTCTATTACAGCAAGGTAACATGACGAACTAACGTACTCAATTCGACCCTCTAAGCCTTAATGGCATACTTCCTCAAAGGATAGTACATCTCCTTCTTCTTCTCCCTCTCGGTCTTCAAAGAAGCCTGCACAATACCAAAGCGTAACAAAATTACACTCCAACACAAACCAACTGAAAAAAACTACGGATTAGGCAATCTAGCTTTCCATCAAACTCACAAAAGCACAATGCCGATCAACGGAATATACACATACAACATATTGTCCACAATCTATGCGAGTTTTGTGTTTCATATGCTATTAATTTAGCTAAGCTATAACAAACAGTTGAATCAAATGCCATTACAGAATACTTCGTTTCAATTTCGGTCCACAGCTATAAACAAAAGCAATCGAAATCGAATAAACGTTAGTACCTGGTGCTTGGTGAGCCTCCGGCGGATGGCCCTGGTCTTCTTGGGACGGAGATCAAGAGGCAAGAGCTTCTTCTTCTTGTACACTTCTCTGAGAGCAGCCTTCTGCTTCTGTGACATCACCGTCAACACCTGGGCAATCGACAGCCTCACAACTTTGCTGCAAAAACCAAAATTTCAATACAAAAATCAAATTTCTATTCGTTTTCACAGATTTCAGAACAAAAATCAGAAAAATAAAAAATTGGGTTTTGACTGTTACATCTTGGAGAGCTTGTTGGGCGCTCCGCCGGTGACCTTGGCGACGCGGAGGAGGGCGAGCTCCGCCTTGAGATCCTTGAGCTGGGCCAAAAGGTCAGGCTTTGTCTTGTGCCTCAGCTCATGTACCTTGATTCTCGCTGTCACATTTTACAAACAACAAGAACAAAATCATCAGCAAAAGCGATAGCGTTTTGGAGGAAACGAAATCGCAGAGAGAAAGTGGAAGTACCCATTGCTACTGCGGGTGTGCGAGCTCTGCAACGGCGGCTTTCTCTTTCGCTTGACGGGAAAATGAAACCCTAAACTATGAGTGGTGGTGGGTTTAGCGGGTTCTATATATAGCGCGGGCTTATGGACTTTAGGTTGGTATGATTGGGCTATTGGTGATTTGGTCCAACACATGGGTCATTGTGTAGTGGCCCAATTAGTTATGGATAAAACTTAAAGCCCATGTCTTGAGAACTTAGCCCAATTTGTAGCACACATATTCTTCTTTAGTAAAAGTTGATGCCAAAAGAAAATGAGAGATGTCTCTAGTACTACAATTTAGTTATATTTTCTTTATTTTTAAGTTAGAAATCTCAAGCTTGACTCCCAAATTAACAAGTTTAACACTTAAATATGGACTTAAGCTCACATCTAGGGGTGATTTTTAGATGAATCAAATCAGAAATAACGTTTCCAATTTCTATTTCAAAATTTTGGAATTGGATCTAATCGGATCACAATTTTCAAATTTGAAATTTTCGGAATTAGAGTAATCTCGAAAATTTGGAACATAAGTTGGAAATTCATTTAAATTATATATTTTGGATATTCATGAACTTTTTTGTACATTACAATTATTATTCTTTTTTTGCTTATATATAAATTTAATTAATTTTTTGGTACACTAGTATGCTTATCCTTTTTAATATATAAGTGTATTTTTAATATAAAAACAATGAACAAAAGTATCCAACACAAATAATATAATATAAAACTGAATACAAAATACATAATTTGAGTAAATAACTATAAAAAAAATGGGAATATTTTGAAACTTTCTTTGTCAAAATAAGTTCGGAACACTTCAGAAAAATTCGGATCGAAAATTCGGGAAATTTTGTAACTCTGGCTTTGAGTGAAAGTGTAATCATTAATTACCATTATCACTAGGACCAGGAGTAATGTTTTCTTGGCACCGATTATGTACAACTTGTGGTGAGGAAGACGTAGACCAAAAGTTTTTATCTATACATGATAATGATATCTTCCTTAAGGTATGTATGAAAGTTCTTTAAAATAACTCAAAAGCATGCGCAAGTGGTAGATTGTCATGATGGTTAAGGTTTTTCTCTTTAATCCGTCGTGTTCAAGATTCAAACTCTTTTCCTTTCCTTAGTGCAGTTTAGAGTAGGAATATCGCTTATATTTCAGAAAAATGACTCAACGCACTTTGAGATAATCATAAATAATTATGACAACATTTGGCCGAAAGACTTCATAATGCTTCTTGATTTACCAAAGCAGTTTTTATTGGCTTCTTCATCAAGCACTTTCAAGTACTTTTCAAATAAGTTTTTTATTTTAATAAATATTAAAAAGTTGTATTCTAATAAATATTTAGGACGCTTGTTTAACAGAATTGTTTCCTTGAGAAGTATTCCTAACAAAAGTGTTCCATCCAGAAACTCATGGCATCCATCAATTATAAGCCCAAAACTGATAACCTAACTGCGCGTTGCATCCATAATTTGCATCAACTTTGAAGGTTCTTTGCAGCTGGTTCAGTAGCCTGTTGTTTCTAGGTAGTTTGGATGAACAAAATACCATTGTAAAGTATATAAATGCAGGCAAAGTTGCACGCAATTAATGTGAACCTACGAAGTTGACATGGTGAGATGCCGGATAAGAAGTCTGCAATTTGAAGCCCTGTATATGTCCCATCCTGTATACATCAATCGATAATATAACATGGAACTGCACTTGGTGCATAGATATCGCTCTTTCGACAACGATATAAACCAAACCCATACGCCATACCCTCTTCCAAAAGAATGTGATACCATGGATTAAAATACCCCAAAACTTTGGAGATCTCACGTTCTCGTAATGTCAATAGTTCCTTCTTGATTGACCTAACTTTGCAGATAATGACATATGACACATGTATTGACACTAATACAATAATGCTTATCCATATAAACATTATTTATAGTGGTGATATTTGTCAAAAATCAAAGTAGTGGAAAGGAAATTTGAGTCATTTGACGAAAGCTAGTACGTTAATTTGATCAAATCTCCACCGTCAACATGTTAACAGATCTTTGTTGATTTCAAATCTCTTAATAGATCTTTCAAAGCGATTCATCACCCATTAATTATATAATTAGGGTAAATTATTGTTGTTATTAGATAATATTATCTCATTGATGTCTCAATTTCAATTTCAAAGGCCTTTTCTAAAGTTCAAGCCATCAAAATAAAAAAGTCATATTCACCGATTATAAATGGATGAAAATTTCTAAAATGTAACAGGGAGAACTGCCGAATTAAAAATGTCAGGAGGTTAATCAATTAAAATTAAAATTCAAGGAAAAATTGGTCAATTATAAAAGTTCAAGTGATTACTGGCTAAATTAAAGTTTATAGTGAAAATTAGCAGCTCCTTACAAGTTTGGAAGATCATTGACAAATTCCTCAAATAAAAAATTAAACTTGTGAGCTAAGCATTTCCTCATTTATTTGTCATTACCAGCAATCATCATTGTACCACTAAAACTAACAACTAGTCGGCAATCGAAAAAAGTCATCACGAACACTTAGCAATATATGTACCAAAACATAAGCAAAAAAACATTCACTTAGGAAGTGTGTAAGATAAATATATATTTGAAAACTCTCCTAATAGTGAATGGTAAGAATTAACAATAACATATAAGAAACTTGTAGCTCAAGTAATTAAAAATATTTATCTCTGCACCTAAAGTATTAAGTTTGTTGGAAACTCCACACCTTTTAATATATAGTAATTAAGTTAGAGACAATATCATGTTAGTCTTGTTGGACTTTTTGGCCATTGTCTCTAAAACTTTAACAAGGTTTGGTTTCCCTGCCCCAAACCTAGTATTGCCTATTCATCAGAAATTATCCTTTGAAGAAAAAAGATTATTATGCTCCTTGGCTCTAATTAATGGCGTATTGAAATATAGATTTAGACAGCCATTAAGCTGGGGAGAGGCCACCTCTGCCCAAATCGCCAACCCTTCAAATTGTTCATCCATAAATATATATAAGATGACATCTAACTAATTATTTAATTAAATAAGATGCCACTATCTGACTATCATCATCCATTCATCCCTAGCAATTCGTAGGATTTGACCAAGTAACAGCTAACAACAAGAAGAAGATTTCTCCTTTTCTCCATGTCCCCATTGCAGGGTTTGGAGTAAAAAGTCAAGAAATCCTTGCATTTTTACATGTCTACATTCGAATTTCTAGCTAGGGTTTGCAAACAGATCGATAATATAACCAACGAAAGAGAACAAGCAATACAGCTAGAGGAGCCCCCCGATGCAGGCCCAAGGCGATATGAGATATGATAGAACAAAGCTTGGCTTCCGAACAATCAACGACATTTTTTTACTAAAAAGTCAATGTGACCGCTTCTTAGGTTGATACATGTCTAATTGACTTTTCAAACTAAATAATTTTTAAATAATTAAAATATTGTTCATGTGTCAAACTAAAGAACCGTCACATTAGCTTATAACTGGAACTGCTGTACATATTAAACATATAAATAATCTGCATAATACAAGTGGTAATTAAAAAGAGATTGAATTCAAAACTTTGCGTTTAAAAGAATGCATGCTCTTAAGTGTTAACCGACTAAATTACAATCTCCTAACCAATTACTATACTATTCTATTGTTAGATGGAAGAATATAACCCTTAGAAAGGTCAAGGGTTCATGGTTGCATTTGCTTACAGATTACATAGTTACGCGTCGGCTCAAAAATTAAAATAAATAAATGAAAATAAGAAAAGCTCGTGCGACTCATGATCCATGTGCCTAGTCAAACCCCCAATGGCCACCGTCCATTATATGAATCAGACCCCAAATAGTAGATTTTTTTTCTTCTTCTTTTTTTACTCAAATATTATAGAAATTAGACTCCCCATCTCGAAGCCAACGTTGCTAATCAAATATATAGAGCAGAATTATATCCACTTGGCCAATGGATTGGACTTTGGAGTCTTATCTGCCCACTTGTCTTTCCTTCTTCTTATCTGGTGTTCCCTAATGAACATTTTAAACAAATTCAAACATTGAATGAGCTTATTACTACTCTTAAATTCTTAATTCCAATACACGCATTATTGTCTTCCATTCCCCTTGACCAAAGAAATCAAATACATCTAGAAAAAGTGATCAACATCGAATATAATATTTATATATATAAGAAGAAAAAGTGATTGATACATTTTGTACAAAACTGATCTCCGGAACCCATGTCAACCATTTATCACATTGAGAGGAAATTTTGGTTCAAATCAATAGTGCATATACAAAGACAATATGATGTGGAGAAACTTGTATCAACGGTCCCTTAACTTTAATTCAATTGGAGTAATGGTCTTTCAACTAAAAATTCATGACTATTAATCCCTTAACTCATCAAAATGTATAGTTATTGTTATTTTCGTCAACTCTATCAGAACATCCATCAAACTGAGTTATTTTGGAAAGAGTTGAGGGACCATTGGTCCAATTAAGTTAAAGTTGATGCACCATTTCTCCAATTGGGTTAAAGTTGAGGGGTTATTGCTACAATTTTTCTCATTTGGTTTTCTATATTTGCTCATGCATTCAACCTCATGTGTGTGACACTTGGCACGTGACTCATTTTGACAGATATTCTAACAAGTTGGCGAAAATGATCATAGTTGCATGTTTTGATGAGTTAAGGGATCAATGATCACAAATTTTTAGTTGAATGACCATTACTCTAATTGGATTAAAGTTAAGGAATCATTGCTATAATTTCCTCATACAATATGTCTCTTTTTGGTTAGTTATTTTTTGGCCGCACACAATTAATGATATTTGATGTTTAATGAGAGATAATTTTCCTGTAATAATGATATATAAATACATTACATGAAAGACTAACAACCCTAAATAAAATACGTCTCACATTCTTTGTGTGTACAACTAGTTTATTAGAAGCCTTTAATATTATATTACCATTGGCTTAAGTTTCAAAAGATGCAGATCCGTTGTTTGAGCAAAGGAGTTAAAGTCTTGTTCCAATTGGGTTGGATCTATATAATATATATGTGGGTGTGGGGTTCTTGGTAGTTACTTAAAAGTTAGAATATGAGCTTTACAACTATGATGCGTCTGGTAAGTTAAATCAGTTCATTGTTAATTTGTTTAAAAAAAATATTTAAATACATAAAATTAACATATTTATTGACATATAATTATATGCGAGTTTCACCTAAAATAGTAGTTAATTTTGTGTGTGTAAACAGCAACAAGCTTTTGTTAATTCGCTAATGTTGTTTCGGTTATTTATTTATTTTCTTGAGCTTTTTCAGTCACGTCTCCATTATTCTTCTTCTATTTTACACTCCACAATTTTTATCTCAACCTTATCAAAAGTCCAAATATATGTGGGAGTCCAAGTTGACCACATTTATCACTCCAAGGCAGGCCTATATATATGCATCACATGTATACGTTGGTTTCTATATATAAAATATCAACTCCCCTATACTCCCCACTCTAAATCCTAATTTGTTAAATTCCATCAGAGTTTTGCGTATTTCTCTCTCACTGATCATACGATTAGCAGTCTTCCAGAAAAACCTCGGCTTCTTCCTGATATCAAGCACTCTACGCATCATGGTTGGTTCTCTCTCTCTCTCTCTCTCTCTCTCTCTCTCTCTCTCTCTCTCTCATTGTTCATCTTTGTTTATGTATTAGTTTTCTTATAATTGTTTGGTTTTCTGCAGGCCTCTGACATGGATTTTGTCAAATATGAAGAGGTTAGACCTAGTTCTGTATTGGGTTGTGATCTTTTTTGAGAAAATATTTTTCTGTGTGTTTAATTCTAATTAATTTTTATAAATTTGCAGGAGTACATCTTAAATCCTAGAGGCATGAAGCTTTTCACATGCAGATGGCTCCCGAAGAACACCAAACCCAAAGCCCTAATCTTCATCTGCCATGGGTACGCCATGGAATGCAGCATCACCATGAACAGTCAGTCTCAAACTTTTCTTCACGATCAAATTATAATTCTAATTAAAATACCCAAAAGAAATCATTTATATTATATATGTACCCCTGAAATTAACAGGTTTTCAAAATTGTCCACTTTGACCAGGCACTGCAATCAGGCTAGCCAAAGCAGGCTTCGCCATATATGGAATAGACTATGAAGGCCATGGAAAATCAGCAGGTCTACAAGGTTACGTGAAGAGCTTTGATGATGTGGTGGATGACTGTACCAACCACTTCACAAACATATGTGGTTAGATTTTCGCACCCTGTCAATCTCTTCAATTTACCGTTCTTACCTGCACAAGAGATGTCTTGTACGAAGAATTTCTATTCTCGTTAGTGCCAGTATTTTTGTCGTTGGTTATAATTTGTTGATGAATTCAGAGAGCAAAGAGAACAACGGAAAGATGAGGTATCTAATGGGGGAGTCAATGGGAGGAGCTGTGGCTCTGCTGGTGCACAGGAAAAAGCCAGAGTTTTGGGATGGTGCGGTTTTGGTTGCACCCATGTGTAAGGTATTCGCTTCCACATTCTTTTTGGACTTTCTCTCGTTGGAGTCTTTTTTATGGAACTCATTGGAGTTTTTTTCAGCCACCCACTTCTGGTGGGTTTTTTTATTATATTTTATTCATATGCAAAATTGAATTTGGACCCCAACATAAAGATTCCACAGTTTTTTTTTAATTTTATTTATTATTTTGAAATTAATTTGTTGTCCAAATCTCTGTGGTGATAGTAAAAATTTGTATTCCTTGCGATAATTTCTGCTAAATCTGTATTTTTAATAACCTTATTGGTCCAACACATACTTTGAATCTCTCCGCACAAATTAATAGGTGTTTAATATTATCAATCTAGACTAGCCTTCTTTTTACTCAGGTGACATTGTTGAATTTGACATTTCTTTTGAATATTTTTTTAATTAAACACATAACCAACTGATGTGATGACCCTGCATCTAACTTTCAATGATAGCAACTTTCCTCCTCGGATTATTTTTAAGTTGGCGTTTGATATGTATGGTTTTTGAATTTTTGGCATATTTTCGTTGTGACATTATTCTTTTATTAAAGTAAACAACCATCTTGGAAAAAAGAAAAAGAAAAAAAAGTAAACAACCTTCAGTGAAAGCATTTTGGTTTTTAGTTACAAGGAGACAAAATGAAAAATAAAAAACACTTTCAGATTAAATCTTTCTGACCTTATTATCCAAATAACCATGCATCCTAGCAAGAGCTTCCACCTCGTCTCAAATTTCCAAATCCACACACCTCTCGAAACTGCTTTTGCCTTTTGCTTTTGCCTTTTGCTTTTGCCTTTTGCTTTAGAATAATTTATAAAAATTACGCTGTCTTCAACAGGAAAAATACGTATTATTCTATTTTATCTTCATCCATACAAAAATGTGTGGTGGTCTTTCACTTTCGAAATCCCATTATTTTGAAACAAATAATACAATTTAGTTAGTAGACTTTTTTCAAAATTTTTTTTATAAAATGTTTAGTTAGTGGACTTTGCATTCAACTCCAAATCATGAAAAGCTAAACTAACATGTGACATCCCACATCGTTTAGGGAAGTAATTCTTAAATGTATATTCTCATCCCTACTTAGCACGAGGCCTTTTGGGAGCTCACTGGCTTCGGGTTCCATGGGAACTCCGAAGTTAAGCGAGTAGCGCGCGAGAGCCATTCCCAGGATGGGTGACCCATCGGGAAGTTCTCGTGTGAGTTCCCAGAAACAAAACCGTGAGGGCGTGGTCGGGATCCAAAGCGGACAATATCGTGCTAAGGTGGTGGAGCGGGCCCGGGATGTGGTGGACCCCGGGCCGGGATGTGACAAACACGTTTTGTGGTTTTATTTTATACTAGCCTTTTGCCACAAGCATACATGTGTGGCAATTTACCTTTTTATTTTTTATTTAAATAATTAATTTACATATTTTTAAAAATTATTTAAAAAAGAAAGAAATGAATTAAAAATGTGAAACCACCCACTAACGTGGGAGGTTTTGTTTTTTTTTTTTTTTTCCCATAATTTTAAATATTAAATTCATTCAAAGTAAAAATATGGTTAAATACTTTAGTTTCTTTTGGTTCAATTGTAATTTATGAAATTCTTAAAGGGCAATTTATGGTATTTTAAATGTTTCATCCATTTTAGGATGCTCACTTTGTATATAAACCATTTTATTTACAGATTGCAGATGATATAAAACCATCTCCACTTGTGATCAGTGCTTTGACAAAGCTCTGCAAGTTCATCCCGACCTGGAAAATAATCCCAACGAATGATATAATCGATGTCGCTTTCAAAATGCCTGAAATAAGAAAACAGGTACATATATAATTCTGTATTTATACTATATATATATATATATTTTTTTTTTTTAAATATATATCATCCAAGTAAAAATGCAGGCCATTGCTAATAATTTTAACCTAATCACAGGTTAGAGAAAACCCTTACTGCTACAAAGGCCGGCCTCGTCTCCAAACCGGCTACGAACTTTTGAGGGTCAGTTCGGAGCTTGAACAGAGACTCGACGAGGTACGGTACCAAAACGTAATCTCTTTGGCATTACTGTTACATTACCTTGCGTCACGTATAATAATTTGTTTTTTGTTCTTGTCTACTTTGATTAGGTCACCTTGCCGTTTATAGTTCTCCATGGCGAAGACGATAAGGTTACCGATAAATCCGTCAGCAAACAGCTCCATGACGTAGCCTCCAGCCATGACAAGACGTTGAAGATGTACCCGGATATGTGGCATGGACTGCTCTATGGAGAAACACCAGAAAACATTGAGGTTGTTTTTGCAGATATAATCAGTTGGTTGGATGAGAGGAGTTGCTTCGGAAATGCAAGGCTGGAGGGAGAGTTAAAAAGTGAAAACGACGGTCTACCCAAGTAAAAAGTAAAACGATAATAATTAACATGGTTTCTTTCTTCGGCTTCAAGGGAGGTGGCTGGTTTGTTTCTTGTAAAATTCAAATACCCTTCAGTTGTAAAGTTCTTTATACAAAAGAACAAAAGTTATAATAAAAATAGTTTCAATCTTTCAGTTTCGTTTCCCTTAATTGATGTGATTTTATGGTATTTGACTACATAAATTTTAATTATTTGGGTCTTGAGTTCAACGCGTTTACTAAAGTATCGGTATAAGAATCATTTTACTTTTTAATTTTCTTTTTCTTGTGTTTACTTACAAATAATATGGAGAATTGAAAAATTATAAATTTTATCTTGAAATTCGTAACTAAATACCTCAATATCAACATTCACGTCAAATAAGCATGACAATTGATATGATTACCCGTCTTCATTTCTCTTATTTCTAAGTTCTTTGATGCTTTCTTTTTCGTTTACGATGAGCAAACACACTTCACTTCCTATGTTTTAGTAAACATTCTCTTATGGTTACTTAACACAAGTAGCATGCCATGAAGTTTTCTCAGTACTCATGTTTTAGTAAACGTAAAGGATAACTCTTGAATTCTGATGCTATGCAAGTAATCATATCTAAGTAAACGCACAGAACCAACCCCCAACTCGCAAATTTATAGGTTACTGAAATCAAAGGTGGGAAATCTTGGGTTGTTAATGGAATGGACCCGTTTAGTTTGATTTCACCATTTCACCTTAATATGGTGGTGGGATTGGTAATGGTGATAATGGTACACATTATTATGGTGAATCAAACTGAATGAATCTTAATAGTTATCCATTAACAACTCAATTAATAAGTTGATTTATCACCTCTCTAACTGAGATACTTGGATTTGAATTCTCGACTATGCAAATAGACTCAATGAATTCAAATACCATAAACATATGGAGGTTCTGTAGCCATAAAAACAACCATACATAATACAGTGCAAGATTTCAGAGAGGGTTACAGAGAAAATACATCAACCTTGCTAACATTGTTCAACTGAGGAGGAACCACAAAAGGGGAAAACATTAATCTCTATTATTACTAATTACAACAACAGTTAATGCAGTCTATAAGGTGCAAAGATGCATGCTGCTGCTTCCGATACGCTTCAATTTAGTCTCAACCATCTGCGTCTCAATTTTATCGAAACAGAAAAGTTCACTCATTCCGGCAACATCAGGAAAAGACAACCACCAGCATGCTTGTCCTGTTAGTGTAACGACAGTCATCGTCGATCCCAGCAAATTGACACTGCGACGAACTACAGATGAACAAAATTCTCAGTTGTATTGAGCACTCATCCACTTCACCCTTTTGACCAACACAGCGATGTTATGCGATGAATGCATGCTAAAACCAAATGGTGCGGTAAAAACATGAACGAACTTTTGATCTTGTTCTTTCTTAAATGATCTTGTTTCGAATTTCCTCAAGCTTCTTCAGTATCTCTCCAGGAGTTCTATCCAACTCATCTGCAATTTTTCTCTGCAGATCCATGGGCAATGTTGGGAACTGCTCACACAGATCTCCATCAATCACATCCTGAAAAATTAATTACAGAAATTATTAATTAAGCTTTCTAACATGATCAAATTAAAATGGTAAATAACAACAATATCGAAAGAAAAAATAAACCTATATTTTACAGCTGAATTACCTTGACCGGGAAATACGCTGATCTATAAGCCATGTGATCTCTACCACAAAAGGGTGGGTGCTCCTGCCTCATATACATCTCCAAGTGAGAAAAGAAGTCAACGTCATCACGTGAGGTGAACGCAAGTAAGGAACCCAAGCTACCCATCACTGTTCCATAGATGATGCACTCCCCACCACCTGGAATTAGAGATGCCTTCTGCAAGCAGCTGACAACATCACCAACATGATACTGCACTATCTCCTCTACTTTGTTGGGAGCGCCATTCAACTTTCCCTGCTCCCATTTTATCCTCCCACCCGTTGGATCTTCTTCTATCTCATCTGAAACATCCTGTGGTAACCGCACAAAATAAACATTCCCAAACTTGTCTGCACCTGCCATGGTGTCAAAATCTATATGGAAGGATGCTGTAAGCCATCTTGGAACACAATCATCAGCAAAGATATACAATTGATTCTCATCCCGCCTATACTTGCAGTAGTGGAATGACTGCCAAAGAATTAACACCATAGGAAATATAGTTAGTCCCTTATAGTGAACAAAGAACGGCAAGCAAGAAGAACAAGAATATGTACTTCAAAGAAATCCACCACACAAAAATGCACCTCACATCCAGTATGCAGAAAGCTGATATTGGAATATTACCACGAACAAAGACTACGCAACCGAACATGATTCATTACATATAACAGTAACTCCGAACCCAGTATACATCAGGAAACAATATATGATATGTCATTGCAATTTGTACGAAGAGAAATTTTAGTCTAAATTTCAGCTATTTGACCATTCCCCAAGAATTTTTAACCAAAAAATAAAAAATAAAAATCCAAGCATGTACCTACTTATTTAGCTTATATAATCCAAGGTCAAATAACTTGGTTTTTTAAACGAACACCAGGATATCAGTTACCCATGTTTAACGAAAATGTAACGGGGGAAGGTACTGCACAACAGGAGGCACAAAAAAATAGATGAACCAGATACACCCACAGAGAAAGAAAACATACCTCTTGAATGTCACCTACATAAATCCGATCGCGATAAGTTTGGATTGACACAATTGTGTTGGGAAACAGCTTATTCTCACACTTCCTGAGCAATCTTTTCTTCCCCAAATCATAGAGTCTGAGCACTGGTCCGATCCCAGCTAGTAACCTTCCTTGAAACTGGCACAAGGCAAGAGGAACACCATCCACTTGTGTCTTGTGCAAAAGTTCAAGGGACTTTCCATCATCTAGGAACCTATATATATGTATATAGCCTGCTGTTACACTCTTTTTTGGCCAAAACTGCAGTCCCTTCGCTGTGCCAACAGCTAAAAGTGTACCATACTCCTTGTCATGGAAATTCACTGTACAGATACTGAATGCAGCTTCATTATCCTGAAGCTCCAGAAGACATGTTGTAGTTGCTGTCTTGGGGTCAAGAACTCTAATGCAAGACACCCATTTGTCAGACTCTGCCTTAGGATACCCATAGTGCTCATCAGATAAGGGATCCTCCTCATCTCCGCCATTTTCCATCTGCTCTACATTACCGTTTCCATTTTCACCTAAACCCGCAGCCTCAAAACACTCTTTTTTGGCAGCTTCACGCTCTTCTGCTGTGAATGCTCCTTGATCACTTTCAATAATTACCAAAAGCTTTCGTTTGAGCTGAATGATAAACTTTCTAGGGGTGTACCTCAGTGGAATCACAGTTTCATTAAATGTTTCTCCCAATCTTTCAATAGTAAAAACCCTCAAAGCATTTCCAGCAACAGAAACTACACCTTCCGAACATTGATCGGATGAAAATGAGGCAGCATATTCAAGGGTCTCATACGATAGGGGTGTTAAGAGAAAATGTCCTTGATGGATATAACCAAGCCAGGGCCGACTTGACAAGCAAAGCATAGCATGCTTGCCTCTCACACTAATAGAAAATAGCTTTGGCGCTCTTAGTCCCAAGAATCGAGAACGGGAATCAGAGAGCTGACCTGTGACCATATCCACCACTGTTCTGAACAAAATCCCAGAGCGTAAACCAGCGTTTAGGAAAAGGCTAGCAGGATGATCAGCACCATCCTCCCCACCAATTGACGCCTGAACCTCAAGAAAGAGAAGAGATTCTGGAACTCCAGAAAGACTTTGCACACTAAGAATTTGCATACAGTCATCAGGATCCAATGACAAAATACGAATCGTGTTGTCATATGAACCAACTGCAAGGAAACGAGATCTCTGTCTCCCTTCAGGTACAGGAGCAATGTCTAGACAAGCTACATCTCCAGACATTTCATGTTTCTCCACCTCCATTAACTGACCCGTCAAATCAACCTCAAAATATATGAGTTCTCCTCCACTCAGTGCAATAACTACCTGAAGTCTATTAGAGCCAACCTTTACAATCGTCCTCTTTCCAGGAGTTCTCCATTCATTAATACGTCCATCTTCCCTAATATGTCTAATTCCATTTGGGTGCACTTGCATGAGAGAATCATCACCTATCAAAGAAACTGCAAGTGATGGGGTAGTGTCAAGAAACCCACTTTCACTAACTTCCTCAACTGTCTCACCAATTGAAAGCACAAGAGTAGCATTTGCAAATGACACCACAATGTATGCATCAAATTCATCGGACACATTCTTCTTCACTGTCCAGACCGCACTCGGTACACCAGGAAGCTCTGACACGGCCATCTCACTGATAGCTAAACCAGGTCTTAGTATCCTGAGGGATGAACGAGGACCCCGCCCACAAAGTGTAAATATTTGAGGTGTTTCTTCCTCAAAGAGATTATTGACCTTCATATCCATTATCGGCATTAAGCTCTCAACTTGATCAATCCTAACAAGGTTTTTCAGTTTTCTGGGCTGGAAAAACAAGGGCTGGAAACCTTCTTCCGTTTCCATCAATGTGGCTGATGAAGACTCCACGTCAGGTTCTTCCCCTATTGCCTGGAACTGGTACAAAGAGTGATTCCCAAACTCTGACGCAGCAAACAAAAACCCAGACTTTAACACACACATTGAAGTTGTAACTGGAATTGTATCAAAATACTTTATCTTTAATTCTGAGACCTTGTCATTATCATGATCCAGAGTAACCTTAAATATATCTCCATACTCTGTCTGCAAAAGAAAAAAGAACATTGATTTCTGCTTGTGCATAGCTGCTGAAACTATAAGAACCCCACGCTCTGCAGGCAAATCTGCACGCCTAGGAATCACAGCCCTGAGATCCGGTTTATCCTGGTTCTTATAAATCACAAAATTTTCCGCACAGACCAATACACCGCTTGGCCCATCCCCACCTCCAGGAACTGTGACCAGCATATTTGCACCATTATCAACCTGATCTGACCACTTCCTCGATACGTGATTGAGCCCAAGATCGAGCTCATAGAAAGTCAAATGCTTCTGCGCCTCATTAGCCGCCTGCCCAGTAGAGTCCTGATCAGCTTCCGCATAATCCAACTCAATGGCAGCAAACATGGGATTATCAAACCCACAATCAACCCCACAAATTGAATACACAATCGTATGCGACTTGTGAGCCTCCAACGGAGACGAAATCGTCAACCTAGCAGAAGTATCCCTATTCAAAACGTAAACAAGCTTCTGCTTCTCACATGCCCCAACCATAACAGCCCTCCCCTTGGGGTCAATGGCCAAATACTGGCCCGGAACTATCCTTCGACAACCCGATTTCCCGAAAGTCTCCTGGTGAATCTTATCAAACACATTCTTCTCCTTATTATACTCTAGAATCACAATCCGACCCGAATCGGACCCGACAACAATATAGTCCTTCTGAGAGCCAGTGAGCCTAAACTGAGCTAACGACCTAATTGCGCCGAAAATTTCAACAGAGAGGAGAGTCTGGATCTTACCATTTTCGTCGGGACGGAGAAGGTCGAGAACTTTGCCGCGGGCGACGACGATCTCCTGGGCCTTTCCGCCGGAGAAATTGCCGTTGATGGCGCAAACTATGCCGGTGGCGCGCTGGAGTGTAAGGCTGTAGAGATACATGGCATGGATTTGTGGATGCCGGAAAAAGCTAGGGTTTTGGGAGGACAGTGAAGTGGGGAGTGTTGGGACCTCACGAGGTTTAGGCCCGTTTAGGGTTTTGTTTATAAAAAAAAAAAAAGCTTAATTGCACCAATAGTCCCTTATTTATTGATATTTTCACTTTCATCAACGTAGTTTTTGTTGTTTCATTTTTGTCCTTGTAGTTTCATTGGTTAGCATATTGTGGACTGTTTTTTCCTGCTAGGGCTAAACTCCAAGAACTGGAACTTAGGATTGTAACCCTGATTGATTAGGACATATATATTTGAAAGCTCAGGGTATTATGGTCCACAAATCATTGGAAAAGCACGAGGGATTTTTGTTGCAAGCTCTGAAGATAGGAGCAGTTACATGATGACTATGAGATAGCGAGTTTTAAGAATGGATTGAGATTTTTCAAGGTCTGGATGGATGTGCACCAGCATGACGGGTCTCATGTTGCTGTGATTGGTGGTATTGGGATGTATGATGGTGCAAATGGCTATGCAACTGTTAAGGCAGTAAATAATGCAGGGTCTAATGCTATATGGGAAGAAGAAAGCAAGCTTCTTAGGCTCAATATTTACCTCAGCTAGTAGCTCGAAACCTTGTTATGCCGTAAAAATTGTGTGTTTTCAGGTCACACGAAGACATGCTACCGATGGTCCGATGGATTTCTGCAGTTTTCTGTCCAAGTATGATCAACCTGAGGACTAATATATATAACTCCACTTTACAGAACTTGACCAACTGTTGTACCCTAATGAACTTGATGCAGTCCTGGTCGCTCAAAGGATCGTCAAGCTTTTACCACTTCAATGAGATTTCATTTTAATTTCTCCTCTTCAAACAGGGAAAAATGCTGAGCCATTTGACCCTAAGTAATTGAAATAGACAAGGATCAAGTATGTCCGAGTCATCAATATTTTTATTTATTTACCACTCATCCATCACAAAAGAGATATATCTCCGGTTGTAGGGCAGATTCTCTTCATAGCAGATATACAATTTGACATAAAATTATAGGTTAACCGGTTAATGTAGTTATTTAGCATTTGTGTATAATGTGGGTCACTTGCTCAAAATTACCTCAGGGTAAATCTCCTAAAGGTCAAGCCAAAACTCCGGGCTGTAGTTGGCAGCACCCAATATGCTCATACCAGCACCATCTTAAACTACTAAAAAAAGGCACCAACTCCGATAAGAAACAAGGGTGCACCAACTCCATCACTTCATACAACTCCATTACAACCTATAAATAACAACACAAATCATTGAATTTCTCAAACACAGCACACACTCAAATCCAATACATTCTCTCAAGAGACAAAGATTCAATACAAAACCCTTCATTTCTTCACAAGCTCACAACCTAAAAATGGCCAAGTCCCCCAAACCACTCAAGGCCACACTCTACATCTTGCTTCTAGCCATCACCCTTGGATTTGCCAGCCCAGCCAGGATCCTTGATGAGGTGCAACCCGATGAGTCCAATCCGCTTCCGACAACTGTTCCCACCACGAACCCTCTGCCAAGTGGCCAGATCCCTGCCGTCGCCCCTACCACCCCAACCGCCGATGACACTGTCGACGTCGCTGACTCACCAATCCCGGAGACTGATGATACCCCGCCAAAAGCTGAGGTGGTGCCTCCAGTAGTCCCTCTTGTCACAACGGTCCCACAAGCTAAATCACCAGTACCAGAGACACACGACGAACCTGCCATAGTTCCAACACCTATTGCTGATGTGGCCCCCGTAGCAACACCCGCCATTCCAGTCGCCACACCCGTGGCAGGTCCCGTCGCCACAACACCAACCGGCCCTAACCCAACTGCCGCGGCCGCTAGTGCCATCGTGGCAAAACCCGGCGCGGAAACCCCACACTTGTCCTTTTTCATGCACGACATTCTGGGAGGATCCCACCCATCAGTCAGAGTGGTGACCGGCCTCGTAGCCACCACAGTCCTCAACGCTGCATTCTCCAAACCCAACAACAATATCTTTCCCGTCAGCGGTGGGACCCCCCTAACCAACAACAACATCAACGGCTTCCTCGATAACAACAAGAACAACATCCCTAACATCGCTGGCCTCAGCGGCCTCACCAACTCCCAGTCCAGCACGGTCATCCAGAACAGCGGCAACAACAACGTTGTCAACGATGGCAGCAACCAGCCCTTCGTCACTGCCGGCCAGCTCCCTAACGGGGCTACCCTCCAGAAGCTCATGTTCGGATCTGTGACCGTGATCGATGACGACCTGACCGAAGGACACGAGTTGGCCTCTGCCGTGCTCGGCAAGGCACAGGGTTTCTACTTGGCTAGCTCGCTGGACGGGAACAGCCACACCATGGCATTTACTGTGTTACTGCACGCAGGTGAACATGATGTGGAGGACACCATTAGCCTCTTTGGGGTCCACCGTACAGCGTCGCTGGTGTCCCACATTGCTGTGATCGGTGGGACTGGGAAGTACGAGAATGCGAATGGGTACGCCGCCATTGAAAGCCTGCACCAGGAGGACCAGCACACGACTGATGGGGTGGATACTATTATGCAGATCAGCGTTTACCTTTCTGAATAGAAGGTGGTCGTGTGTTTTTCAATGTGCATTTGATGTACTTTCTATGTGTATCTTTAATTGAATGAAAAATGAAATCTTTGTCATTAAAAAGTCCGATCAAACCTGTTTTTGCTCTTTTATTCGAGTAGTTTTCTACTTTAATTTAATCTAAACTATGGGAGAGCACATCCACTCTAGCCAACTTAACTACCCCGCGGGCAGACTCGTTTCTTGTTTAATCAAAGAAGAAAAACCAACCATTAAAAATGTCATAAGCAGAGCCAAGTATCAATATCACAACTTTTTTCTGTTGCGTTCTGTGTTCAAACCTATTAGTTTTACATCAATAGACACCATTAAATTTCTCACAATTCATTCATTCAAGTTCATGTCGTGATATATTCCTAAGTCTATTCCTTCAACTTGTAGGTGTCTCATGTTTTTGACAGATATATAATAATTGATTGGATAACTCGTAGATTACCCTTTTTCTGAAACGCGGAAAAAAAAATCATTGCCTTGTCAAATTATCTTGCATTAGTTGAATCATAAAAGCTTATCAGTATGTAACATTTGTTCCTTACCAATATCTCTGGTTTAGAAAGGCTTGCAGTTTAATGGATGACGACTTACAAGTCCACAATATGGTTCTGCAATTTTCGACAAGATGATAAATGGAGAGCAGAGTTGTTCACAGAAAATAATAACACTCAACCAAGATTTAAATCTTGACGGGAGGAATTAATCGGCGATGAGTTACAGACCAGCTGGCGTAGCCAGGCAAAACCTACAGAGGTTACACATAATCGGAGATTATAGACCGCGCTAATCTTAGTCCTCCATTTTCATTGTTGTAACGTTTTGTAGGACATGCGCTGGTTGCTTTAACTAGCTATTCTAGAAAAATTACTCATATTATACGCCCTTATCGCTCATACGGACATGAACTGATTTTTTCCGTTAGGAAAGAAGTTCGGATCCAAACTTGCAGTCCTGTGTTAGGTTCAGATGTTTCAATTTGAACAATGTTACAGAAAACAAAATGTAATCATTTCATTTCTCTAAAATAACAAGCAATACAATACAAGAAAATCTCTCTTCAGAAAGCCCGCATCAGCAAACTTTATCGCTCTTTCTGCAGACCTTACAAACAAACTTGAAACACAAATGCTCTCAATCACATATAATTAGTAAAGTGATATAAACAGTGAACTGCAACAGCGTCTCCGCCCCATCAGTTTGCTGGTTGGAAGCTGGAAAGGTCTTAACCAATGCGAAACCTTTGGCATTGACATACTTTCCGGTGCCTCCCATCACGGCCAAGTGAGACTCTGACACAGATGTCTGGTGAACCCCAAAGAAGCTAAGACTGTCGGTGTAACTCCCACTTTGGAACATAGCAGTAAAAGCCATAGTCTGACTGGTACCATCCTCAGAGCTCACTATATAGAAACCTTGTGCTTTGCCAACCAAGCCAGAGCCAAGCTCATGCCCTTCAGTCAACTCATCATCAAACACGCTCATTGTTCCGAACATGAGATTTTGGAGTGCGGAAGGGCCTGGCAGGAGCTGCCCACCATTTATCGGAAAGTTTCCAAACCCGCCGCCATTTCCGTTGTTGTTCTGTCCCACGTTTGGTGTTGTTCCACTAAGCCCTGCGAGAAATGGGATGTTATTGTTGTTTATGAGACCGTTGTTGTTGTTGTTCTGGGGTACTCCGTTGTTAAATGGTAGGACTGCCCCATTGGGCTTGGCGAACGGTACTTGGCCGTTGACTGCAGGGTTGTTGACTATCCCTGTCATGGCTCGGGCAGTGGGGTTCGATCCTCCGAGGATGTCGTGCATAAAGAAGATTAAGGTAGGGTGTTCAGCAGCATTTGCAATTGTTGCAATACTAGTTGCTGCTGAAGGTGTAGCTACTGGTGCAGCATTTGTGGGCGTATCAAACGTATCGGGCGCCACTGAGGGAACTACCAGAACTTGTGGCTGCTCCTCGAGATTTCGTGCTGAAGCGGCAGAGAAAATGGTGAGAGTAAGAAATAGGAGGTACGCAGCGGCCTTGACAGAGATGGAGAAAATTTTGTGAGCTTCCATGTTAATTTGAGAGGAAAATAAAATACGGGAGTCGAAATTGTTTCCCTTTCGGGTTTCAATTCAAGGATCGAAGGGATGTTTTCGTTCGTGTGGATGTATAATAGTGTATGTATAGATTGAGCTTCTGAAAGGAGTTGGTCAAATGGAGTTAGTGCTAATCTTTCCTAATTAGTGTGTTGGTTAGGCTCCTAGAGTAAAGTTTGACTCCAAAAGAGGAATGGTTTGGATATGGACAGAGAGGTTTAGGTCACCTAACTAAAGATCCTAGCTTTCAAAAGGTTCGGATTATCGTTCAATATTTCAGGGAATACGGCTTCTGACGTTGATTCTTAAACGAGGATGTACAAGCAGTCCTCGAACTTTCATGAAGCCGTTTATAATTATATACAGAGCTTCCTTACGCTTCCTTCCTGGTTTTCGTTTAGCCATCCATCTAGAAACAATTGCAAGTACTGAACTGGGGAGGAAACATCCAATTCCAACACATCTGAATTTCATTTATCTTGTATAAAAATCGAGTCTATACATATATCCTTTGCAAACCCTATCACTTGATCAAAACTGTGGCCATATCTACGAAAAAGTACCTCTGTCTAACTTGTTCACAAAATTACTCTACCAAGACAATAATCACTAGTGTCTTATAAACTCTCCATGGTAACAAACTCCGCTATGAGCTTATCGAACAAAAATCTCTCAATTTCTCTACCAATACCATCAATATCATCACCTAAATCTAACTCAATCTCCCTTCCTAGCGCCTTTTCAATGGAGTCCTTACCTTTTTCCTTCTCTTGGCTAACAAGCAACACCCATAGATCTTCCTCTATCATCTCCTCACTTGGCGTGGATCTAATCCTTCTAGACATGGGCTTTGTCCACGTGGGAACACCCATACAAGGCTCGAAAATCTCCATCAACCCTGCATTTATACGGTCAAACAAAAGCCTCCTGTCCGACCTTTTCCATGATGCCTGATCACCAAACTTCTTCTCCAGGGTCTCAAAGACAGCAAGGCTTACTGGCCATTCCGGAGGGCACCAGGTGCCTAAGTCCATCGTTGAGTTCCTACCATAAAAACCTATCTCCGATAACACATCAACAAGGTAGGAATAGTCTCTACTTTCTTCAACCCTGAACAATCTCATTGAATCTTCATTTTCTCTGTAACTGCTTGCAGATCCTTGAATAGTATCATCATCGTCGTCACTTGAAACAATCATTCCAGATCCTTCGGAGTATGTGTCAGAGTAGTCTGATTTCAGAAATGCAAGTAGCATATACAAATTTAGCATGAATAAATCGAAAAATAAATAGTCAAAAGCGTGAACAAATAAAAAGGGTTAATATCTTAGAAATCAAACTTCTAGTCAACAGACTAAACACACCTGTGATGTCAACATTCATCCTTCGCGGGAATTCTGGTGTAGGCGACCGCTCTCCACTAAATATTGGTTCCAGAACTGAAACTGGACTAGGCTTATCAGCCTCCTCCAAGCTCGCCATACAATCTGACTCTGTGGTGGAGCAGTGCAAAAGAAATGGACTTTCTTTTTTGTCTTCAGTGGATGTTTCCTGCAGTTTCACAATAGTTTAAAAAAGTGGCGTAGGGCCGTAGTAAATCTAGTGATGACATGAATAACCAAGCAACAATTAATACGGATTTTCACAGTAAACTGATAAAAAATTAAAAAAAAAATCAAACCATGTATAAAAAGACTACCTGTCTTCTAAAGAAAGAAACAACAAACCTGTTGAACTGAAGCATCTGTGCCATGACTGGAAGAATTGTCATTTTTGTAGACAAAAATGCCGGCTCTGCGTCCAGATTGCTGCTTCTTGAAATTTCCGGAAGTTTTTTCCACAGTGTGAACACCTTTGAATTCTAAGCTTGGATAATAGTGGAGTTTCTTACGGTTGGATCTCAACTTTATAGGTCCGAAACCATCATTCTGGTTGAATTTGTACTCCCTTGACTTGTGCTGCCCCAAATTAATTGACCCTTTTGGCTTGAAACTCCACTCATTGCAAAGAGCTGCATATTTATCTTGCTGTGTTCTAAACTTACTGAGGTCTAGGTCTTTAACGTCATCCCTAACGAGCTTTCTTTTTGGTTGAAGATGCCTAACGAGACTGTCATCCAATGTTCTTGAGCCTGTTTCGTGGGCAGACATGGCAAGCGAATTCCAGAGGGTAGCGCCTTTACGAGCCATTCCTGCTTCTTCCAGCTTATTAATCATCTTCCGTCGTTCTGAGAGTTGCTTTTTGGCTTCCCGGTATACAAATGACTCATCTGAATAAGAAAATGACTGGTATCTTGAGGAAGACAGCCTCATCGATTCAGTTTTCATTGCAACTGAGTTGCCACCTCTGGATCCTAACCGTGATACCGTTGCATCAATGTTGGTTTTGTTGCAACTTGTATTTTCAGTTAGCTTCCCCAATATTTCAATCAAAACTGTAGACCTTAAGCTTACTGGTTCCATGTCAAATGTCAAGTTCTTCCTTTCTTTTACTTCAACATGTAGTTTCCCACTACCAGGACTAGAATACTCCATGCACTTTCGATCACTGGAATGAGAATCATCAAGGGAACTCAAAGAAGGGAAACATCTCTCAGAAATCTCGGCCTTTCCTTGCTTCTGTTTCAAAACAACAATTCTACTACTTGGAATGCATCCTTCTTTGTTCGCCCCCAATTGAGATCTTGAAAAATCATCTGAATTTAAGAGTCCAACTTCTCCAAGGGATTCTGTGACAATTCCATTCTCAAACGTCTCAAGTAAAGTGGCATTTGGCAGCTCGTATCTCCTCCCGGATTTGCTGCATGTATCAACATTTCCACTGCCAGAAGTGCATGTCGAAGGGGAAACTTGCAGATTATGCCGATGCTCACTGATCAAAGAACTGCCCCCCGGGAGACATTCCGCGACATGATCACCCTCACAATCCATCATTTCCGGTACTCTCAACCTGAATGAATGACGAGACTCTCGGGCACCAATGGAAGCAACTCTGCGCAGGTAATTCTCAGACAGCACTCTTCTTTGTTTTTGGACAGGCGCCTGAGGCGGCGAGTCATTAAGACCCATCAGTTTTTCCATAACACTTGGTGTACCTGTAGCTTCCATTTCTGCCAAGTATTCCGATATAATCTATACAGGCACCGTGAACACTTCACTTTCTAGAAAATGCAGGAACGGAACTGCACAAAATCGGAGGATGCTTGGTGAACAAGCGAAAAGTATACAACGCGAAAATCCGAAGAACAACAAAAAGAAAAGGATTCAGTGAACCCATTCGAGAATCCGAATGATCATAAATTTTTACTGTTCCAAGAAACCCAGTAGAGATACAGAATACTAAAAGTTTGTAGAAACCAAATTATTACCACAACTTTTGTTAAGCAATCAATGAACAACAACAAAAGAAACAATAAGAATCTAAGTAAATTGAACACAACATCATAATTACAAAAGAAAAAAGACAATTTCAGACCTTTAAACCTCAAAGAACCACACTGCCATCATATGATATGATCATCCTAACTACTACAACAACCACATCAACTTCACTGAAACAAAATCTTTGCAATATCAGACGTGGCCAAGTTGGTTATAGCAACGTGCTCCGTCATTCTGTACTCAAGTTCGAATCTCCCTCTCGCTAATTTAAATTGGATTAAAATATCGCTCAAACAAAATAACAACAACATCATTTATTCCACCACTATGAAATCCCATTAAGAAGAACAACCATCATTAACAAAAGCACAAGCATGCAAGAATCAAAACCCAATAAAATTATGAATCGCTCTATAAATTAAAGAACAAAGAAAACCCAGAAAATCAAAATTTGTGAATTAATGGAAAGCTCAAAGGGTTACCTTTCTACCATTGGTCAGGCCACCATAATTAAATTCCTTCACCAAAACCAACAATCTTTATAAAAACTCTCCCTTCATTTTTGGACTAGAATTTAATAACGTAATAATTTCATCAGTCACAATCTGGGTTTTATATAAATCAATCCAAGAAAATGACTCAGCGGTACACCCACAAATCTGGTCAACAAAATATTTTGAAAAATTAAAGTCAATAATCCAATAATTTTTGCTTATTTGGGCACGGGAAATGGCTGAAAATTCAAATCTTGGAAATGGGTTTTGAATTTAATTTCTGGGTTCTGAAGAAAAAATTGGATCGAATGATAAAAAAAATGATTGGGAAGGCGGAAGAAGGAAAAATTAAAAAAATAAAATAAATAAATAACAGAGAGACAATACAAAATCGTTTGGGTTGGGGTCGTCTTATTCTATTTGTTTTGTCGTAATATACCCAAATGATTTAATTGTCTTGCTTGCGTAACTCCCGCCACAAAGATATGGTTTTTTAATGGGGATTTGATTGGAGCTTTCCAATTTTTTATTAGTCCAGGCATGGAGGGGGATTTGTGGGAGGTGGTTCTGTGAAGAAATTAGGAGTGGAAATAGAGGAATGTTGGCGTGTGTATTTGGTATGTCCGATTCATATGATTGCATGGGAGATAATGGTTCAAATTTTGACTTTTAGATGGGGACGGCGGTGGCGGCGGCGGGGGTGGTTCGGTCTGGTGCTCCTGGGTTTTTGGAGGTTGAGAAATAGTGGGTTGGGTTTATTTGTCAAGGATTTGGGCCTGTGGCTTGTGGAACAAGATTTTAGTCCACATAATCTTTTGCGCCTATGAGACTGTCAGCAAGTTCACTCTTGATCAAAACAACGAGAGATACGTGTAGACGGAATGCTATTATGGTGGCATTTCATGCTTATCACGCATTAATTATTACAATATGTTTTAGTTTGCTCACATGACAATACGTGATAAATTTGGTATTATCACAACGTATTGGTTGCATGTACTTCAACATTACACACAGGCTTGACCTGGTTTGCATGGGTTTGACCAATTTCAGGTCAACTACATTACATATAATACAATACTAAATTAGGCCAACTACGTGAAATAGTCTCATAACGTACAATTTTAGATCAGCCTGATAATAAAACATTGTTCTAAAAATCCCTGCCTAGCGCCGCCTAGGCGCACTAGGCGGTTGGCCACTGCTCCGATTAATGTCTAGGTGTTTGAAAATTAAGAAAATGCGCTTAGACCTGTTGAGAGGCCCGCCTAGACTACCTACGCACCCGCCCAGACCTGTCTAGGTTGCAACTCACATAGACAAAAAATATATAAATTTCATTTTGCATATTATTTTTTTCAATAAATTGTAAGAGACTTGTTGAATACTTAAATGAACACACATTATATGTTTGTCCCCATATTTTCATTATGTTTCAATACTTCATAATATTTATATACGTCATTCTATTTTGTAGTTTATATATATTTTAACTATAAACAGATACTTATTTACACGAAAATATAATAAATTTACTTAAATTCGTCTAGTCCGTCTAGGCGCTAGGCCTTAACCCGCCACCCGACTAGCACCTAGCGTCTTTTAGAACCTTAAGGTTAAACTCGTGCTTAGTTCATACAGATAATATTTAAGGGTGGATATACGTTTCAAATCAAGATATATTTTTTACTAGGACTCTATATCTTGTACTACCAAATGTCTCACCCAAAAGAATTTTGGCATTACACGTGCTATTATTAGTATGCAACAAGTATAGAGTCTTACATCCGCCTCTACTTAATTGTGTCCCCGATAAACTAACATTTTAGCTTCACCCTTGATCCATGATATGTAAATTCTCAAGTGTCAACAAAAAGTCAACGTTCAATTCAACCAATTTTTATTTTCACATCAAAATACATTTGCCCTAGTAGTAAAAATGCTTCTTTTACTTGCCAATATAACTCCTTTTGATCAGCTCAAAACTAGAAATTTTAGATCCCAATTCAATTGCACTCACTTGCATGAAGTAATTGTCAGGTGAGTGGTGATTCAAACACTTATTTTTTTTTTTTTGTTGAACAAGCGATATTATCTATATTAAGAAGTTGAGGATGAGGGAGGTTGGGCTAAACTCACAATGGGCGAGCCATAATAATGTGATTCAAATTCGTTTTTGGTGAGAATTGAACATAAGAACTTTCACTTACAAGTGAAGAAAAATATCACTAAACCGTAATACTAAGTAGATAAAGTAAAGAAAACCATAAAACCAAACAATCACATCATCTCTCATATAATGCTTTAGAAAAAGCAGAGAAAACCATGAAAACCAAGTCACCTTTTTCCTTCCATTATATATGCCTTTTCATCTTGTTATGACACGGAAAGGAATATCAAACATGTGGCAGAAAATGGGATATAGGTAGAGATTAGAAATATGAAAATTAAAAAGGAACCAATTCTATTGAATATGTTGACAAGTAAATGAATCCAATGGCTTTGCTCTCAACAATAATGTTATATATTCTCACATAAAGCAATATACTTAAGACTAGGTCAACATGCAGTTAGAAATGACAAAATAAATGAATTTATTGAGTTAATGGATATCCATTAGACCTATTTTCAGTTTTTTTTTTTTTTTTCCTTCTTCGCATCTAGAGTTTTACTAAGATTATTTAAACACTTCATTTCAATTACAATCATCCTACACACGTCCCCTTAAGTCAGCCACCGTCAGAGTCGCCGTTGCCATTGCCAACGGAATTGGATCTCATTTTCACATCTTAGTTATTTACTGTGTATCGTGCGGTTATAAATTATTTGATTTTTTTATTTAAAATTAAACACAAATAATATCTGATAAAAATTAATCGTACAATGTACGATTAACGAGGATGCAGGGATTCCTATAATCCCTACCAAGTAAATCCTAAGAGGATGCTCGGGTAACTATGTAAATGGCGGTTGAAATAAGGGCCACGTGGTATTATGTATATAGTCAACATTCGTACCATGTTCATAGTGATTTGTAACACAGAAAAAGATTAGAAAAGTGTTATTAGAATGTAAAGAAATGGAAATTTGAAGATTCACAATTTGTGGTTGAATGCTTGACACGCAAACGACCTAAATGGATAAATCAAATGTCCTTGCCAAGATATAAACGGTAGTTGGAGAATTAAATTCATTTTATTAATTAATGGTCGAGAAAACAGGAATAATGGTCGTTTAATTTTAATTAAATTGAAGTTCTGGTTCTTTAATTAAAAATTATTGATTATTGGTCTCCTAACTTATTAAAATGTACAGCTATGATTATTTTTATCAACTCCGTTATAACTTATATCAAAATAAATCATGATGGAAGGACCCTTGTTATAATTGGTTAAAGTTGAGGGACCATTACTATAATTGGTTAAAGTTGAGGGATCATTGCTTTGTTTGAGTTAAAGTTGAGGGACTATTGCTAAAATTTTCTCATTTGATTTCCATATTTGCCACTTGATTGAGCCTCATGTGCGTGACACGTGACTCATTTAGACAAATTCTGATAGAGTTGATGAAAAGAACCATAAATGCACGTTTTAAGGAACCAATAATCGTAGGTTTTTAATTAAGGGATCATTACTCTAATTTAATTAAATATGATCGATCATTGCTACAATTTCCTCTGAATGATCAATCAATTAACCACAGATCACATACCAATTCAAAGTCAGAGGCTTTTGAATTTGTTACGTTTCAATTCTCTCTAATTTTCTTGTAACTTAATTTGTCTTTGAACACACACAAAAAAAAAAAAAAAAAAGATTAATTGACTGATTCTCTTTATAAACGCAGTTTTTGCCGATGTACATGTCTCTGAAAATTGGTTATGTGCATTGTAAATGATGTAATTAACACAAACATGCTATTAAAATAATGAAAACTATTTCTACTTTATTAAACAAATAAAATTGTGTCTTCTTTGAGGAAATTCAGAAACCATTTCTTTTCGAGAAGGTGTTATCTTTATTTCCCTTGTTAAATGATGTTGTATTTGTTTCATTACTGGTCTTGTTTTTCAGTTAAAAAAAAAAATATATATATATATATATTTATTTATTCATTCGAGTTAAATGATGTTAATATTTGTTGATCTAGAAATTTCTGGTCTTTTTAATTACTTTTATTTCGGACAAATGATCTACCAATTTTTATGAGCTTATTATTAATTGGTTTGCATAATGAAATTATAATTTAGTCTTATTTTATTTTTTTAAAATTAGTTCTGTTTTACTTCATTTTTTGAAACTATTGTTTTAGTCTCAATTCATTTTACTTCCGTTTATTCTATTAAATAGATGTTAAATTAAAGGATTGTATGAACATTTTATTTTTGATATTGAAAAAATAAATCTTATACTTCGTGACATAACATTTACGAGAGTGAATTGACATTAAATGAGACGAAAAGATAATTTTAAGAAACAAAATGTGAGTAAATAAATTTCTAGAATTAAAATATGATTGAAGACAATTTTAGAGAAAAATTAATTAATAAGCCTTTTATATGCAAAGTGTATTAAGCTTGTGTCAGTACTGACATATGCCTTAATATATATATACACACACACACACAAACGCGCACACACTCAAAGCTCATCAACTCTCGCTCCATAACGAACCGTTCTGCCCCGTTACCTTTCAGTTTCATCTTCCACACTCTCTACCCCCTGGGCTCTCTAATGGTTCTCGAGGTCGCTGCCAAGGCTGCTGAGGGCGCCCCTGATCTCCTCGGCGACTGTACGTTCACATTTCTCTCTATTTTCCCTCGATTTCCTTCCTAGATTTTGATCAAATTTTACTAATTTGGTAAAATCGTCCGTCTTTCGTTTCTGACAGGCCCTTTCTGCCAAAGGGTTACTCTAACCTTGGAGGAGAAGAAAGTACCCTACAAGCTGCACCTCATCAATCTCAGCGACAAACCCAAATGGTATTTCTTTGTGTTTTGGATTTTTGAGCCAGAAAAAACGTGCAGGCAGAGATGGAAATGTTGGATTTTTTTGTTTTAATGGATTTAATGTGTTTTTGTTGGTGATTTGTAGGTTTACGGAAGTGAATCCAGAGGGGAAGGTGCCTGTGGTGAAGTTTGATGACAAATGGGTGCCTGATTCCGATGTGATTGTTGGGATCATTGAGGAAAAATACCCTGAGCCTTCTCTCAAAACCCCTCCTGAATTTGCTTCTGTGTATGATCTCTCTCTCTCTCTCTCTCTTGTTAGTTTTGGGAAACTGCTGTTGGAAGCACTTATGATTATAAGCGTTTTTGCTAGAAGTGCTTTTAGTATAACCAAGTTCATAGTTTTATTAAAAATCCAAATACAGCCTGAGAATCGCTTGGAAGTGCTTCCAGAAGCAGTCGGGCCTTTATTTGTTGTTCATATTTTTGTAACTGTAGGCTCCTTGATCCGTTTCTCTTATTTTGATTTGGTTAATATTTGTTGGCCTGGTAAACATCTGAGTACTTAACGTTATAGGGAATTCATATTTAAATTTCTCTCCTTTTCGTAAGGGTTGTCACGCAAATAATTTGTATTAATATGGCCCGTTGTATTGTGATCATGGTTTGCTAAACTTGAATTTTTGAGGATATCTTTATTGCTTAATATTTCGGGATCTTTTTGTTGTGAATTTGCAGGGGATCAAAGATATTGGGATCATTTGTGACATTTCTGAAGAGCAAGGATCCCAGTGATGGATCAGAACAGGCTTTGCTCACGGAACTGAAGGCATTAGATGAGCATCTTAAGGCACATGTATGTCAGTTTACGTCGTGATGAAGAAACACTTTACCTTTTCTTCTAAAAAGTTGTGGTCTTTGTATTTGGTGGAACATGTTGTAAATTGTAATGTGTTGCGAATGAAACCAGGGTCCGTACATTGCTGGGGAGAAGGTCACTGCTGCGGATCTAAGCTTGGCACCGAAACTGTACCATCTCAAGGTGGCTCTCGGCCATTTCAAGAAGTGGACGGTTCCAGCAGATTTGGCCCATTACCATAAGTACACCGAGGTATGAAATTTTTCATGCATGATGTTGCATACTTGGAGCTGTATATTTTATATCTTCCGGTAATCAATTTTTCAGTGTATATGTTTTATAAATAGGAGACCATTTTTGTTCTAGTAAGTGTTATAGTGTGTTTAAGTTCTAAATCTCCCTTTACTTCTGCTCGTTATCTGTTGTGATTCATGATGCAGAATTTGATTTCCATGAAATGCTGTAGACTAGTGATTTAGATTACTGCAATAAATAAGATGTGGTTCCTGCGTAGTTAGGTTTGTTGGTTAATCAATTTGTCTAAAAGCTATGCTGTTGAATTCAGCCACCATGCGATTAGGTGATTGCTATTCTTCTCTCCCTTCAAACACCACCTGTGTGTGTGTGTGTGTGTGTGTGTGTGTGTGTGTGTGTGTGTGTGTGTGTGTGTATGTGTAGCCCGCTCTCCCTCGTCCCATGTTTGTGTGTGAAAACTAGTCTGCAAGTTTGGGAAAGTTGGTCAATTGCATGTGTTGTGGTTGTGCACTCTGATGCATAGAATAATTTTCAATGCAATGCCTTAATGTGTAAGAACTAGAGCCTACATTCCTCGTAAGGGATTGCCTGTGACCAGCATTTGTTGGTACGCGATCAGAACGTTTTTCTTTTGTTCCAATGTGTAAAGCCCGATACATTAACATTTTTGGTAATCTTTCAAGTGCTCACAAATCCGAAGTCTAAACAGTGATGGGAGCCGATTTTTCTTATGCTTTTGCAGCTGCTTTTCTCAAGGGAATCTTTCGTGAAGACCGCTCCTGCTGACGAGAAATATATGATTGCAGGATGGGAGCCGAAGGTGAATCCATGAAATAATCCTAGATTATGTGCTCATTTGTTCAAGTTTAGTTGTGTAATAGGTTTGAAGACATATGCATGTCAGCTGTGGAAGCTAAACTTGGGTTATTTCCCGTGTCTAATAAATGTGTTGATCTAAATCGTCTATTATTTTGTATTAGCTCCGCTGTTTGCTATTACTTGTTTATGTAAGTGTTCTTCTGTGTTTTCAACCTTTTAATTTCGGTAGTGTTTTTCACATTCTCGTTTTTTCCTTCTGCACGACTCTCGGTGTAGAAGCACATGTGCTTCTCTAGAAGTGATTATGGCCATTTCCGTACTCATTTTCAAACGATCCCTTTGTGATTATGGCCATTTCCCCTGCAATCTTCAGCAGTGAAATACAGCAATTCTTGTGGTAAATGCTTCACTTTTTTAAATGCAACAGCTGAACCTCAACATTCAACGGTTACCCTCATGCTTCTCATTTGAAACTTTTCTTCGGTTTTTACTAACGGTTTTTTTTTATATTTTATATAACGATATATTTACACTAAGTAGTAGAATAATAAAATGGTTTTCGACTTCGCATCGATGAGATTCGTATTTAAGATCTCTCAATAATGGGTGGGTTATTACCAACTTTGAAAACAAAATTTTCCATCATCCTAAAACAAACCGGCAATTCTATACAGCCTTTGTTTACATGAAATGACTAAGAAATATGCCTCATTCCAAAATGTTAATCAACCATTGAGCCAACCCTAGTGAACTTTTGATCTTGACGACCCTAGACAAGATTGGGATATGTTAAATTCATCATTCCCTGGGCAAGTCTACCCCACTAAGACAATAATTGCCCTGTCAATTGGGCAAAGATAATTATTGCCTTAAAAATAGTAATTGTCTGAGTGCATTTTCACGTCGTAAATGAATTGGCGGTGCAATGAGAATTAAAAAAACTATATTTAAAAAAAAAATAGTAAAATTTGTAATTTTGAATAGAACTTCTAACTAGTCACGTCACACCACGTATCATTATCCGAAATTACAATTCCGATCCGGTCACACCACGGTTCATAATCTTCTAATTTAATTTTTAATTTTTTACATTTTTATTTTTATAACTTCTTAAACATTTTTTTTTACTAATATGGACGTTAGATGACATTTTTTTGGTAATCCAAGAGTCCAGGTTGTGCCACATGGTTAGAAAGTTTGTTTCAGATATTTCCTTTTTTTTTGTTTTGAATTGTTTAAAAACTTCAGATTGATATGGACCATCGGATTTGGGAAATCCAACGACCCAAAATCGCAGATGGCCTGAGTGCCTACTGCGTGGGCATTGCCACTTGCATTTTGTTGGACCGCTCGCCTCAAGCATGTGTGAAGCGCATGCACTTGATGCAAAAAAACTTATAACGTAGATGACACCAAGCTAACGTCACATGGCCTCGGGTGCAGAGTCACGCTGTTCCTGCCCGACTCCTTTGTCCGGCGGTTTTGAGCCTACCAATGGCCCGACTGATTAGGCTGGGATGGAGAGGAATGTTGAGATTTTGGGGAATTCAATTGCCCAATTGAGATAACTCGCTCTTAAAGAGATTCGTGAGTACGACCTCACACACACCAAACAAAATAAAAATAAAACCCAGGACCCAAAACAGTGCTAACCGACTAATAGCAGCCGAACCAATCAGTGATTTTTCGGAGCCATATGAGTTCCCACCATCGAGCATACTTACAAAACGCACCTATCGAGGCAACTCAACTTACATGTGGCCCAAAACAATGCTAACAATGCCACCGACTAATAGCAGCCGAACCAATCAATGATTTTTCTGGGCCATACCGACTAATAGCAGCCGAACCAATCAATGATTTTTTTGGGCCATATGACTTCCAACCATTGAGCACACTTAGAAAACGCACCTTTCTATTGAGCTACGTTCTCTTTCGACCCTTTTACTGGAATTGAGATTGAGCCCCTTTGTTTTCTTTTTCTCTGTCTTTTACAAGTGTCCTTGTGTGGGATGGGAATGAATTTGATTATGCAACTACATTATTCTTTCCAATCCTCACAAAAATTATAGGATTTCTTCCTTAGTAATGGAAGATGTTATGAATAGGAACGATATCTCATGGTTAATGTGTGAAATAAACAATGAGATATCGTTCCTATCCATAACGTACTTGATTGTTCAGGTATCACATATTTAATCTCAACACAATGTTCACTTACTTTTTTTGTTTTATGTTAGTAAACACATAATATGTTAATTAGAAACAACAATGATAGTCATACGATGCTTATCTACTCTTGATATATAAGCGTTAGAGATATAATCACGACTAATTCATCTTCCACCTTCAATTTCAAAGAAAGAAAGAAAAAAAAAATTGAAAGTTTTAACTTCTTTTATTACAACCAGTCCATTTTTTGCACTAATCAATGATCCTTATGCTTTAGTGGGTCGGATCCACCTTCGTTCGCTTGAATCTGCATGCAGCAACCTCACCGACCTGTTTTTGTGGCTGCATTGCCTTATGCTTTCAGATTGGATGGTTGATCGCCCTTGAAGGCTGTGTCGCCCTAGGCATCGGGATCTGCCATTTGTTTCGCCTTGGGCGACAAGTTTTTGACTCCTCAACCATCTTAGGCGTTCAGAGGCAGCCCCACCGCCTTGTGTGCACTGACCATTGGGCTGACCGCCTCAGTGATCGAAAGTGACGGCTGCGCCGCCCTAGGCTTGGGGATATGATGCTTGCACCGCCTTGGGTGAGCAGCTCCGTTTATCCCACCGCTTTACGCGTGTCAGATATAGTGGCTCTGCTATGTCGAGCTTCAAATTTGGTTGAGGGTTGAGGTTGTAGGTAGTAGGTAGCTGTGGCTTGATGAGATGACTGGTGGGTCCCTTCTCGGTGTATGGCAGTTATGTTGTATTGTGGTTACACTACATACATTGACGACTAGATGTGGTGTGGTCTTCGTCTTGAGGTATAATTTATGTGGTGTGGTCTTCATCTAGAGCAATAACTTTTGTGGTCTCGTCTACCAACGACTTTATGTGGTCTCACTTCTCTACGATAGTTTTATATGTCTTCACTATTCAGTGATGGGCTGTTGTAGTTGTCAATACATATTTGTTGCGTCTATCGTTTTGTAACAGATTAATATTGGAGACATTGTAGTTTTCATATATGTAATAACCGTTTAGGGATTTACCATAATTGTCTATTTGAGCAAATTCAGTCTAGATCATTTTCTTGATCAGTAGAGCATTGTCCCAAATTGGCACCTTTATATTTGTTTAGATTGATTAATAAAATAAAAATGTTACTCTTATCACATATTTGTATCATCCTTCTAATGTAAATATGTTCCATATATGTTGGCGGGCCCTACATTTATTAGAAAGGTTACATAAATATATAGTTAGTATCACATTACTCTAATAAAATATCAAACTTACGCTTCTTGTAAAAAAAATATATCTTGCAAAACCACATGGGCACTCGAGATTTTTTCACAAAAAACAAGCTGGTAAAAAACAAAGAAACAAACAAATGATCACAAAACAAGGGAATTAAAGAAAAGTGTGATTACGACGACCCCGCAACATAGTTGGAGTCCCCACATTGTTTGCTTCATTCATTGTATACTCTATAAACAAATAACATCACTACAATCTTTCAAAAAAACATTAGTATAATGCAAATGCTTTGCATGCCATCATATGAATATGTATTTAAGCAGAGTGAGATTCTATTTCTTTCAAATTTTTATCTCCTACAATTTCTTTTTATTTAAGTAGTTGTGATTATAACACATCAATGTCTTGCGTTGATTTTTTATTTTTATTTTTTGAAGAAAGACGAAAAGAAATAAGAGAGGAAGAGAGGAAAGAAAAGAATCTGCTCTATTTAAACACTACTACTGCTACAAGACGAAGCGCAATGACAACTCAAATGACATCTGTCGACACGTGAAGTTTCTAGCATGGTGTGTTTGCGCCCACCAGCCCCACCATACGACAAATTTCCGAAAAGCAGCTACGTACGGTGCTACTTTCTCTTCAACATTATTATTATTGCAAATTATTATCTAATTACATGTTTATATAATAAGTTCGACCTAAACCTACGTGCATGGATGATGGATTTGTGTTTACAACTACTAATAGTAAATTGCATTACTTGGCATCTTTACGAACTCGTTTTGATATGTTTTACTTATTAATTTTCGTTAGAATAACAAAATACAAGGTAGAAATGAGGAGTGAATATGGACAAAAAGAGTGATGAGAAAGATGCCGAAAGAAACTCCCATGAACTGTTACATGAAAACCACAAATCAAGTGAATAGGTTTTTGAGTTTTGGGTTTTTAATTTGTATGATATTCCAAGTGTATTTTCCCCTCTTCCTCCAACCGCACTTGCTCCTCAATCTTAATTCATGTATTCTTCAATATACTTTCTCACTATATTTAGTAAGAAAAATTAAAATTAAAAACGAAACGTTATAAAATAAATCCGTACTCTTCTGTATTATTTATTTTCATACAGAATAATACATACATATATATTTGCGCATGGGGCCGGATAATAAGACGATAATCATTCGATCTTATTGCCTATTGTAGTTTGGCTGCATATATCTGAAGCTACCAACCAGAAAGCAGAAGCCAAAGTGAGATCCCTTTCGATCGATAGATAGTTGGCATGTGTGTGTAAATAACTAGTCGTCGGAATCTTTGGAATCCAAGATCATCTTTTGTATCAATTGGCTTATCTCTTCCTCTGACATTCGATCTCCTTTATTCTGAGACTCTTCATATGCCTCGAAGAACTCCTTGTTCACTTTCTCCAGTTCATTCCATACTGCACTCACCACAATCATTCATATATCAACACATATGATCACCATTACTTTATTATCAGTATTTTAACTAAGAATTTAAGTCAAAAATTTTACCAACTAGGTTAAGTTCATATATATAATCACTGCAGTTATTTACATATATGCACATTAACAGTTTGGGAGATTGTTGAAGATGGTACGTAACGTAGTTGATCGACTTTGGCTCAATTTTATTTTTGAACAAAAGATACAAAGAGTGGTAATTTCGACTCAGAATCTCTAATATATTATGTTATTAACTTATGAACACTCTTAAACACTAGAGTTACAAGCATCCGACTGCTTAATCTTATTTTGGGGCTGCCCATATAATTCGTTTAATTTAAGCCAAAATTGGGCAGATTCTTTACCGGGCCAGTTACAGTTTTATTAGAAGAATCACTAACTTTTGTGTTCGTCAATTTTAGAACAATACTCACGGGTGATAATCAGCCTACAAACATGATCTCTTGGTTACTCACAGCCTCAAGAACTTCTGTGGTGCGTGGGTTTGATGTTCGTTTACTTGCATGCATATTATGATAGTATGACTACGTTGCACAGAGAGAGAGAGAGAGAGAGAGAGAGAGAGAGAGAGAGTTATAACCAGTAGAGGTGATAACAGGTTTGATGTTTGCATGTTTAGAAAGAGCTTCCATGCACTCCTCTTTGGTCAAGTGGTAGATCAAACACTTCTCTATCAGGTGCTGCACCTATAATATTTCAAATTAGGGCGCAACCGTCATCCCATATATATCATAACCAATAACGAAAAACTGAAACATGAATATGGACATATAGCTGTTATATATACACGTATATGTATGCATACTCGAAGTGGAATAAGTTACCATGTGTATGTATGATGCTGATGAAGAATCTCCCATGATCTCTATTTCTATGATCTTAAGTAGGTCGAACTGTTCTGGAACTTAACCACACAAACAAGAGAGAGAGAGAGAGAGAGAGAGAGAGAGAGTATAATATGATTGGGACTTGCTTATAAGATATATATATACAAAGCTTAGCTAGCAGGCTAGATATCGCAGGGAGCTGAGAGTCATATGATTGGGAGAGAGAGATATATAGAGATCGAATGAAAAAAAACTGGGTTAAAAAAAGAGAGCAAAGGATGCCGTACTACAAAGCAGTAGTGGGTTGGCGAATGGAGGAGTCCCACTTGGGAGATAGATTATAATTGGTGGAGAGGCGATTAGAGGAGATTTGTAAATGACCATTTCTTTGTCTTCTAACCCTCCTTTTCTGTAGTTGTTTGTTCCCCAGTGGCATTTAGGCAGCCCTTCCACGTGATCAGTGGGTCCCAACCTAGTCAAATCTCTTCCAAACTGACAAAGCCACAAGGCATAGTAGCAACTTTTTAATACAGATCAGTGATGAAGATGGCAATAATCGATCTTCATTGGCTTGGCTTTGGCAGCCCTAAAAGGAAAATTTCTCAATTTCTTCCATGAGATCATATATATGAATGAGGGTTTGGTTTGCCTTGTGAATTTGATCGTTGTTGAAGAGTACCGTAAAAAGTTACTGTTGAAATATCCCACATTAATCATATTTATGAGAAAATAAGAGTTTAAATATTCTAATCTTACTACAACTAACATCGAGGCTTTTGTGATAAAACTCTACATCTAATAGATTGTGCATGTGGTAATTAACAAGTTAGGACAATATTGATGTTGTTAGAAGTTGATCTTTCACGTGTGACACAATCACGTGAGGGAACGTGTTGAAATATCTCAGTACTTTACCCATACTTGGCTAGTAGTTGGTTAAGCTTAGGTCGATAATTGATTAATTAATAATAAACCAATTGATTCTCTATCGATCTTGACAATTGTATATATGTCTACTTCTCATGATTTTTCAGTGCTTGCTATGCTACAAACTTTGCCCATAACAGGACCTGGCATCTGCTGATTGGTGGATCTATAACCATAATAATATCAGCCTGGTATGATATAACATCCAATGTTTTAAATATGGAGTTTATTTTGTCAACTAACTATATTAGTTTAGTGGTATTTAATTTCGGACGAAGGATTTACTCTTCGACAGCACTATCGAGCTCAATGCTAATAGTGATGAACATGTAAAGATCAGCTCGCTGTCTTGTCTTGCTTAATTTACAGAGAAAGAGCACAAAACTTGTGGAGGTCACCAAAACAATTTTAGAATCTTTAACTTTTGGGGGCTGCTTTCTTTTTCTGACGATGTACGTCTTTTGGTTCACTATATCATTTTGTTTTTTGCAAACATAAAAGTCGATCAAATCAGATGAATCAAATGAGAATTTGCAGCTCCCATTGAAAAATATGTACGAATACTTAATAGCCATGCATCTTTCTTTTGCATGCACCAATAAATGAAACTAATTCAGTACACGCGCGCGCGCGCGCGCACACACACACATACACATACATACATACATACATACATGTAGTACACCGCGTATTCTTAGGCTGCAGAAAGCTCCTAGCCCTTTCCTTGATTGCAGAGATATGAGACAAGTATTCATCATATCCATATAAGAGTAGTACTGGACTCGAAATTTGGATGCTTTTGTTTAGCAGCAACAATTCATGGTTCGAAGGGTTTTTCTCCTTTATTCTTATTTTTATAAAAACACACATAACGGCCTCAATTTATTTATCAGCTAGGCCCTACCCTTCTCTAAATTATTCGATAACTATTACGTACCTTCAGCCTTATCACTGCCTTCCAACTATCCAGTCTCCACCACTAGACTCTAAGCCCTAGCTATATGATCAAGGGATTTATCCTTATCTCCTACTCACCCATTGAAGACAGTACATTGCTCATGCATAATGTTACCAGCTGAACACGGACTGGTACAAGAAATCAGTACGTAGTTAGCTAGGTACTAATGGCGACTTTTAGTGTTTTAATGACGTTTAGTAGGTTGACAACAGTTCTTAAGTTTTAAGGGTATGTTCGGCTTTAAATGGCCGAATCTAAGACCTCTCACTTCCAAGTGCAGAAGAATATCACCAAACCGTCGTACTGAGTGACACAACTTTTCATTTTTGACACAATATATCTTGAAAATTACGGAGAGATTTGTGGATACGCGAGAATCTCGCTAACACCAAACATCTTAGAATGTTGACTTATGGTGGATTGATCTTTCTCAATTCATAGTACACATGGTCCAGCCAACTGTATGATTTACATGGATGAGGGTCCTCTTCGGATCCTCTTTGTGAGGATCTAAGAGATCCGTAAATCATGTTCATTCATCGTATATCGTGCGGTCAAAAATCATTTAAATTTTATTATTTAAAATTGAACACAAACACTACATGGCGGAAACTGACTGCACGATATACTATAAATGAATACGATTTATGGATTCACAAGGTCCTCACAAAGAGAATCCGGATTCGATTTATATATGTGATGTACTCATTGTTCAAAATATACGGAGCAGATGGCTCAAAGCACGCTTGCAGTAGCATTCACATGTATTTCAATAATGAGCAAGGACCAATAATCGAGCCAATTAATTAAGTGCCTTGCTCATACATATCAACAGAGCTATCAACTTCTATAGTCAATAGTTGGTGTTTGGGGAGAACTTTTGGGTGTCTGTAGAATTACCAATATTAGAATTGTGAAGTGAATCTGTGACTCGACCCAATGTAATCTAATCCCAAAGCAACAAAATGCAACTACAAAAGTCTCCCCGAGGCTTAAACAAATAAAAGCTAACACAAAACAAAGTAAACGAAAAATTAAGAGCAATTTGGGTAAATGCATATCAAATAAAAAATCAAAGAAATATTCTTAGCGCTAATCATGAGTCATTCTTTTGTAGATAAATTACAATTTAACATGCGCATAACAATTTTTATTTTCATAACATTAATGAGTATTTGCAAGCTAAGTAAATAGAAAATGCCACCTTACATGTAGAAATTAAGTAAACTAATTCAGTAATGCTATATTAAAAAAAAAATAAAAATAAAAGTAACGCTCATTGATGAGTCGATTTTATACTATATATCATTCCCTATTCTTGGTATATTTTGGTTATTATTTTGGTGATATTTTGATACTTTCCTGTGTGTTTTTAATGTAGGACATGCGAGCTTGTTCTGAGAAAAAGTAATCAAACAGTGGAATTTTTGAGTGATTCCAATTGAAGCGGGTTCGCCAATCTGTCAAGAAGGTAGTGTCAAAATTTTATAATTTTATCTAGAAGCAGCAGATCGTGGCGAATTAATTTATGCACAGCGTGCAATACAGGCAGATTGGGTTGTAGAGCTTATTTGTGACTTTTGGGTTGGAATATGATGAATTTTGGACTTGGGCTCTTCTTGGAACTTAAAAAGGAGGTCCTAATCTTTAATTCGAGTCGTTTTGGGCGTATTTTGGGAATCATGATCCTCTCCTGATCCAAGAATGAGGATCCTCATGACCAAGCAGTGTGGACCGTTAGATGAAAATCCAACGGTTATAATTATTATAACTTTAAAGAGAAAACCCCCCTGTTTGTAGCCGTTGGATTTTCATCCAACGGCCCACACTGCTTGGTCATGAGGATCCTCATCCTTAGATCATGAGAGGATCCTGATCCCTATTTTGGAGCCCTGAAGGTCCAGAAATGTGGCTATCTCTTTGATGGGCAGATTTCCTAGTTAGAATAGGAATGTAATTCCTAGTTATCCCCTTATTATTTTATTTTTTAGTTTTTTAGAAAACCTTTTCTATGAGGGTTTTAATTTGGAGTAGTATAAATAAGGCTTTTTAGCCATCAGAGAAGGAGAGAAGAAGAGGAGAACGCAATCACACTTTAGAGAGTTTTTCAAGTTTATTTTTTAGGTGTTGTCTATTCTTATTCTCATTAATAATTTGTTTTATGATTGTTCGTAGTTAGTTTCTTTTGCTAGGGTGAAACCTTGAGCCTTAGCAAGAATATGTAGTTTCTTTTCAATTTGCTTATGATATAATGCATGCATGTTTTGATTTATTAATCACCGTTCTAAACTATCTAAGTGTCTTAGTGATTGGCGACCATTAGGATATTTAGAAAAGTAATTTGATGCAATTTTGGTCGGAAGGTTCCCTGAAATTGGTGTTGGTTTCTTGTGGTTAGTAATTGTAATTTCACTTAAGATGAATTTCACGTCTTAAGGGTTGTATGGTTTTTCAAAGGGTTTTCATAAAACATAATGAGTCTCTCATGTTCATATTTGATCCGAACGTCTAGACGGGTTGCATGTTAGATATACGTTCTATGTTGGAGGTTCCAAGTAGAATATATATTAGGAAAGCCTAACCTTTGAAATATACATGGGCAATTCATAAGTAATTGGAAGAATTACGTAGGATGGTTAAGGTGACAGCTGAACCCTAGGGCTTTTACAAATTGATTTTCTTTAAATTTGTTTCTAGTTGATTTATTTAATTGTCTTTATTTTAAATTCGTTTTTAATATTTTAAGTCACAAAATCAACCTTTTCCAAAATCTTGTTCAAATAATTATTAATAATTAGTTTAAATACAAATTATTCATTCAATTCCTGTAGAAAACGACCTTACTTGAGCTGCTATACTACGATAACTTTGTACTCTTGCAAGTATTTATAAGTATTTTTATCTCTACTTTTACAGGTGGTAAAAATCCTGTCACTCTTCAATTAAGGGTGTATCTTCAGTATAGTCAGTAAGACTACAAACATGTTTCCTCCCACACTCTATTAGGGTGCTGAGCCCCTTTCATCCAAAGAGCTCATATCATGTTTGTAGTTAATTTAATTGCCTAGTTAAACTTTACTCTTTCTTTTTGTACGTTCTGCAACATAAAAAATTACCAAAAACATTATTCATCAGAGATCATGAGAGAACATGTAAAGAAATGTTTTTCGCACATTTTTTTTTTTTTGCACATACGTGTTATTTTTTGTCTTCTAATTCTCTTTTAATTATCAAAAGATGAACAAATAAACAAAGTACATCTATAGAAAGTAGGGATGGTCAATGGGTGCTCATGGATACTCCATATCCTATCATCATCGTCACAAGCACAAACACCACCACTCACCGCCATAGATAACACATATCTATACTTAAATGGTCCTCTATTTAACTAAATGAGTACCCATTAACCATCCTAATAGAAAGTAGGAAGTATGCTGAAATCACTTTCCACCGTTCAGAAGGAAGGGACCAATTAAGGTACTAGTTTTGGCTAGGACCACATTGTTTACTAGGACCAAAAGAGGAGGACCATATTTCATCCTCTGCGTGCTCAAATCACAGAGGGTGAAACTGAAAATGAAAGCTAGTTCACCAGGTGCATGCATAGCTCAGTTTCAACACTGGCAACTACGTACGTAGTCGATCAAATCACTTGAGAGCTCACTTGCCGATTAAATCAGCTGCCTCTTTACTTCTCGTCTCAAACAACAAATAGTAACTCAGTAGACTTTTGAGGAAGAAACAAAATTATTGTGGACTTTAGCAGGATGCATGATTGGACGTTTGATCTTTGATTTCTAACGGCACATGATTTTTCTGCCATCTAAATTTCCATCTTCGTGAATTACAAGAGAAGGTCAGGATGCGGGGTTGAAAGCTTCGGCTGTTGCAATACATTTTGAGGAGGTACACGTGCAACATAGAGTTTTAGCACCCTTTGCCTTTGGACGGAGGAAAATTAAAGAAAATTAAAGATTTGGATTTGATGGCTATTAATTATAAAATTCAATGATGAATATGGCTAGCCACTTAGTATTACAATTTAGTGGTATTCTTCTTTATTTGTAAGTGAGAGATCCTAGGTTCGATTATCGCTAAAGGTGAATTTGAATCACATTATTGCTAACTGCCCACTCCTTCATCCCTTTAGTATAAATAATATTGTTTGTTCAAAATAATAAAATATGACTATTACAAAGTAAGAAAAGCCCAATAGAAAGGTAGCCCAAAATAACAAGTATAACTTCATCCCAACATATGAAAATTACAGTGAAAAATGCCAAACAAGAGATCGTCTACGGCAAATTCTGAAGTAAAACTCTAATTGTGCCAGAACACCCTCACTAAGCCAACACCGATAATGATACTTTGTTGAAATTGAGTTTCAACGTGGGTATTCTTTCATTGTAAGTAACCGAAGTAGTAAATTAGGAAAGAAAAAATCCAACAATCATAAGGTTCCATCCACTTGTCATGTTTTACTTGTGGCGCCAGTCTTCCATTGTAAAGCAAGAATGATGCTTTGTCAAACTATTTTGAAGTGTTTTTTAAGTAGTGTAATTTTGTTAAGGGCTTATATGTAAACACGTAAACGGAAGATGTGTCAAGAATAAAAATATTCATGTATTATCTATTCTCGAAATTTTCAAAAATGAAAAAAATACTTATAATGTTGTGAAATTGAGGAATATAAAGTAAATAAGATATAATATTTACGAGTTTCGGCAAATACATCCTTGAGATAGTAGCAGTAGTCTCTCTCATTGTCTAACTGAACTTACAAAGCAATGGAAACAATAGATTGTTTATCTTCTCTTTTACTGCTTGTCTTACATTTATGAGCTAATAAGCCTTTACATAGAAATTGTGAAACGTGCTGCTTATGAGAATTTGGTAGAAATCCTTAAAATTGAATGAGTGGAGACCCACTTTTCTTGATTTCGTCTATACATGAAAATCCATAATAACATGCACCTCTACAACAGGAAATAAATTGTAAGATGGGCATTAGATTTACTTAATTAGATCAATGAAGAAGACCTGAAGTTTTAAGTTAGCTACTGCGCGCACATTTTTAATTAATTTTGTTCTCCTTTCGCTTAATTGATTATAGTATAAAAATAATACGTTAGCCCTCGGCCAGTCGGCCTGTGCCCATAACCCTCGGCCAGCCTATAACCCCTCCATAAATTCGTGCGCACTTTCATACTTCGCGAGGCAAGCGGCTCTCACTGCTTTCTTTGTTTTCCTTAGTCATCATTATAATACTAGTTTCCATTTAGCAACCCAGCTTTATTTTATAGATCCCCACTTGGACCGAGTTTGTATTAAATGACCGATGTGGGACACAGAGTTTATAAAAGAAAGCTTGCCTTCTCTTCTTCCTGTAGGCTTCCAAAACTAGTTCTGACTTTTAGAAGAAGTGTTCTAAGCAGTTCGATTTTTAGATTCTTTGGTGTCTATGTATAGGTGAATCCATTTCTATATTTCGAGAAATACATGGAGTGATTATGTTCTCATCGGTTATACCCGTGCATCTGCATCTCTCATCACGTAACTCATAGATGTGTATAAACGGATGACACGCAAGATTCAGCAAAGCCAAAAGTCTTATGGGAAGCCATCCACCTCCATGATTTATTGAACCACTGAAACCATATCGGTACTAGTAGCAAGAAACAGAAATCAGAAGAGTACGTACTGGTGAAGTTAGATCGATTGAAGAACAACGCCTTTATAACATCGAACGTGGCGTAAACATTTGTTTCTCTACATTTATTCAAAGCACATTACTTACAATTTGGCTTTTTTCTTTTAACAAGGAAGCTCGTGTATTACATTTTACAACTACAAAGGAGCCTAATTACATGAAATAATCAAAACCCTGAACAGCTAAAGAATGGGATTGATGTGATTGAATACAAAGCCGCCTAGCAAAAATATAGGCATCATATATTACATGCCATCAATATCAAGAAGATTTTCGTGACAATAGCCGCTCCAACTGGGGATCAATCTGGGTGCCAGACTCCAGTTCGGACACCGATGAATCCTCTGCTCGTTGCCAGACTCCAGTGCCAGACGAAGGGTCTGCTGTTTTAGGCGTCTCCCTTAAGCTCTGGAAGTGCCGAAGGCAAACTTGAACTGCATCGTGCACTCTCACAAAGTACCACTCCTTACCAATCAGGTCCACTACATTTGAGCTTGATAAAGTCATCAGAACTTCTCAATTGGGATTGGAAATGGCTATCTGCATCACACGCAGAAGGGTTTCAGCAACATGTTAATAGCAGTCTCCTAAACAATGACCAGAAACAACTCCACCAGAACAGAAACTCACCTGGATATTACGCGGCTCGTACTCCTGATGTAAGTCTATAAAAGCTTGGACAGCGCTGGAGTCTATGTATGTTACAGTTGCAACACGATAATGATACAGTTCAGAAAATCACCAGACCTTATTTAGAAAGTTCTGAACAAGCTCAGCAGGCATGATACAAAAGAGACAAGTCCATGGAATTTTTCGAGAGCTAGAAACAACAATGCATGACTTCCCGAAATATTTCCAAAAATAAATCACTGAATTAGATGACTTAACAGACAACGTCAAATAATAATTGAAAAGCATCAGCTTAGATTTTGCTGGGAACTGAAACATCCATGTCAATCAAATGTGGTATATATTTGCAGTATGCAGAACTGGAATTCTTTCGAATGTTTAGCAATATTATTGTGTTTGAACTTTGAATGAATATCTGATCACTAAATGCTTCTTCATAACCCATGAGAAGAACAAATTCCAAAGAAAAAAGCACAGGATTAGCAAAAACTAGCGTGCCATCTCTATGTTCACAAAATAAATTCTTTCAACTTCTGGTCCGCGACTAGCAGACCTATCAACCTCAACTTCTGGTCCGCGAAAGGCAATTAAATTAACTTGAATATGATTCCTTAACTGGGGAAAACTAACACAACTGAAGAGACTTGCTAGGTAAATAAACAGTTAGATTCACAGAACATCAAAATGGCACAACCTGAAATTGTACCTATCCTTTATGTAACTAATGTTTGCAAAATAAATAGGTGCGTCAATTCGAACAATCACAATTCCATTGTATGTAATGCTTCTGGATACTGTTGAATATTTCTATGTACAGTGGTGCCGGGAAGACGCCACAAGACAGCTGCAACATACAAGAAATTATAAGCAAATTCGGTATTGGCATACCCTGAAGAAATGAATCTTGATTCCAAATAGAACTACGAAGATAAGAAGTTTTGCTTTTAGCTTTTACTGGCAAACCCCAAAAAGGTTACATGGAGGGAAAAAAATTATTTTGCCAGCGTAAATGGAACGGCCAAGGGCTTCATTATCATTAGATGCAACTAGCAAGAAAATCTTGGCATCTTCTTTAGGCTCCAAGAGGCCAAAGAAAATCCAGACAACAACAATATCGTTCCTGTTAAGCAAGGAATCGAAGTTTCGGACTTTTAGCAGAGATGACGATGACATTCAGAAAGGTAATCAGAGATGACGACGATGATGAAAACTATAGAAAGAACAAGAGAACAGGATGGACTTCATTACTTGAATCATTGAAAGTTGAAACATGAACCGAGTTAAACACATAATTCAGGAAGCTACGAACAAGGTGCATCTACTTATGTGCACATAATTTTAGGATAAATTGAAATTGCACTTACCAATATGCGGGTTTGCTGATTCATGGATGACAAATGCAAAGGGAAACACCAGCGTGCAATCACACAAGCACATTAAAACTGTATGAATTGAAAAAGGAAACAGAGAGAGAGAGAGATCATCTGGAACTTCAATGATCTATATGAAATTTGCATTGGAATCTATTGCCACAAAAGGTTGAGCTAATAAGAACACGACAACGATATACATGTCAAGCTAATGCGAACTAAATTCGAAAACTTGTCTTGCATGCATATCAAATTAATTGTCATCTGAGATTGAGGTACTGAGGCAACATTGGATTCTTATCATGAAAAAGTTGTATTTAACACAACAAATGACAGTTCTTACGCCTTAATCAGCCTTTCTGTATGAAAATGTGGATTCTTTTGGGTAGAAGTTGGAACAAGGTCTCCCAAAAATAACATTGCTTCAAGGACTCACCCCAATAAGGACGCCAATCTCAATGCCAAGGAACAATGTCGTAGTGGCTGTAATGGTCCAAAGAAGAAAATCTTTCTTATCTACACCCCTTAAAAATATAGCCTCGACATAGTCCACCTGAATTTCGATAGAAAAGAGTTGTTGTCTGAGTAACGGTAGTAACCAGTTCAATTATCTCGAAATATCAGCGCACAGTGACAGAAGCAGAATCCACAAATGGAAAATAAGTAACCAGTTCAATGACATGGTAGCTATCATTCTCGAAATATCAGCGCACATGTCAATGATAGCTACCATGTCATTTTCTTTGCTATCCACTAGCCAGAATGGAACTTTTCTTCTTCCATGAATATGCATAAACTCAAATTGCAGGTAATACGGATACATGTTTTAGGGATATTAACTTTGGCTGCATAAAAGCTAATAAACAAATTTCAGAATATCACAGCAGATATCACAATGGCCGCCAGAGCACACTGAAGTATGAGAAAATAAATACCAAAGTTAGAACATGAAAAATATACACCCGAATGGAATGATAAGCATGCGACAACCAATTAAGCTTTAACCAAAAGTGCTTAAACTTATATTTGGATTCACTTCTGTTGTTAATAATTCCAGCTGCTGCATGCCATGCTTGATGATTAATCAGTAAATTTTGTTAAATGTGTTGCATGTAAAGATTGAATACATTGAGGACAAGTCTTTTCTTAAATGTGTTGCATGTTAAGATTAAATTTTGTTAATAGTTGTTGGAGCAAACATGTTTTTATTTAAATATTCATATATATTTAAGTTTTGTTTTATTACAACTATTAAATATGAGTCTCTTAAATATATAACTGTCATTTGTTTTTAACCTAATCAATTCTCCTCCACTTAAAGTTGTAACGTGAGAAAACTTCTCACTTGAAAAATAAATTTTTGAAAACCCCTCCTCTGTACAAAGAAGAAGACCAGGTGCATATCCATCCGTTTGGCCTTTTTTATTCCTCATAATTCTTTTACGTTTTCGTCCGGCTTTCTAGCAAACAATTAACACCTCAACGTTCATTTCTTTTGGTGTGTGTGTGTGTGTGTGTATCTATATCTATATCTATATATATCTATGTCCTTAGCATCGGTATGTAGAGATAGAAAAGAAAACAAGTTTACATATATACATATCTTTTGTGAAATTAAGTTTTGATAGCAACGTATCAAAATGGTGCAAGTTTGAAGGTTTTTCCACTGTGCAAGGAAAAACTTTATCAGAAGAAGAAAGTTATGCGTTGTTTTATTCTAAGGTTGTTTGTGAACTGCTTGCACACTTTGGGAAAAGCCGTGAAATGTTTTAAAGAGAGCAAATTTATTCGCGACTCATCCCAAGAATCATTTGTCAGTCAAGGCTAACTACATTTTTTGGATAACTTCGTTGCTTTCTATTGCATATCAAATGTCAGCCATACAAAAGGCTACCTCCTCATTGTACACTCTATAATTGTGGTGTGTCCTCCAATCAACATTTTTGGGCCCTTTCCTTGAAATTGTTTTTGTGCATCGAACCTCCTTCCTCAAGCCTCTTTTATCCAACCGTTGAATGCCAAATTGATTTAGACTCTTATCAGGGTAATGATATGGTCTCTTTTCAAAAGAGATAAGGATGGTTCGGGACCTTCTCAATTTTTCTTGCCCACTTAAGTTGTCTGGAGAATTTTCAGGCAACCTTTTGTATGGATGTCATTCGATCTGCAATAAGTAATTGATATTAAAAAACCACTTCAATTCGCCAAAAACAAAAAAATCAACCAAAATATATTTACATCTTCATCTCCGATCTCACATGTCTAACAATCTTCCTAGATCATGGACAACTCCAAAATTGCTACTAGTGGATTTCTTCAATAATTCCGTCCAACCCACTAGCAACGGAAAATCCATGGGAAGATTTGGTTGCGGATTTGCACCCAAAAATAGCGATGCAATCATAGGAATAAGCTCCATTGCAAAATTCTACATTTAAAGACCAAAAACAATAAATAGTTAATCTAATGTAAATGTACAAAGAAAAATAGCACATGAATATCACATGAAATTAATACTTACCATCAAGCAACCAGGATCCGCGCCGGATCCATTCCCTAGGGATCCTAGGGATCACGCAATCGTATTCGTTCACCGTATATCATGCGGTCATAAATCATTTAAAATTTAAAATTTAAAATTCAAATATAAATAGTACCTAACAAAAACTGAATGCACTATATACGATAAACGGACACGATTACGTGATCCGATCCCTAGGGAATGGATCCGGTGAGGATCCTGGTTCACCATCAAGGAGTAAGTATGTCCCATCACACAAAATGACGCCACATTTGAAATACCGCTTTTGTAGTTTGCTATGCTTTTCTTAACATTTTCTAATGAAAAGTGTAGGTGCGCTAATAAAGCAGCATCTAGGTATCAATCTCTTGGATACTCTCCAAGAGAGGAAGAAAAACAGCTTGGGCTTTACATGTTTAGTCCGGTATTACAATTGCAAATAATATACAAAGGTTTACTCTCTAACATAAGGTAACAACTGTGGACTATCTACACCTATTTCATGTGGCACTACCTCAAACTTTTCCTCAAGCCACTTGAATTTTATACTTCCCCGTTTAACCACAAAATCCTCCCCAAAATAGTGGCGCAACATATATTCTCCACCATAATCATTTCCAGAAACAGCTTTGCCATCAACTAGCAACCCAGTGATGTATGAAACATCATCTAGGGTAAACACTAACTTGCACCCACTAGGAAGCACGAAACATCGGTCTTTCATATTGTAAAGTTCAACCAGAACTGATAATAAAGTCATGTTATGTTCGACCCTGTGGCTGTGGGTGAGGCCTAGAAACCTATAAAAACAAGTATTTCTAATCTTCTTAAGAACTCTTATCATCCAGTTTCCAGGACCCCAAATTAGTTATAAATAAAACATCGAGAATTCAACTCTAAATTTTCAGTTTTAAATCGTTGATCACAAAATACAAATTATAATAAATTTTACACGAAAAAATATATTTTTGAAGAATATGAATATGATAGTTTGTTATAGTGGTAAGAGAAATAAAAAAAAAAATTAACAAAAGATTCAAATTCTTGGGGTGCCAGAAAGTCATGCGTTCGTAGAGCCCGGCACGTGTTGTGTGCTTGGGTTTGCCTTGTCCTGCATGTGAGGTTTTTGCATCGTTTTGCGTGCTAGAAGCCTGTCCCTTTTTGCATCCACGAGGCCCCATCGATTTGGCGTGCACGGAGCCAGCTTCATTTTCAGTGCGCAGGGCTGGCCTCGATTTCACGTGTGACTTTCTGGTACCCCAAAAATTTGAACTATTTTTGTACTTATTTGTTAGTTTTGCTTTTATTTCTCTTACCACTACAACAAAATATCATATCATGTTCTTCAAAATATATATTTTCCGTGTGTGAAGCCCGACTCGTTTTTTAAGCACCTGAGAGTTCGCATCATTCTACATGCACGAACCCTGCCTCATCTTGTATACCTGGGTTCACCTCATCCTGCATATGAGGTGTTCGCATCGTTTTGCGTGTCAAAAGTCAGCCCCTTTTTGCATCCACGAAGCTCGCGTTGTTTTGGCATGCACGAAGCCAGCCTCGTTTTTCATGCGCAGTGTTGGCCTCGATTTATGCAATGTATCCCGCCTTGTTTTGCATGCTTAGACAAGGACGAAAAAAGCTTGATGTATGAAACGTTAAAAACCAAGAAACTTTAAGGTAGTAAACTAAAATTGACCCAAATCTTTATAATGTATTTGGAAACGGATTTATGATTTATTGAGCAACAAGTGTATATTTAGTAGAATATCTAAGCCAAAAAGTAAAAAAATAAATGAAAAATGTAGTGAGGCCCCAAACGTTGTCAAATGGGGTTCTACAATCAAGAATATCAACAAAAAGTCTCACCTTAATTTTCAAAACTTCACAATGAGGCGAAGGTGAAAATAAATAGATTGAACGATGATTTATGGACAAATTTGCAAAACCGACTAAAAACCGTGAGTTATCCTTCTCGGTTCATGTGTTGGTTTTGCTCATGCGAACAATGAAATTGTCATAAAACTTTTTAGATTATGAAACATCATCGTCGACAAATTTAATCTTTATAGTTTGTAATGTATTTTTGTCAAACTTTTATATTATGACCACCCGACATTATAATTCAGAATCTGTTACTGAAGGGGAATAAGGTCAACTAGTAGGTTGTTCTTTTATAGGTGCATGAGACCCAAACACACATGCTATTTTCCCAATGTTACAAGAATCCCAGCTTGTTCTTGACGCCTACCAAATAACTACACATTTTCAGTTTAATATTGCCTTCCATTCGGAATCGATTCTAGTATACAACGTTGAAGATAATAATAAATAGAAATATCCCGACTTTTATGAGTGTGATTGTGCATGCTCGGGCTTGTGACTGAATTCGTAATCCAGATGAACAAAGGCGCGCTCAATTTCGGGCAGGAGCTCAAGCTTCTCCTGCAGGTTTTCCCCTATGTCATGAGCCTCTTGTAAGGGCATGTCAGCCGGCAGGACAATGTCAACCTCGACGAAGTAGTGAGAGCCAAAGGTGTAAGCCCGGACTGTATCGATATGGCGTATTGCCTTGTCATGGTTCCAGCAAAGGTACGTCAATTTTTGTAGATATTCGGGAGCAGCTGATCTTCCAACTAGCGAGTTCACGTTTTCCAACACAGTCAACGACCATGTGCGAATGGTGTACAAGGCCAGCTGCAAAAATCCAAGGTCAAAACCCCATTAACAAAATAATGGACATAGCATCAATTGACATTTGAGTTTAACACACAAATCATAAGATAATCAACACCCAGGAGACGTCGGTTATTAGTGAACAAATGTTTGACAACCTCTCATCTAATATCTTGTTCGACTGCTATGTACTTCATAAGATTTACCATCCCTCTACTAAATATGAAGGTTTCGAAACATAAGAGATCCCTATAGTTATTTGTGGGAAGGAAAGGTAGACGAATGAAGAGAGCAGGAAGCCACTTACAATGATGGCTCCAACGGGGTCCATCCAATCATCAAAATAATTAGCAAGGAGCACAGCAACAAGACCAATGATGTTAGTTATAACATCAAAGAAGTGATCCTGGGCATAAGCTTTAACAATTTCGTTCTTGAAACTGCGGCAGTAAAGCATCAGAAGGAATTTTACCAAAGTCACCGAGAGCATAATGCCCACGACCCATCGCTCCTGATCCTTAGTCAATCTGAACCCATCCTCCTAGTCAAACATAAATTTCAAAGTCAACATGAGAGTGTGTATTTGAACAATCGATCGAAGACATCATTTATTCAAGCCTCCATGTGAACAAATATCTTTATCTGCTTAAATAACAGCACATAACAACTTACATCAGAAACTAGTGTGCGCATTGACTCCAGGATGATCTGCAGTCCCAGGGTTGCCATGACAGAGGCAAAAACAAGGATTCCCTGCATGTTTTTTCCAAGGTTCAGATTTGTTTATGACAAAGGCATTTCACCAACACCTCAATAACAGATGAGAAAAAAAAAATGCCATACAAGAATTCAAACGAAGTATAACGACTGCTATATGTAGAAGAATCCATCTACCTCCATGTCTTCGAAACACTGGCAAATAAACAAACCAAGCTATCGCATAACAATGCATCCACCTAGCGAGCCTGCTTAGCGTAAAGCTAAGAGGGCTTGTTGAGCCACATGATAACCAGTTAGTTTGACAAACCACCCAAACGAGCTTTAACAGGGATTAGCTCATGAGACTTGCTAGTTAGCTGGTTTAAGTTACACACACACACTTACAATATATGATCAACTTCTAAGTCCTAACACATGACAACAATTCATCACATACACATTCCAAAAGGCACTACAGACTGGCAGATAAAACCCTTGCAAGCGCTGATGGAAGAAAGCAAAGTGGCCAAGATATGCCAATGAAAAATCCGTATGGGTGTAGCATATAGAGAACGATTTGAACCATTTGACAAGAGGCAGCATGAATCAAGAACGATGGTTAGAACTTTGCTGATAGTTCTTAGATGGAATACATAAACCTGAATTAAGAATAAATGTTTAGCTATTTGTAAAAGTGGGAAAAAGCACTACCATGTACAAGTTATACACATAACTTCCATCTTCATTCCCAAAAGAGAAGAGAGGATAGAAATTGTATCCAATCTCAACAGTCAAGCGCACCCTGTATGGGTGAACCCCGAACTCATTAATGATTTAGACTGGAGAGCCACATGATTATTCAAGTTGCACGACTAAGCCTAGCAACCATGCCTTGGTAATTAGACCTACGATATCATATAACAGTAATGTATATCCCCACAAAGAGCTGAAAGACAAAGAAAGGGCGTGGTGTATGACTTTGAACATTGAAGGCAGCATAACTTGTATATTTAACACTGTAACACAATTTGAAACTATGACTACAACTACGGTCAAGAATAGTACAGAGACATACCAACGGCTGCATTCGTTTCTTCCCAATAGGATACTGATATGGGCTAGGGGTTTGCATGGAGAATGCAGTAAACCACAGGATGAAGCCGGACAAAAGATCAAGCAATGAGTCCAATGTGGATGCGATGATGGCCAACGAACCACTTCTGACAGATGCATAAACTTTAGCTGCAAAGAGAACCATGTTGGCAATATTGGATATTCTGATGGCAAATGTCTCGCTTTTTGCCAACTTTTCCTGTTCTTCCTGCGACAGAAATCATTACATATCAGTTTAAAACTAATACGACTATGCTGAGAACAAGGCAGAAAACATGATGCATAATCAAACCTTCGAAATTCCAGGAATACAACCACGCTCCGCTAAGGCATCCATTTCAGTAAAGCCCTCAAGCATTTCTACCTGCTGTTGGTAGTACTCCGCCACATTATCCTCCGGACCTGAGGCAATCAAGCACAAAACTTTAACTTGGTACCCATGCAACCTCCTCATATGTTAAATAAATATATCATTTTAACATAAAGAACATTTACAAATATTCGACAACATTTCATACATCCGTCTGCCCCTTTCACCACTTTGCATAGACGACAACCCGAAAATATGAAACCCCTACATAAAGAAGATGAAACTATGAACTAGCAAATACTTAAACTGCCACCCAGAACCCGAAAACGCTTTATTTGTCCGATGATCAAAGTCGAAAACATATAAACAAATAGGTAATAGGTGAACTTACACTGACAGTCAGTCTCAATGATCTAGCAATACCAAAACCCCACAAACTCTGAACTCCTCAACTCCACCACCCTCCCACCAATCCCCACAAACTCTGAACTCCTCAACTCCATCACCCTCCCACCAATCTTTCTAATTGACCTCTCCTTCGAGCTTTTCGATTACAAAAATATATATACAGCAAATTGAACCCTCCATTTCGAATCATATATACATATGCAGAAAAGAGAAAACTAAACTCCCACCACAGAAATTAATCCGAACTTTTAATCAACCAAAAAAAGAAAAATTCTCGGAGACCATGCAAAATAAAATATAAAGATCACAATCAAATATTCCATTACGTTAACAATGGAGGAGAAGATGCGGAAATTACCAAAAACCCCAAGGCAGTCATGGATTCCACGCGGAGGCTTTTTCTCCTTGTGCTCCGACGACAACTGGAATCTGTCGAAGTTCAACCGCCAGGACCCCTCGACAATGCTCGACTCTTGCAACAGCGAGCGCTCCTCGTCGTAGTCGGGCATCAACGGCTCCACCATTCTCCCGGTCACGGTGAGCTAGAGAGAGAGGGCTAGGTAAAAAGAGAGAGTGTGTGGGACGATGAGCAGAGGAGCATTCGAGGGGCAGGGACTGAAAATTCGATGAGAATCCGAGGGGCTTTTGGGGATACGGAAATTATATTGGGACGCTCGGGCAGTTGGGAAATTATGTGAGCTACGAAAATGGAAGTTCTGATCGATACCTGATGCCACGTGTCCGTGACGATGGCGTTATGGCGAAGGTACAAGGAAACAGACAATGTCTGATTCGGTGGGGCCCGCGTCAAACGTGGTTACGTAGACCTTCTCTTATTGTCCGTCGGATGGAGCAATCGGGTCAGAAACCTGCAGATTGAAATATGCAGAGTCAGGCTGTTTCGTGAAAATTGGGAATGGGTGGATCGCCATATGTGGGATTCGTGGGCCCACTTGCTGACGCAGATCTAATTATTCTTAGGCATATCTCCATAATTTGGGACTTTGTCCTCAAGTTTTTTAATATGCTCCGACGTAAGCATAATAAATAATTTTGCAATCGCCTTTCTTTTTTTTGTTAGGTTTTTTTTAGGGAGTTTAAGTTTGATTCTTATTAAACATGAATTTAAATCATATTATTATTAATTTATTGTAAAGTATAACTCACTCCTCTAGTTCTCAATGTAGATAACATCGTTTGTGAAAAATAAAAGTTATAACAAATAAACAAACATTTCAATACTTATTTCTTTTATCAATCCGAACTTGAGACATTTTAAAATAATGACATCACTAAACCGAGAGCTGATTAATACAAAGTCAAAATAGTGCACCAAATTCGTATTTTAATAGCATTTCATTTTATTAATATTTTGATGAATGCTGAATCTCACTTACATAGAAAAATGCAGTTGAATTTGATGTACAACCGTCCCTTTTGTAGCTTGTCAATTTTGTGTTATATCTAGCGTTCAATAGTTGTCGTGAAGAGTTTGAATAATATGTTACTCTGTAACTTTTGCTTAAAAAAAAAAACACATCCTATTAAATAACCAGTTTATTTGATTATGTTTTAACACGGGTGGCGAGTAAAAACACATTACATTGGAGGAGATTGATACCCTAAATAAGAGGTTCACTTACTTTTCATGTCAGTGACAACGACGCAAATAAAATAAGGTGGATCATGAGTTAGCAAAATTTGGACTTTATAATGAAGGATTTCATACATGGATTGAGGAGGAGCCAATTTGGCTTGCTCCTTTCTTGGAAGTAGGTTTGGAAAATGATAATTAATGTAAGTGGAGAGTAATTTGGTGAAGTACTCTTTTTTTCCTCTTCTCTGGAGGTTTTTAACGAGGCTTCCCTTGCTTGCCAAATCTCTTGTACTCTATTATTTTTACAAAAATGAAAATTCAATTTTCGGCCAACTTAAGTAAACGCAAATATATTGAGATGGTTAGGTTTAAAGTTTTAAATTCTAAAGGCATCTCCAAAATAAATGTTAAACATTGCACATCATATTTCAATTTGATAATCTAAGAGAAATAGAAATAGAAATAGCTTCACTTATACATTTAATGTGCTGGTCCAAAAAGTTAGAAAAACTGAAATAATTCATTTGGCATCTGAATATTCTAGCCAGCAATTTTGACCCCAACGACCAAGCCATCAATTCAATTCACATCAACTTTTGGTTGATCGATTGAGATGAAATAAAATAAGATGCCATGTTTTACCATCACACGTCAACTGGGCAATTTAAAGCATCGGTTAGCAATGCTCTAATAAAGTAAAGATTTGAATGTCAATAAATTAAGAATTTGAATCGAATTATTATTAATTTATTGTAAGATTATGTCATTTTATTTCTTTAATATAAATAATACCGATTGTATAAAAAAAATTACATATAATATAATGGGAAGAGATTCTCTCCGGATCTCTTCCCAAGCATATCAATTAATTAATTCGGACTCTTAAAATTTGATCCAACGATTAAAATTATTATAACTTTTTAAGAGACACCTTGTTTGTAGCCGTTGGATCAAATTTCAAAAACACGAATTAATTGATTGGTGGGCTTTCATGGGAAAGATTCGAAGATGATATCTTCCCTAATATAATTGTATAACAATGACCAGTTGTTTGATTTTAATTTGCTTTCAAATAAATGATGGGTTTTTCTCTCCTAACAAGCAAATGATGGGTTGTCAATATTTGACTAAGACAGTATCCCAACATATGATGTATCTGACTCTGAGAGAGAGAGAGAGAGAGAGAGAGAGAGAGAGAGAGAGAGAGTATGGGTTTGAACATGGGCTTTTCAATCTCATATAAAAGGAGTAACCCAAATTCCAATCCAGCTCGTAAAAATTATGGCCCAATTAGGCTATGATTGCATTTAGGGGTGGATTCGGTTTCATTCGGTTCGGTTTGGTTTTTTGTCAAAATCGAAATCAAACCAAAACTTCGGTTCGGTTTGGTTTTTTTCGGCTTGGTTTCGGTTTTTTTTATTTTTTATAAACTTGATTTTTTTTAATATGGAATTTAGAAAAGAGGCTTTCATTGGTAGACTAATAATAAGAAAATGGGAAAAGTGGGAAGATAGTTGTACATATATAAGATCATATAAACCAATCTTATTCTATGAATAACATTAATTGCAAAAAAAAATGATCACCTTATCTATTCCAAAAGTAAACAAATAGAGAAGCTCTTACAAGTTCGAAAGTCTTCCAAAACTTTATTTTATAAACAATGGAATATCCTCCCTGATTGAACCAACCTTTAGTTGCATTCACAACTATCTTTTAATTTAGAGAATCATTATTGGCACTCTAAAAGTTTTATTTTACATTCCAAATTTTATAAATTAAAAAAAAGTATACACTTGTGAGGAGTGTAGGATAATATTTTTAAAGCGCTAATAATAATTTTCTTAATTTATTCAATTCAAATACTAAAAACAAGAACGTTCAAAAGGTCTTTATAACGGTGCATTGAAATTATTTTTCTTTGTCACTCCCTTCTATTTTTATGTGAGTTTTATTTGGTAAGTGTATTAAAAGTATAATCACTAGTATAGTTTGATGACGTGGTAAAACATTTTCGTTAAAGTTCTTCACAAAAACATAGGGAAAGTTAAGGGAGTTTCTGGTTTTTGACTAGAAAACTATTCTTTCTAGCGTAGTGGAGATAAAATGCAAATAACAAAAAATAATTTAAACTTGAAATGAAATCCAAACACATCACGTGTACAACAAAGCAACAAGTTTTATTTTTTGTTTCATACATCACGATTCACGTGTAGACTACACGATAATATGAGTTCGGATTTTTTTCGGATGTTCTTTGTGAAGATCTCGAAAATTCTTGAATCGTGTTTGTTCATCGTGAATCGTGCGATCAGAAGTCATTTTAAATATTTTTATTTAAAAATAAACATAAACAGTATGTCACATCCCGACCCGGGACGGATCACTTCCCGGGCCCGCTTCCACTACCGTAGCACGATATTGTCCGCTTTGGGCTTACCATTCCCTCACGGTTTTGTTTTTGGAAACTCACGAGCAACCTCCCAGAGGGTCACCCATCCTGGGAGTGCTCTAGCCCCCTTCTCGCTTAACTTCGGAGTTCCTACGGAACCCGAAGCCAGTGAGCTCCCAAAAGGCCTCGTGCTAGGTAGAGATGGAATATACATATAAGGATCAGTCCCCTGGGCGATGTGGGATGTCACAATCCACCCCCCTTAGGGGCCCGACGTCCTCGTCGACACATTTCCGGCCAGGGAGAGGCTCTGATACCAATGTCACATCCCGACCCGAGGCGGATCACTTCCCGGGCCCGCTTCCACTACCGTAGCACGATATTGTCCGCTTTGGGCTTACCATTCCCTCACGGTTTTGTTTTTGTCACATCCCAGCCTTCCCTCGCAGTGATATTGTCCGCTTTGGCATTCCCCCTCTGGACTAGGTCGCAGCAGAGGGCTACCTCACGGTTTTGTTTTTGCAAGCCGCAGCTCCAAAAGGCCTCACTGAAAGGTACATGCTGGCAATGGATATATAAGGCCCAAAGACCACGCCCTCACGGGCGATGTGGGATACTACAATCCACCCCCCTTAGGGAGCCCGACGTCCTCGTCGGCACACCACAACCGTGAGTCTGGCTCTGATACCAAATTGTCACATCCCAGCCTTCCCTCGCAGTGATATTGTCCGCTTTGGCATTCCCCCTCTGGACTAGGTCGCAGCAGAGGGCTACCTCACGGTTTTGTTTTTGCAAGCTGTAGCTCCAAAAGGCCTCACTGAAAGGTACATGCTGGCAATGGATATATAAGGCCCAAAGACCACGCCTTCACGGGCGATGTGGAATACTACACAGTACTTGACAAAAACTGATCGCACAAAAACAGTACTTTGTCAAGAGGGTTCTATTAATATGTAGTTTACATATAGATGAAAGAAAAATTAACAAAAAAAAAAAAAAAGGGTTCAAATATCTTTAAATTTCGATTTTAAATCGTTGAATACAAGTGTTTAAATACGAATTATAACAGATTTTGCGTGAAAAAAAAAATTTTGAAGAACATGAATATGATAGTTTGTTGTATTGGTAAGAGAAACAAAATGAAAATTAACGAAAGATTCAAGGCTATCTAGCACCCCAAAAATTTGGTCTATTGTTGTACTTTTTTGTTAGTTTGGTTTTTATTTCTCTTATCACTACAACAAACTATCATATTCATGTTCTTCAAAATATATTTTTCAGTTTGTGAAGCCCAACTCGTTTTTTTAGCACCTGGGAGTTCGCATCATTCTGCGTGCGTGAACCCCGCCTTATCTTGTGTGCTTGGGTTCACCTCGTCCTACATATGAATGTTCGTATTGTTTTGCGTGCCAAAAGCCGGCCCCGTTTTGCGTCCACGAAGCTCGCGTTGTTTTGGCATGCATGGAGCTAGCTTTGTTTTTCATGTGCAGTGCTGGCGTCGATTTGTGCAACGTATCCTGCCTTGTTTTGCACGCTCAGACAGGGACGAAAAAAACTTGGATGTATGAAACGTTAAAAACCAAGAAACTTCATGGTAGTAAACTGAAATTGACCCAAATCTTTATAATGTATTTGGAAGGGGATTTACGATTTATTGAGCAACAAGTGTATATTTAGTATAATATTTAAGCCGAAATGTAAAAAAATAAGTGAAAATTGTAGTAGTGAGGCCCCAAATGTTGTCAAATAGGGTTCTACAGTCAAGAATCTCAACATAAAGTCTCACCTTAGTTTTCAAAAATTCACAGTGAGGCAAAGATGAAAATAAATAGATTGAACGGTGTTTTATGTATGAATTTGCAGAACCAACTAAAAACCGTGAGCTTTTCCTTCTCAGTTCATGTGTTGATTTCGCTCATACGCATAATGAAATTGTCATAAAACATTTTTAGATTATGAAACATCATCGTAGAAAAATTTAGTCTTTGTAATTTGTTCTGTTTTTTGGTCAAACCTTTACATTAGGACCACCCGACATTATAATTCTGGATCTGTTACTAAAGGGGAATAAGGTCAACTAGCAGGTTGTTCTTTTATAGGTGCATGAGACCCAAACACACACATGCTATTTTCCCAGTGTTACAAGAATCCCAGCTTGTTCTTGACGCCTACCAAATAACTACACATTTTCAGTTTAATATTGCCTTCCATTCGGAATCGATTCTAGCATACAAAGTTGAAGAAAATAATAAGTAGAAATATCCCGACTTTTATGAATGTGATTGTGCATGCTCGGGCTTGTGACTGAATTCGTAATCCAGATGAACAAAGGCGCGCTCAATTTCGGGCAGAAGCTCAAGCTTCTCCTGCAGGCTTTCCCCTATGTCATGAGCCTCTTGTATGAGCATGTCAGCCGGCAGGACAATGTCAACCTCGACGAAGTAGTGAGAGCCAAAGGTGTAAGCCCGGACTGTATCAATATGGCGTATTGCCTTGTGATGGTTCCAGCAAAGGTATGTCAATTTTTGTAGATATTCGGGAGCAGCTGATCTTCCAACTAGCGAGTTCACATTTTCCAGCACAGTCAACGACCATGTGCGAATGGTGTACAAGGCCAGCTGCAAAAATCCAAGGTCAAAACCCCATTTAGCAAAATAATGGACATAGCATCAACTGACATTTGAGTTTAACACATAAATCATAAGATAATCAACACCCAGGAGACGTCGGTTATTTGTGAACAAATGTTTGACAACCTCTCATCTAATATCTTGTTCGACTGCTATGTACTTCATAAGATTTACCATCCTCTACCAAATATGAAAGTTTCGACACTCTTAACATAAAGAGTTCCCTATAGTTATTTGTGGGTAGGAAGGGTAGAGGAATGAAGAGAGCAGGAAGCCACTTACAATGATGGCTCCACCGGGGTCCATCCAATCATCAAAATAATTAGCAAGGAGCACAGCAACGAGACCAATGATGTTAGTTATAACATCAAAGAAGTGATCCTGGGCATAAGCTTTAACAATTTCGTTCTTGAAACTGCGGCAGTAAAGCATCAGAAGGAATTTTACCAAAGTCACCGAGAGCATAATGCCCACAACCCATCGCTCCTGATCCTTGGTCAAGCTGAACTCATCCTCCTACAAAAACATAAATTTCAAAGTCAAAATGAGAGTGTTTATTTGAACAATCAATCGAAGACATCATTTATGCAAGCCTCCAAGTGAACAAATATCTTTTTCTGCTTAAATAACAGCACCTAACAACTTACACCAGAAACTAGTGTGCGCATTGACTCCAGGATGATCTGCAGTCCCAGGGTTGCCATGACAGAGGCAAAAACAAGGATTCCCTGCATGTTTTTTCCAAGGTTCAGATTTGTTTATGACAAAGGCATTTCACCAACACCTCAGTAACAGATGAGAAAAAAAAATGCCATACAAGAATTCAAACGAAGTATAACGACTGCTATATGTAGAAGAATCCATCTACCTCCATGTCTTCAAAACACTGGCAAATAAACAAACGAAGCTATCGTATAACAATCCATCCACCTAGCGAACCTGCTTGGTGTAAAGCTAAGAGGGCTTGTTGAGCTACATGATAACCAGTTTGTTTGACAAACCACCCAAACGAGCTTAACAGGGATTAGCTCGTGAGACTTGCTAGTAGGCTGGTTTAAGTTACACACTTACAATATATGATCAACTTCTAAGTCCTAACACATGACAACAATTCATCACATACACATTCCAAAAGGCACTACAGACTGGCAGATAAAATCCTTGCAAGCGCTGATGGAAGAAAGCAAAGCAGCCAAGATATGCCAATGAAAAATCCATATGGGTATAAATAAGATAATGGTCAAGCATATGGAGAATGATTTGAACCATTTGACAAGAGGCAGCATGAATCAAGAACGATTGTTAGAACTTTGCTGTTAGTTCTTAGATGGAATACATAAACCTGAATTAAGAATAAATGTTTAGCTATTTGTAAAAGTGGGAAAAAGCACTACCATGTATAACTTCCATCTTTATTCCCAAAAGAGAAGAGAGGATAGAAATTGTATCCAATCTCAACAGTCAAGCGCAGTGTGTATGGGTGAACCCCGAAATCATTAATGATCTAGACTGGAGAGCCACATGACTATTCAAGTTGCACGATGAAGCCTAGCAACCATACTTTGGTGATTAGACCTACGATATCATATAACAGTAATGTATATCCCCACAAAGAGCAGAAAGACAAAGAAAGGGCGTGGTGTATGACTTTGAACATTGAAGGCAGCATAACTTGTATATTAAACACTGTAACACAATTTGAAACTATGGCTATAACTACGGTCAAGAATAGTACAGAGAGGTACCAACGGCTGCATTCGTTTCTTCCCAATAGGATACTGATATGGGCTATGGGTTTGCATGGAGGATGCAGTAAACCACAGGATGAAGCCGGACAAAAGATCAAGCAATGAGTCCAATGTGGATGCGATGATGGCCAATGAACCGCTTCTGACAGATGCATAAACTTTAGCTGCAAAGAGAACCATGTTGCCAATATTGGATATTCTGATGGCAAATGTCTCGCTTTTTGCCAACTTTTCCTGTTCTTCCTGCGACAGAAATCATTACACATCAGTTTAAAACTAATACGACTATACTGAGAACAAGGCAGAAAACATGATGCAACATCAAACCTTCGACATTCCAGGAATAAAACGACGCTCCGCTAAGGCATCCATTTCAGTAAAGGCCTCAAGCATTTCTACCTGCTGTTGGTAGTACTCCGCCACATTATCCTCCGGACCTGAGGCAATCAAGCACAAAACTTTAACTTGGTACCCATGCAACCTCCTCGTATGTTAAATAAATATATCATTTTAACATAAAGAACATTTACAAATATTCGACAACATTTCATACATCCGTCTGCCCCTTTCACCACTTTGCATAGACGACAACCCGAAAATATGAAACCCCTAAATAAAGAAGATGAAACTATGAACTAGCAAATACTTAAACTCCCACCCAGAACCCGAAAACGCTTTATTTGTCCGATGTCGAAAACATATAAACAAATAGGTAATAGGTGAACTTACACTGTGACAGTCAGTCTCAATGATCTAGCAATACCAGGGACAGCATACAAAAATTCAAGTAAACCCCAAAAACTCCATCACTTTCCCACCAATCTTTCTAATTAACCTTTCCTTCGAGCTTTTCGATTACAAAAATATATAGACAGCAAATTGAACCCTCCATTTCGAATCATATATACATATGCAGAAAAGAGAAAACTAAACTCCCACCACAGAAATTAATCCGAATTTTTAATCAACCAAAAAAAGAAAATTTCTCGGAGACCAGAACACTCAGCTAATATTCCCATTCAAGACCATACAAAATAAAATAAAATAAAAAAATATAAAGATCACAATCAAATATTCCATTACGTTAACCATGGAGGAGAAGATGCGGAAATTACCTAAAACCCCAAGGCAGTCATGGATTCCGCGCGGAGGCTTTTTCTCCTTGTGCTCCGACGACACCTGGAATCCGTCGAAGTTCAATCGCCACGACCCCTCGACAATGCTCGACTCCTGCAATAGCGAGCGCTCCTCGTCGTAGTCGGGCGTCAACGGCTCCACCATTCTCCCGGTCACGGTGAGCTAGAGAGAGAAAGAGATGGAGAGAGAGGGCTAGGTAAAAAGAGAGTGTGTGGGACGATGACCAGAGGAGCATTCGAGGGGCAGGGACTGAAAATTCGATGAGAATCCGAGGGGTTTTTGGGGATACGGAAATTATATTAGGACGCTCGGACGGTAGAACGCCAGGGAAAAGTGAGCTAAGAAAACGGAAGTTCTGATCGTTGCTGATGCCACGTGGACGGTGATGATGGCGTTATGGTGAAGGTAGAAGGAAACAGACAATGTCTGGGCCGCAGATTCTGGATGTTGAATTCGGTGGGGCCCGCGTCTGTACCAATTCTTTATTAGATTCTAGATATGGGTTATCCGGTGCGACGGAGGCGCACATAGACCTTCTCTTATGGACCGTCAGATGGAGCAATCGGGTTGCGATTAACCAATGATGGCGCGCTTGGTCAGAAACTTGCAGATTGAAATATGCAAAGTCAGTGTTGGTAGGGTAGGGTGTTTCGTGAAAATTGGGTATGGGTGGATCGCGATATGTGGGATTCGTGGGCCCACTTGCTGACTCAGATCTAACTAATTCTCTGCCCTCTTACTTCTGGTACTCTCCCGTACCCTTATGTTTGTGTGGTCATAATTAAAATGCGTCAACATTTTATATTTACCATTTTTTTTTGTTTTATTATCTCTATAAAAAAATAATATAAAATATTGATGTGGCTTAACCGTGACCACACAAAACAGAAAAGTGTGAAAGGACACCGAAAATAAGAGGGCAAACAATCCTTGTCCAACTAACATATCTCAATAATTTGGGCCCTTGTTCCCAAGTTTTTTAGTATCTTCCGACGTATCTTATATTTTGAAGCATAATAAATAATTTTGCGATCGTCTTTTATTTATTTAATTTTTTGTGTGTTTTAGGAGATGATTTAAGTTTGATTCTTGTTAAAAATATATTTAAACCACATTATTATTAGTTTATTGTGAAGCATAACTCACTTCCCCAGCTCTTAATGTAGATAATATTGTTTGTTAAAAAAAAAAAAAAGGTTACAACAAATAAAAAAATATTTCAATACTTATTTCTTTTATCAATTGGAACTTGAGACATTTTAAAATAATGACATCATTAAACTGAGAGCTGATTAATACAAAGTCAAAAAAGTGCACCAATTTCGTATTTTAATAACATTTCATTTTATTAATACTAGTGTTCATACACATGCTCATGCGAGTGCATAAAACATTTTTTAAATCACGGCATGCTATACGCGACTTACACGTTTGAAATATATTTAGCATAAGTTAACAAAAGAAAAGTCAAATATTTAAAATAAATTAATAATCTTATGTGACAACCCGTTCCAAATTTTACGTTTTTATTTTATTTTAAAAGCGTGAATTTACGAAATTGCCCTAGAGGCAAGGACTTTGACTTCCGTTGACCATCAACTTGAAAGATGTGGGACTTATTCTTTTAGCATATCCTCGTAGTACTCATTGGTACGAACGTATAGGCGAAAGTCGTTTGCGAGTCCGGATTATAACGGTATAGTTATGGACGTTCGAAATTGGTTATTCAAGGTTAGTGTTTATTTAAAGAAGCCCAATCAGAAATGGAGGGAGAAAAGAAAAAAAAAAAAAAAAAAAAAGGAAATGGGTTTTCGTCCACCCGCACCCACCGCGGGTGCCCATTTTCCAAGGCCGATTCCGGCCAACTCCGGTGGAGTTTTTCAATGCCACCACCACCATCTTGAAGCTCTCATTCCCCTCTACAAAACCCACCCAAGAACCACCTTGATTAACCATGGGATGTGGAAGTTTGAGGCCACGAAAGTTGACGAAAATCAATGGTGCTCCGGCCACCCTTCTCGATTTTCCGGCAAATCGGCAAAGCAATGGCCGATGCCACCACTTGGGCTTTGTAGCCCATCATCCCAGGAGCAAAACCCAACCAACCTTGACCCCGTTGGACCACCATAGACGACGAATCGACGTCGGGAAGTTTTAGGCACCCGCCGGCTTCGTGGGCAAAATTGACCATCTTCCGTCCACTTTTGGACTTCGTGGCAGGTATGAAAGTTGCTCCACTCACTGAGATCTTCATTTCTGTGAAGTTTGAGAATTTTTGGAAATAGTTGGATTTTCCGGCGAGTCGGGGCGGCCGACCGCCACCCGCGGCGGCGCGTAGCCAGTGAGCCGCCAATGCTATTTTTAGGCTATGTCGAATGTTTTGAATTCAGTTTTGTCATTTGAATGACGTAGGTTGATCGTTGGAACCTAAATTCGTTATGATACGTTACTTGATAAAAATGTGAATCGATGATCCGACCGTTGGATCGTCACCAAAATTGGATACATTATAATACGTAATATTTAAAGATCATAGGAATTTACGGATCGGGAATCCAACTTACGGATCTTCCTGAATTGGATTTGTAAGTTAGTAAAATAAATGTTCACGGCCACTTGTTTTAGGCAATTGGCGGAGATCTGACCGTTGAATCGTAATGAATTTTTAATATGTTATTCTAGAAACATATTGTGGATCGTTGGGAGTGTGGATTGAAAATCTGATATGCGGATCTTTCGGGTCAAGTTATACAGGGTTGTAAACCCTACCGTCGATCTTTGATCGACGGTTGACTTGTGGTCAATGGGTATCAAACTATTTCAGAATGTCGTTGAGGTTGTGTTTTATGTGAATTGCGTATTCTACGGATAAGAGTTCTGAGATGTGATTTGATAATTGGCCACAGGGACCGATCATTCAGAACGCCTCGATGCGCGTGCTAGAGAAGTATAGCGTGGACTCCAAGTGAGTGGATCTTTTCCTTTTTATTATGCATATTATTGAGAGTTCTATCGACACTTTTAAATTGATTAGGTATATTACCTTCATATAATTATTGTGAATGCTTGAAGTACCTATATGAACTACGAATGGCTTGATCCCTATTTAGGGTACGTGGGCAGTCTAACGAGACGTTAGATGCAGCCATAAAATATTTGAGACAAAAGCCTTGCTTGGAAAATTGAGTAATGCGAAGGAAATTGGTAAAGACAAGTTTTAGTTTTGTGAATTAGTTAGTTAAATTAGAGTTAATTGGGTTGTCATGGATAATTATCCCTGAAAATAAGTAGTTTGGGAGTAGGGCGTTACTGATTGTACACTTCACACCATATTATTTATAATTGAAAATGCTACGACATGGTTGAGTAATAGATTGCATCATGATATATCCATATGTATATTACTTGCATATAATTATTGGGAATGCTTTCAAGTGCAAAGGTGAACTCAAGACACCCAGGTAAGTTCAGGTGAGTTTATGGTACTAGTTGAATTGATTACGTTATAGCATGACTACAGTTATGAGTTAAGCAACTTCGATACTGTCGTACTGGTTGCCATGAGTTGCACATGTTATATTGAGATGCATTGAGAGCTCATAAACCTGCACCCCGGTGTTAGTGCTCCCGCCTGTGACCAGGGCACAGTCCTTCACGTGATGTTCACCTCCCGCACCTTATGCTCACCTTGGATCCAAGGTAGGTGCACAGTCCTGTCGTACAGACCACCTTAGGTGGTTCCGACTCGTAGGTGACCCGCGATTATTCGCCCAGTCTTCACGTGATCGTAGCACTCGAGCGTATTTATTTACACCCAGTCCTGTCGTACAGACCACCTTAGGCGGTTCCGACTCGTGTGCAGGTATACTTATTGAGCTATATGCTAGCCAGGATTGATGAGATATGGATAAGTCGTACAGGTCACTATAGGTGACTCCGACTTATATGCTAGCCAGGATTGACAAGATATGGATAAGTCGTACAGGTCACTATAGGTGACTCCGACTTATATGTTAGTCAGGATTGACGAGATATGGATAAGTTATACAGGTCACTATAGGTGACTCCGACTTATATGCTAGTCATGATTGATGAGATACGGATAAGTTGTACATGTCATTTTTGATGACTCAGACTGATATATCACTTTGTATTGATTTAGTTCATTTGGCCTACTTATTAATGTATGGTGGATTGATGGCAAACCGTGGTTTTGGTCATTTCCGAGTATGGTTTGGATATATGTATATATGTTGTACTGTCTTAGGGAAAACGATACGGGTTTTACATTTAGGGGCATTACTTTTAGAGAGGTAGTAACTTTGGGAAGCTTGGTTTTATTGCTTACTCACATTCTGTTTGATGCCCTCCAGGTTTTAGCTGCTGAGTTTGTATCGACAAGAATCTGTGGCGAATCTTAGTATTGATGGATATTTTTGAGGGTATGATTCTTACCCACATTACTATACCTTACTTATGCTCTGACATCGCGCGTGAAATGGGTTCGCTCCCACTCGTAGCGCACTCTGGTATTTAGACACTTTTGGATTCAAATTTATTCACTTTTTATACACTATCACATTTTATGGCTTCGTCACCTTTCAGGTATCGGCCAACACAGCTCGATTCAGGGTCCAAGTGGACTTTCTGGGTCGGGATGTGTCATCTTAGATCTTGCTAAAGGAAAACCCTTATAAACCAATTAAAACAGCTGAATTCACATAATAAAATCGGTCTCTATATAATTTACATTAAGAATAGAGAAAATAATATTTAATAAACAATTGATTGAATTACATTATTGTTAGCTCATGGTGAGCCTAATCCCACCCCCTCCCTTTAGAGAAAATAATATCGTTTGTTAAAAAAAAAAAAATCATTTGACAACTAATTTAATTACATTATTATCCACGTGCGAAAAACTTTTTTTTATAACCAGCATTACACGCCTCTTATGTTTTGAATGTGTTTAAAAATAGAGAAAATAATATTAATAAACAATTGATTGAATCACATTATTGCTAGCCCATTGTAAGACTAAGCCCACCCCCTCCCCCTTATTGTAGATAATATCATTTTGTTAAAAAAATAATTAACAACTAATTTAATCACATTATTATCCACGTGCGAAATATTTTTTTTATAACTGGCATTACATGCCTCTTAAGATGTTTTGAACATGTTTTAAAATAGAGAAATTGAATCACATTATTGCTAGCCTATTTGTGAAGGTTTAGGATCTTTTTTATAATCGACATTAGACGCCTCTTAAGATGTTTTGAACGTGTTTAAAAATAGAGAAATTAAATCACATTATTGCTAGGATATTGTGACGCACTAATTTAAAAAAAAAAAACCACAAAATTTTTTTTTATTACAAAAATGTTGTTAAAATGACAAAAATGCACTTGCCTTATTTGATGCATTATTTTGGGATGCCTTTGAAATTTTTTTGTCTTGGGGGGTGGTTTTGTCCAAATTTTGTTGCTGAAGTTTGGTAACACCATAATCACTATTCACCTTTCCATTGGCTTTATATATAAGATTTTGATGAATGCTGAGTCTCACTTACATAGAACAATTTAGTTGAATTGGATGTACACCCATCCCTTTTGTAGCTTGTCAAATTTGTGTTACATCTAGTGCTCAATAGTTGTCGTGAAAAGTTTGAATAATATGTTACTCTATAACTTTTGTTACAAAAAACACATCCTATTAAATCACCATTTATTTGATTGCGTTTTAACTCGGTTGGTGAGCAAAAACACACTGTATTAGAGGAGATCGATACCCTTAAGAAGAGGTTCACTTACTTTTCATGTCAGTGACAATGACGCGAAGGAAATAAGGTGGCTCATGAGTTAACAAAATTTGGACTTTATAATGAAGGATTTCATACATGGATGGAGGAGGAGCCAATTTGGCTTGCTCCTTTCTTGGAAGTAGGTTTGGCAAATGATAATTGAATGTAAGTGGGAGTAATTTGGTGAAGTACTCTATTTTCCCTCTTCTCTGGAGGTTTTTAATGAGGCTTCCCTTGCTTCCCCAAATGTCTTGTACTCTGTTATTTTTACAAAAATAAAAATTCAATTTTCGGCCAACTTAACTAAACGCAAATATGTTGAGATAGTCAGTTTTAAATTCTAAGAGCATCTCCAAAGAAAATGTTAAACATTGCACATCATATTTCTATTTGATAGTCCACGTGACAGTTTGATAATATGTTAAAACTCATTTTCAACTGATGTGTGTAATATATATTATTTTATTTTTTGATTTTTTTTCCTTTTCAAATCGTAGTAAATGCTAAGAGAAATAGAAATAGCTTCACTTATACATTTAATGTGCTGGTCCAAAAAAAAAAAAAAAAACTGAAATAATTCATTTGGCATCTGAATATTCAGCTTTTAGTTGATCGATTGAGATGAAATAAAATAAGATGCCATGTTTTACTATCACACGTTAACCGGTTAATTTAAAGCATTGGTTAGAGATGCTCTAATAAAAGGAAAATGATTCTCGCCGAATCTGTTTTTTAGAGATTCTAAGAATTTCGTAATCTTGATCGCTTATCGTATATTGTACGGTTATAAATTATTTTAAAATTTAAAATTTAAAATTAAATATAAATAGTACCGAACGAAAATTGACAGCACAATATACGATAAACATTTACGATCATGGAATCCTTAGAATTCTTAGAAAAAGGATCTGGTGAGGATCACCGGATCCTTTTTCCTAATGAAGTGAAGATTTGAGTGTCAATAAATTAGATTTCTGTCAAAAGAGAATTTGAATTGTATTATTATTAATTCATTGTGAGATTAAGTCACTTCCTCCCTTTAATGTAAATAATATCGTTTGTATAAAAAAAAAATCATATGTAATATAATTATATAACAATGACGAGTTGTTTGATTTTAGGGCTCGTTTGGATTTTCTTTTAAAATGACTAAAAGCGTTTTTAGAGAAAATGTTATTGGATTCCAAAAGCACTTTAAGTGCTTTCTACAAGAAGCACTAGTTATGTGCTTCTTTCAGGAAGTACTTTAGATGCTTTTCTAAGATTTATTAGCATTTTTACTAAGTATTGTTCCCAAAAAGATTTTCACTAAAACCACTTTCAGTCATTTTAAAAACACATCAAAACGAGTTCTTAATTTGTAGCTTTCAAACAAATGATGGGTTTTTTTTCTATCCTAACAAACAAATGATGGGTTGTCATTATTTGTGTGACATCCCACATCGCCTAGGGAAGTGATCCTTATATGTATATTCTCATCTTTACCTAGCACGAGGCCTTTTGGGAGCTCACTGTCTTCGAATTCCGTAGGAACTCCGAAGTTAAGCGAGAAGGGGGCTAGAGCAATCCCATGATGGGTGACCCACTGGGAAGTTGCTCGTGAGTTCCCAAAAACAAAACCGTGAGGGAATGGTAAGCCCAAAGCGGACAATATCGTGCTACGGTGGTGGAGCGGGCTCGAGAAGTGTTCCGCCCCGGGCAGGGATGTGACAATTGGTATCAGAGCTTAACCCTGGTCGCATGTGTGCCGACGAGGACGTCGGGCTCCTAAGGGGGGTGGATTGTGACATCCCACATCGCCCAGGAGAGTGATCTTTAAATGTATATTCCCATCCTTACTTAGCACGAGGCCTTTTGGGAACTCACTGGCTTCAGAGTTCATCGGAACTTCGAAGTTAAGCGAGTAGCGCGCGAGAGCAATCCCATGATGGGTGACCCACTGGGAAGTTGCTCGTGAGTTCCCAAAAACAAAACCGTGAGGGAATGGTAAGCCCAAAGCGGACAATATCGTGCTACGGTGGTGGAGCGGGCCCGGGAAGTGGTCCCCCCGGGCGGGGATGTGACAATTTGACTAAGACAGTATCCCGACAAATGATGTATATGACTCAGAGAGAGAGAGGGAAAGAGAGAGAGTATGGGTTTGAACATGGGCTTTTCAATCTCATATTTTATGAGTAACCCAAATTCCAATCCAGCTCGTAAAAATTATGGCCAATTAGGCTCTGGTTGCATTTAGAGGTGGGTTAGGCTATGGTTGCATTTAGGGGTTAGGTTCGGTTTGATTTAGTTTGGTTTTTATTCAGTTTGGTTTTTTTCGCCTTGGTTTTGTTTTGTTTTTTTTTTTTTTAATTTTATAAATTTGATTTTTTTTTTAATATGAAATTTAGAAAAGAGGCTTGCATTGGTAGATTAGTAATAAGAAAATGAGAAAAGTGGGAAGACAGTTGTACATATACAAGATCGTATAAACCAATCTTATTCTATGAATAACATCAATTGTAAAAAAAAAAAAATCACTGTATCCATTCCAAAAGCAAACAAATAGAGAAGCTCTTACAAGTTCCAAAGCCTTCCAAAACTTTATTTTATAACTAATAAAATATCCTCCCTAATTGAACCAAGTATGCTTCTCGAAAAAGCCTTAGGCTTAGTTTCAAACTTGGTTGCAAAGTTTCGCAAAAGAAACATCATGGGCATATATTCGTAAAGTGTAAAAGGGATTCGGTTTGGTTTCCGAACCTCCAAAATCAAAACCGAAACCGAACCAATAAAGTTTAGTTCGGCTCGGTTTTTTCTTTTTTGGTTTGGTTCGGTGTTGTGTTCAGTTCTTTTTTTTTTCGGTTTTCGATTTTTTGAACTCACCCCGAGTTGCATTCACAACCATCTTTTAATTTAGAGAATCATTATTGGCACTCTAAAAGTTTTATTTTACATTCTAAATTTTCTAAATTAAAAAAAGTATATACTTGTGAGGAGTGTAGGATAATATTTTTAAAATGCTAATAATAATTTTCTTAATTTATTCAAATCAAATACTAGAAAAAAAAAAAGAACGTTCAAAAAGATCTTTATAGCGGTGCGTTGAAATTATTTTTCTTGGTCACTCCCTTCTTTTTTATGTGAGTTTTATTTGGTAAGTGTATTAAAGGTATAATCACTAATTTAGTTTGATGACGTGGTAAAACATTTTCGTTAAAGTTCTTCACAAAAACACAGGGAAAGTTCAGGGAGTTTCTGGTTTTAACTCCAGAAAACCATTCTTTCTAGCAAAGTGGAGATAAAATGCAAACAACAAAAAATAATTTAAACTTGAAATGAAATCCAAAAACATCATGTGTACAACAAAGCAACAAGTTTTATTTTTCGTTTCATACATCACGATTCACTTGTAGACTACACGATAATCGATATAGTATGAGTAGCTCTAATAGTAATATGGAGTTTTAACGAAACACTTACAGTACTATTTACTTTTAATAAAAATGACATTTTTACTCTAAAAAGTCACTCATAGTACTATCACTTATAACACATTTTTATCATTTTGATTAAAACTTAAAGTTTTAAGGTCATTTTCATTAGTTTTCCTATAATAATATGAGTCCGGATCCTCGCTTGATCCTCTTTGTGAGGATTCCGAAGATCCGTGAATCATATCCGTTCATCGTAAATCGTGCGGTCAGAAATCATTTTACATATTTTTATTTAAAAATAAACATAAACAGTATTTAATAAAAACTGATTGCATGATTTACGATAAACGGATATAATTAACTGATTTTAAGATCCTCACCAAAAGAATCATGAAAGAATCCTATTGGTAATAATATAAGTAATTGAGAAGGTAAATTCATTTTGATGAGTCACTTATGCAAAAACTAACTCCAATAGTATACGTATTTGCCTGCTCCCCCTCAACGTAGTCAATATTGCCTACTTCAGCATGAATAGCCAATGAGAGCCCCATTAATCTTTTTATAATAAATTTTATGTGACAAAATAAAAACTGTTATATTGCGAGAAAATAATAAGATATAACCTTACCTATTTTGTTCAATCTATAATGGTGTGACATAATTTTAAATGAGAAAAATTAAATAGGCAGTATGTCACGTCATTATTTAATTTTACATACTTTAATGGGTGGTGTGATTTACATACTTATTTTTACTCTTTACACACATTTCTTAATTTTTGATTGGGTAAATAAAATAAATTGAAGAAGATCAAAGAATAAAATTAATAAGAGCGAATGAGAGCTAAAACAAAGTAGGTGAATTGTAGTCCTCTACTGGAATGTCTACATCAATGAAGATAAGATACAAGTTTATATGGCTAAAATAAAAAATCAGAACGAATGATATCGTTTGTTAAAGAAAAATTCAAAACGGATGATGGGGGATTTTCTTCCCCTACAAAACAAATGATGGGTTGTTTATTCATGGTGGCACGCATGACAACAATAGATGGGACAATATCTGATAGTTGCGCACCCACTGCTTAGTTGTTTAAGTGATACGGATCTTATCATTTGCTACTTTGGTTGAGTTTTTCTATTCCACGTGATATTCTCACAATTGCATTATGGGTTTTAAATTCAAACACTACTTGTCATTTAATACTACTATTTAATGATATTTTTCTTTATTTATAAAAGAGAAATTTTATGTCTAATTTTCAACAAATAATTGAAATTGGAAACTATAAATTAACACGTGTCCATATGTGGTTGTGAGTTTAGCAACTGCTGCCATTTTTTTAGCGATGAAGAAGTGTTCTTAAATTCCCCACTTATTTAGTGTTGTGAAAGATAAGAGGCTCGTTTACATGTTGACCTAAAAACCACACGACTATAAAACTAAATTGTGTAATTGATTTTCGTTAACGTAAAGAATGATCAAACTATTTTACAAATTTATGATGCAATTTTTAAAAAATTAATAAAAATTCTCTAGTGTTCTGAAATATGTAAAGAGATTATTTTCGGATCCTTTTCACTAAGTCCACCAATTCGACTCATTGAAATTTGATACAACAGTTAGAAATAAGAGTTCATTTTAAAAATTGTAATAACTTTAACAATTGTACCAAATTTTAAAAGTTAAGATTTGTGGACTTAGTTCACTGAAATGTTATCTTCTTTGAAACTTTATTTTTAAAAGTCAGCCTCTATCTGCATTTTTGCAGCCACCAAAAGTGTAACTGCGGCAATAATTGCAGATATTCCGTCATAAATACAGCGTCACGGGAGACAAACATTCAATCATAAAATACTGTATCATCGTAAATATCATCACCAACTTTGTTTTCTCCTCACAACATCGTAAGACGCTCCACCTGACCTACTCCACTCGTCCGTTACCAAAACATCATAGTTCTCGTCGAACACTCAAAAACCTAAAATCCAAAACCTCTGAAAATCCCCGAAAATCATGTCCTCCTTGTTCCTTATCCTGTTCTTACTCTCCCACTCCCTCTGTGTTTTTGTTACTTCAGCCGGCAAAGTTGACGACTCTCCGACGTTATTATGGCCGCTGCCGGCCAAGTTCACCTTCGGGAACAAGACCCTCTCCGTCGACCCGGCGCTGTCGCTGGTTGTTGGCGGGAGTGGCGGCGGCTCCGGCATTCTGAAGCTGGGTTTTGATCGGTACAGAGAGATTATATTCGAGAACAGTCATGGGGTTTTAGCTTTGAATAGACTGAGGGGAAAGAGACAGAGTTTTGATATTAATAAGCTGAGAATTGTGGTTCAATCGAGCAACGAAGATGTGAGTTGGGTTTTTGCTGAAATTTATAGTTTGCTTTTGGTTTTCTGAGAAAATAATTGTGGGTTTTGTGTGTTTTTGCAGCTGCAACTTGGTGTGGATGAGAGCTATACTTTGTTTGTGGCGAAGAAAGATGGGAAATCGGTTGTTGGGGAGGCGACGATCGAGGTAAATTGATGGTTGGATGTTTTGGTTTTTTCATTTTTTGGTGTTTGATGGCAATTTGGTGCGGAAGCAGATGATTGTTTGTTGTGCATTTGATGACCAAATGGTTAATTTTTCTGCGGTACCGTGTCCCGAAAAGCTTAAGCTTGGATGGGGAGCAATGTATATAAAGCAGAACATATATATGCTGTCCCAGTTTGCATTGACTGCACTGCTTGGGGTTAACAGAGAACTCGAAATGGGAACGAGAGGCTTCAAATCAACGAACTAGAGCTCTGGCACCATTTTAGACTATCACTCTGTCTGAAAAGTTTAAGCTTTGGTTGAATGAATCAACAATGTAATCAAGCTAACAGATTTGACTTCTGTTTCACTGAAACGGCTTTCTATGACTATAAGTGCAACAATTCTAGCATTGTGTGTTGCAGTTCTGTAGTATATTCTGTGGCTCTGACTAGCATAGGTTGCATTGTTATCATGATTAATTAATCTTGACTTACATGCCAAAGATAATGGTAGGGTTGTGCAGTAGTTCCATGGATGTTGATTTTTTTATCCCTTTTTGGTTGCAGGCGAACACTGTGTATGGTGCTCTGCGGGCTTTGGAGGTATGTGTGATTGTTGCTAATTTCATTACGAATTAGGCATGGATGTATAAGCACATGTACATAATTTAGAGGGTTTCTTTAATAGTGAGTTAGGACTTAGGACTGCAACATGACTTTCATTTAGGCAAGCGAGGAAATGGTTGAGGTTTCCATCCTCGTTCCAATTCAATAACACTAAAATTTGCATAGACGCCCAACAAATGGAAATCATGTTTCCTCTATCTCTGCTCACCCAAACTGAGGTGCATGACATGAGCGAATGCATAACTGAACCTTTGTTCGGTTTGCAGCTGCCAGTTAAATGTTACTTTGGTACTGGTGCTCTAGTCTGGCATTAGGGTAAAGGGTCATGCATCCATTGTGATGACGTCTTCCTCTTACTGGTCTCTCCTTATGTCAGCTTGGCAGTGTCTTGTCTTAACATCCATTCCTGTAACGTTAGAGTTTTTTGTATGATTCTAGATGGGTGTAATTACAATACTGGATGCCCGAAATACCTAACGGGATGCATATGATTGGTGCTCAACTGTTGGCATTTAGAAATTGTAGAATGATGTCATATGATCCTCTTCTAAATCTGGTGGTTGAGAAAAAAACTTGCTTGAAATGATGATATATTTAGTGCTTTAGTTATAGAGAAACTAGAACGACATAGCTGGACTGGTAATTGAGACCAAACTGTTGGATAAGCTGCTAAAATTTGTATGCATTATAGGATGCTTAAAAAATCTCTGATTTTTCACAAATAGGCGGGGTTCTGTCTTGTTCCTGTCTCTTCCTTATTCGTCATTTTCTTCTTCCATTTTCTAGACATTCAGCCAGTTGTGTACATTTGATTACGGGAGTAAATCTGTACAAGTATATAAGGCACCCTGGTACATAAAGGACAGTCCAAGGTTTCAATACCGAGGGCTTTTGATTGGTAAGCTGCAATTTTTCCTGTGAAGATAAAATTCCATGCAAAGTTCATTAAGTAGTCTATTCTATAATATTTCTGAGCGCCTATCTTGTTGATACTTTTCCAGATACATCAAGGCACTATTTACCAATTGAAGTGATTAAGCAAATAATTCAGTCGATGTCGTATGCTAAACTTGTAAGCTATGCTATCCGAAGGATTTTTCACTTATTTTGAATCCTGATCTGCTTCTCTAATTATTTTTCATGTAATACTGATATTGAGAATTCCATTAAGTAGAATGTTCTTCATTGGCACGTCATAGATAGAGAGGCTTTTCCTCTAGAAGTACCTTCATATCCAAAGTTGTGGAACGGTGCATACACAAAATGGGAGCGCTACACGGTTGAGGATGCAATTGAAATCGTCAAGTAAGGTTTCTGTAGATTATCTAATCCTCGTTAGCTTTTGAACTGTAAATGCTTTGTAAAGAAAAGAAAAGAAAACCTTTATCTATGTTTCTTATGTGCAATTCATGCTTTCTTACTCTTACAGAGACTAATAGTGTGTTTTCTTTCCACATTTTGACATGTTAACGTGAAGCTTTGCCAAAACAAGAGGTGCGCATAATCTTTGTTTCCTTACTGGGCCAGAAAACAAGCTTACGTTCTTCACTATTCCTTTTTGTTTATATAGCCTGGATGCGGGACATCCTATTGCATAAGGGGTAAAAATATTTTTCATATTTTATTTAATCCTTTTGGATGTTTTGTGGCAGGCGTCAATGTTATGGCAGAAGTAGATGTCCCCGGTCATGCAGCGTCTTGGTAAAAACCTCTCTCAATATCAACTGTTGTCTTAAACTAAGGCTATGAGCGTATCATTGTAGCTAAAATATTGCAAGCAAAAATTAAGAAAGTGGATTTCAGCATTTCCTATCAAGTAGCTATTTTCTCTGAGCTAGAAGTTGATGGTTCATTAGTGTGGTCGTACCAAATGAAAAGACCTAGCTTACTCACCTTTGATTTCTTCAGTAATTATCGTCTCATGGCTTTCTAGGATTTTCACGTGTGAAGAAGATACTTCCCTTTCAATCTCTTATTCAATTATTTCTATATAAAAGGGTAAACTTTTTTCTATGGAGATCATACCGTAATCTTGGTTTCTTGAATTACTCCCTTTGCTAAAAGTTAAAATGATTTTGAGAGAATGATAACGAACTTACTGCATACCACTATATGGTTTCGTCTTTTGGAGAAAATTCTTTCTCATTTACTACTTGGTCTGGCTGAACTGAATCTTTTTGTCTTTGGTAATTTATTTTTGTGCCTTTACCACATGGTGCTCACTTTCTGGGAACTTAAATCTAGAATTAGCAAAAAATCAGAACTTGCTGACATTGCCTTATCCTTGAAGAATTATGCTTTTCGGTTAACTATTGAAAACTACTTATTCATGTAACTTCTACCTTTTCTTGATCCCCATGTGCAGGGGCATCGGGTATCCTGATCTTTGGCCTTCCCCTTCCTGCAAAGAGCCACTTGATGTTTCGAAGGAATTAAGTTTAGATGTGATTTCTGGAATTCTGACAGGTTAACCTCGTGATAACATCTCTCTCTCTCTCTCTCTCTCTCTCTGTGCAAGTACTGGGGAAAGTTTTGCCTTTATCTTGCATATACCTATGAAATTTAATTTCTATTATACAGATATGAGAAAGATTTTTCCCTTCGAGCTGTTCCACTTGGGCGGTGATGAAGTTGATACAAGTAAGTTAAAAGCAACATTTGTTCTAAACTAACATTCTGCAATCATGTTGTTTACAAAGAACTAATACGAAGGGAACATGATACTTTCTTCTCTTAAAACTTCTTTTCTGTTACTTTGGTTTCACCGTAAGGGCATTCGTTTTTAGGAATGGTTTCCGGCACCCCTTTCTCCCCTTACTCACCCCTGTAATTATATGTCATGTGCATAATCTCTCTCTCTCTCTCTCTCTCTCTCTCTCCATCCTTTTATACCATCTGATGTTATTTCAATATTGGCAGCTTGTTGGAGCACCACTCGACATGTGAAGCAATGGTACCTACTTCGTTTGACTTTGTTCATCATCTTTCAGATCTTATACGATTGATTACTGTTTGCATGTAATTCTTGCACCTTTCAAGCAATGATAACTTAAAATCACAACAAAATACTTAAACAACTTTGTCTTACAGTCACGCAATCTTGAACTGTCTAATGTTTCTATTGAGCATGTACTGATTTAATTACAACCATCACGCCAACCTCAGATGATTTGTTTAGCCAAGCTTGATTTGTATATGATATGTTTATTGGACTTCATATCTTTAGGCTTGAAGAGCGGAACATGACTACTAAAGATGCATATCAGTATTTTGTCGTCAAGGCCCAAGAAGTAGCAATTTCAAAGAATTGGTCCCCGGTAAACTGGTATGCTAAAAATCATATCATTGACTTGCTACCGTCCTTTCAAAGTTTTTTTTTCTTTCTTTGCATTGGCTTTCATGGAAAATTTGAATGCAGTGTCTTTTTTCTCACTCATAAGTTCTTGCTAGGATCTTCATCAGGTTCCAGTTATGAATGGTTGGTTGTTAAATAAAGGGGTTAAAATCAATGAGTGTTCATCGTTTTTGTTCCTCAATACTGTAAAGCATCCTTTGACAAATGTAATTTTTCTCTACGCAGGGAAGAAACCTTCGATACCTTCCCAACGAAGCTCAATCCCAAGACCGTAGTGCATAACTGGTGATTTTCTTCCCTGTGCACATTTTTTGTGTTGGCATCAAGTGAAACTTTATTCGTTTCAAGCACTCACTACTTTCTAAATGCAACAGGTTGGGCTCGGGAGTTTGTCCGAAGGCTGTTGCCAAAGGTTTCAGATGTATTTTCAGCAATCAGGGTGTTTGGTATCTTGACCATCTAGACGTCCCTTGGAATGTTACTTACAATGCTGAACCACTTGAAGGAATTACGGATATTTCTCAGCAGAAGCTTGTAATTGGAGGAGAAGTATGCATGTGGGGTGAGAAAGCTGATACATCAGATGTTCAGCAAACAATTTGGCCTCGAGCAGCAGCTGCTGCAGGTAAGCAGTGAAAAATAGTTCACCATTACAATGCACACGTAAACTTGTTACACCGCGGATTTCTTTTGATGCCTGTCTAATTTGATTTAATGGCATTTCGTTTTCCCTATAGAACGCTTGTGGAGCAGGAGGGAGGCAACATCTGGTGGAAAGAATAACGCAACAGCACTACATCGGCTACAATACTTTAGATGTCTCTTAAATAGACGTGGAGTTCAAGCCGCTCCAGTGACAAACTTCTATGCTCGAAGTCCTCCAACTTGGTCTGGATCGTGCTACGATCAATAACACTTCCAACTGTTATATTAAGTGATTTCACGCGTCGTAAGATTCCCTTCCACTCTTCTACAAATAAACGAACCGTTACAGAATTCATTGTTTCACTCGTTTGAACATGCATTGCCTATTTATGGTAGCTATTGCTGTCAGTTTGATGAGCCAGATTTGAACGACTCGTTGTATTTGGCAAAATTTGATGTTATTGATTTGCTGTAAAATGTAGATTACTAATCTTATTGAAATCAAATCGATATGATTCGTGTTACCATCCGATCTTCTTTCGTGTTATGGATATCATTGTACTCCTCACTATTAGCTTCTAAATTTCTGCGGAAATATCCGAAAAATCATTGAAAGATGTGGTAGAAGGGGAGGGGGAGGTGAAGTCTAAACTTTATCCCGTATCGGAATTTTTTTTATTTTTAGTTTTGGCTAAAATCGATAGATTTGTCGATATTTCTGACATATGGATTAAATATTGGAGAAATTCTTCTATTTTCTCTAAACTAGTGTTTGACATTGAGTTTTATTTTAAATTTCCATGTTTTTTAGATAATTTCCATCATTTCCATTGAAGGCAACTGATATCGATGTATTGATATTTCTACAAATTTTTATATCGATATTTTCACTGTATTTTAAACACGGAATATATGTGATGTCAAATACCAAATTTTCATCACAGACGGGTCTCTGAAGGGTCATATTCTAAGCTTTAGGAAATGTTTGATTTTTGGGGACTTTAGGTTCATGAAGTCCCTTTCCTCATTGAATTGAATGTGGAAAATTAGTAAAAAGTAGAAATAATTTGCATTTTACCCAAATTGGGAGACTTTTGTTGTATTGGAAATTTGGCACCACCAAATTCAAAGCAATTAGGACTTTATAAAACTATCAATCATCAACCTTAATAGTTTTGTAGTTTAATAACTTCGTAAACTTATTCCCAGTTCGAATCTCTTGTTTCCTAATGATAGGAAAACCTTTAAGAACTTATGACGATATTCTCAATTATTACGTTGGCCGTTGTGATTGGACAAGATTGAAATTGAGGTCGCTAAATTTCGGAATGTGTGTGTAAGATATAAATGTTGAACTGCTATAAAATAAGTTTAAGCCAATATTTAAAAGTTCATCAAAAACAACCAGCCCTGACATTAGTCCATTTAATGGATTAGTCCAGTTCAGCACGAGTCAACAAACATAGCTCTATCGACTACTCTCATCCCTCATGTTGTTTGTCATTAAAAGAAAAATAGTGGTCAACTATTCACAGTAATTGTTACACAAGCAAGTCCCATATAAATAAATAACTTACAAACATCTATACACGTGTGAGCGACTGATACTAACACAACTTTTTGAATAATCAGCTTCTAAACAAACCATTTTGAATACGCAATTTCACTTTGGTAAGTAACAATGACGTTCAAACTTCAAATCCATATTTTGAATCCAAGTTTTATGATATTGCCAAATACCAATCAAAGTCGTTTCCATTCTTACTTGGAAGGCAAGGATTTGATTATACTAATCTTCACTAGTCAGCCAGTTGGCCAAAAATTCAAACAGTGCTAATTCTGGGACTTTTCCTTTTTGACTACCAATAACCAATTCTTTTGGACCAACCAATTACCAAATTTAGAATTCTAAATTTTCACCATAAAAATATAACCAAAACAATAAGAAAACACACAAAACAAAACATGGAATCGTCATTGATTAATTAATAATTATAGAATGAAGATCATATTATATATAGAGTACGTTATGAGAGATGATTGTCATTCAGTTCGTTAAGAATATTCATCTTGCACTTGACTTTCAAATTTGATATTTGATTTCCCCCTCCTTGTACCCGTTTCATGCGCTGGAATTGACCTTGTACTCGACATTCGAGTGTGATCTCCTTATCTTAATTGTTTGTATTATTCCTGCATCTTGAGCTCTAGAGTTTAATTTTCTCATTCAATTGGTTAAGACTATTCACTTTGCAACTGAATTCCGAGTTCAATTTCTTACTTCATATACTATTTATATTATTTTTGCACCCGAGCTCCTGAGTTCAATTTTCTCCACCCGCACTTGTATTGACAAATATTGTACGGTAGATATGGGCATGGGAATATGGATATTGGGCGGGTTAGAAATGGTATGTAAATGTCAGTCTCTCTGAAACAGTCAAATAAACAAAACAAGGAATCAAATTGAAACCCACTGCCATTTTCCTACTGTGAATCTTTCTTCTTCCCCCTTTTCCCTCCTGTGCTTTTGCCTCCCTCCCTCCCTCTCTCTCTCTCTCCTCCTCCCGCCTTCTCTCTCTTCACTCTCAAGCCTTCTCACTCCTCCGTAGCTCTGCTCTGCTCCGCCTCTCTCACATCTCAATCTGTAAGTCACAAATCTTCTCTCTCTCACTCTCTGTAAGTTTTGCATCACATAGAACCCTAGAAACTCAGAAATTGCACGTTTTTTATTCAATTTCTTATTGCCGACGAAAAACTCAGGATTTAGCTTAAGATTGGGATTTCCATTCTACCCTAATAAGTTTTACCGTTTAATTGCTCTCTATTTTTGGCACCTTATTGGTCTGATTTACCGCTAATTTATATAGGAATTTGATTTGGTGTTAATTAATGAGATTAGTACGATTTTGTGTTCTTCTTCTTCAGAGTGGGTTTGTTGCTGATGCTTGATCTGATAGGGTTTTGATTCCTGACATTCTTGTAAATCAAAACCCTACGCTCTTATCTTTATTTGGAGTGCACTGAAGCGAAATGGAATTCAATTAAGGGGTGTTTCGGATTTCTGGGTTTTTTTCACTAAAAATTTCTATTGGGCATGGTGAGTAAGGAGGATGCCTCCGCTACTTCACGGCCTCCGGCCCAGCTTTCGAGCTCTCGGAAGATGTTCTGGCGCTCAGCGTCGTGGTCTGCTTCCCGGACCAATTCTGAGACTGAGGAAAGAGACCTAGCAGATCCAAATGCCATTGTAGGAAACAGTGTCCAAAACCATCGTAGGTTTCCTGTACCCTTAACCCCTCGGTCCCAGCAGAATAGCAAGGCTAGGTCTGGTTTGCCCCCCTTGCAGTTGCCCATTGCTCGGCGTAGCTTAGATGAGTGGCCCAAGGCAGGTTCAGATGATATTGGTGAGTGGCCACAACCTCCTACCCCAAGTGGAAGAAGCAGGTGGGGAGAGGTTGAAGCTTGATTTGTCAGCGATTCAGCGAAATCCTGAAAAGAATGGCGGGCTTGTGAGGAGGGATAAGATTGCTTTCTTTGATAAAGAGTGTTCCAAAGTGGCTGAACACATTTATCTTGGCGGAGATGCTGTTGCAAGGGATAGGGACATACTTAAGCAGAGCGGGATCACCCATGTTCTGAATTGTGTGGGTTTTGTTTGTCCCGAGTATTTCAAGGCGGATTTTGTGTACAGAACTCTGTGGTTGCAGGATAGTCCGACTGAGGATATTACAAGTATTTTATATGATGTTTTTGATTACTTTGAAGACGTTAGGGAACAAGGTGGAAGAGTTTTGGTTCATTGTTGTCAAGGTGTGTCTCGGTCCACATCGTTGGTGATTGCGTATCTTATGTGGAGAGAAGGACAGAGTTTCGATGATGCGTTTCAGTATGTGAAAGCAGCAAGAGGTATTGCTGATCCAAATATGGGTTTTGCTTGTCAGTTGTTACAGTGCCAAAAGAGGGTCCATGCTTTCCCTCTTAGCCCGAGTTCACTATTGAGGATGTACAGAATTGCCCCACATTCACCATATGATCCTTTGCATCTTGTTCCAAAAATGTTGAATGATCCTTCGCAGTCTGCCTTGGATTCTAGAGGTGCATTTATTGTTCATATACCTTCTGCCATATATGTTTGGATTGGTAAGAATTGTGACGCCATCATGGAAAGGGATGCAAGAGGGGCTGTTTGTCAGATTGTTCGGTATGAGAGAGTGCAAGGTCCAATAACAATAATCAAGGAAGGGGAAGAACCAGCGTACTTTTGGGATGCTTTCTCGAACATTTTACCTTTGATGGATAAGTCTGGCAATGAAGGGGACGTTGGGGAGTCAGTAGTTAAGATTCGCCCAGGTGAAAGAAAAACAGACATGTATAATATTGATTATGAAATTTTCCAGAAAGCTATTAGTGGTGGTTTTGTACCTCCAATTGCATCCTCAGAGAACGAACACGAAACCCATCTTCCTGCTAGAGAGAGCAGCTGGAGTGCTCTCAGGCGTAAGTTTGCCTCTGAAAGTATGAAGGACTTTGTGTCAGCACCCAGGATATCCCTCTCCAGGGTCTATTCAGATTCTATGATGTTAGTTCATTCAGCTAAAAATGCATCATCACCTGTATCAGCGCCGTCTTCATCTTCATCAGCTTCTTCTTCGTCACCTTCATATCTATCACCAGATTCCATTTCTTCTGAATCAAGCACTAATTCAAAGTACTTTTCAGAATCCTCTACCGATTCGCCATCTGCAGCTTCATGCTCTCTTCCAGTATCTTCAACATCGTCAGATGATTCTGATGTGTCACTCCTCTCAGCTAAATCATCTGATCAACCCATGTCTAACACACTAGAAAATGTTGTTTCCAGTTGTAGTTCACAGCCCTATTCACGATCAATCTCATTACCATCTAAAAGAATTTCATCTTCGCTTGCAAAGCGCAGAGGTAATTTGTCTCTTAAATTACCTGTGATTAGTGATGAGATGAGGCTGATGAGTCCTTCGTCAAAATTTCTTCCCAGTAAAGAAGACGGTGTTAGGATAAATGACAGTACTTTTTCTATAGGTCACGTAGATAATATTGACAATGCCTTAGAGTTGAAGGATGATGTTCAAAATGGAGGGGGAGACAAATCCCCACGTAGGGAAGATAGTATTGACTCATGCCAGAAGGAAACTTCTTTTATCAAACATTCCACTGAGGCTTGGAACCCTTTGAAGGAAGGTACAGAATCCTCTGCCTCAAAGGAGATTGTGGAAAGTTGTCCAGCGCAATGCAATTTTATCCAACCTTTTGTGTGCCGCTGGCCCAGTTTAGAGAAGATTGCAACATTTGGTGTGAGGGAACTAGATTCTAAAGCTGCTTATACTATTTTCTCACCAAATACAGATTTTGGAAAAAGTGAAGACAGGGTTTTGTACCTCTGGGTGGGGAGATTTTTCGACAGTGATAAGTTTTCCATTCAACTAGATAGTGGAAGAGAGAGAACTGATGTAGAAGAGAGTGACTGGGATCAAGTTGGTTTTCATGTTCTTGTTCAAATGGGTCTGCCAAAGGACACAATCATTAAGGTATGGAATATGAATTTGTGTTTACCTCTACTTTTTATCTGATTTCGTCTTTATTTTTGGTGCTTGTGTCTCTAGGGCTCAGTTAATGTGGCTTCTTGTAAATTACGTATGTTTGCTATAAGATTTCTGTTGCCATCTACTTATGCATCCGTAGTATTTTTGGGTCTCAGGGGCTTTGACTTTTGATTAGTGAGTTACTTGACAGCTGTTAGGGTTTTATATTTTCCTCTTTTAAATCTGATTTTTTTGCATGGTTAGTTGCAGTTTCTTACATTTTGTGTTAGGTTGTCTCTTTTTACGTTTAAGATTTGTGATCCTTTTATCTGTTATAATCTGATTTTCCAACATTGTTTGATTCTTTCCCTTTTATGTTTTTAACATAATCTACTCTAAGCCAAAAGATCTTTGGTGCTGTTATTGTCTTTGACTTTCCTTTGATTATTAGCCTGATGTTATTACTCAGCAGTGACCAATTATATTCTTCGATAATCTGTTCATTTTTGGCTCATTTGGGGTTTAAGGTATCTATGTCAATTTGTTCGTGTTCATTCATTCAAAGTGTAATTTTCTGTTGATTAAAGCCTGTGAATGCATGCGTGTCAATCGTTGTGAAGTCTATGGGGTTTCTAACTGTGAACACTGAATGCTGTATGAACAGATTGTTAAAGAAAATGAAGAACCAGTGGAGTTTCTTGAAATATTGAGCCGGTTGTAGTGCCAGTGCAATTAGGGGAGATTCTTTATGGTCATGTTGCCCAAATCAATCTTCTGTTTCTCCAGCTGACTTAATTTGCAGTCCAACATTTTCCAGGCATCATCAGGATAAACGCCAGTGGCTAAAACATTAAGGTAATGAAGTAGTTGGTAACCATTATTAAACTGATTCCTTAATATCTAAAGACATGCTAGTCAACTATTTTTTTGGTACTGCGATTGGGATAGTAGCTTCGTCTTGGAGGCTTTGGGTGGCAGTGTCACTAGTGAACCAACCATCTTAGTATGATCTGTTTTGCTGCACTAAATACAAGGTTTTACTAAACGGCACATGCACCCTTGGTCCGTTTCACTTGATTTTATTCCACTGCCTGCATTTAGACATGTTTTTGTGCATGCATCTTTTCTGTTTGAAGTTGCTGAAGCACTTACTAAATGTACAGAAACCTTATTTGCAAGTAGGGCAGCTGCAGTAGTTGTCCCTCGAAGAGTCTATTAATGCCCATTTCTTGAAAAAACTCCCTTGAGGAGTGAACTTTGATTGGATGCTAGCTTCTGCTACTGCGAGTAAATCAATCAAAACGAAAACAAAACTAAAGGAAGATTTATGCATGGTTGGCGTAAACACTCTGTGCATATGCCTGTCCCTTATGTATTCTGATGTCCGTTTTAATCCTAATAGTTTAAAAAGTTGCTGTAAAACAACGGTGAAATGCAGACATATAATAAAGGCTCCATTTTAAAGCACTTTGCGATATTTTCTTGATGCCATTTTCTGTCGATCCAAGGGAAGATGAAGTTTTCATAAAACAAGGGTTTTGCATAGCTAGGTCCGTAGGAATTCCATTTAAGGACTGTTCATTGTTGTCTACGTTTACAAGTGTGTTCTTTTATGGGTGTTTTTGTAATCCTGACATGGTGTGTTTTGTACTATGCTGTGCAGTAGGCCGCCCTCTCAACTCTTAACTGCCTCGTTGCTAATCTTTACTGGTTGTACAGCGCTTTAACGCCCTCCCTGGTAACTCGTAAGATTTTTCTTGTATATTCACTGATACGAGGATCAAATCCTTACTGTCTTTTCTTTGCAACAAGCAATTTATATTAAACGTACCATTCGAAATGCTCTCTCTCTCTCTCTCTCTCTCTCTCTCTCTCTCTCTCTCTCTCTCTCTCCCCCCCAAAAGAAATGGCTATAAGTTGTAATCATTTGGTTCTATTTGTATGTTCTCGAATAAATTGTAGAGCTAACTTAACTGCTACAACTCGTCATTCCTCGAACAAAATGGAGACTCGGTAGTTGCGGACGAACGAGGATGCTCAGTCCTCACCTTCTAAGCAGCTTAATTAGGAGACCTTAGTGACACATACAAACACCTTGTTATAAAGGAGACCTTGCTGAACCCTAGGATGTTTGCTGACGGAGCTAACTCCGGTCGAATTTTTTACCAACGGCAATCCAAAGCCCGAGCAGCCCTAAAGCGATTTCGCAAGCCCACTGAGTGAAACTATGTCCTACAAGATGTCATAATTATCATCTTGATGAACACTCTTTCCTGGTTTTTTATCTTTCTTTCATCATAAATTGATGGCTACTTTAGAGTGCGAATAACAGCTCCAACCATTTAACAGCGAATGCATACGAGCATTAACAACAATTTAAACGACCTGAAACTGTCAAGCATTTACTACTTTTACTACTCAATGAATAAATTTGATCAAAGAAAGGGCAACTGTCTAGATATTCTTGTAACGCAAATGCTGGACACATTAATGCTACTGCTATTAGTAGTTGAAGTTGCTCCAGGCATCCTTAATCAAGCCAAGCTCAGTTCTCTCTTGTCTCTCTCTTGCTGAAATTTCAAGGCATCCTTGCTGAAATTTAACCATGTCGTCCTCGCCACCTTTCTTAAGGGTTTTAAACTGGATGTGTATCATCGGTTTGTTTGCCCGTTTGTCACAAGTTTACGTCGTTGCATTTAACCCGAAAGAACTCCAAGTTAAGAGGGCCGACTTCCCAAGCGATTTTGTCTTTGGAGTGGCTACTGCTGCAGCACAAATAGAAGGATCAGCAAAATCCGCAGGAAAAGGACCAAGTGTTTGGGACACGTTTGTTAAGCAATTCCCAGAAAGAATTGTGGACCGGTCGAACATGTTCACTGCCATCGATTCATATAAGCGATACAAGGAAGACGTGAAGCTTCTCAAGGACACTGGAGTTGATTTCTACAGATTTTCGATCGCCTGGACAAGGATTCTACCCAAGGGAACCTTAAGTGGCGGAATAAACCAAGAGGGTATCGATCACTATAACAGCCTCATCGATGAGTTAATCAAGAATGGCATTACACCCTATGTGACCATATTGCACTTTGATTGGCCACAAGCGTTGGAAGACAAGTACGGAGGCCCTTTGAACCGTTCGTTTGTGAATGATTTGAAGGATTACAGTGAAATTTGTTTCAAAACATTTGGAGACAGGGTTAAAAATTGGATCACGATCAACGAACCATATGTTGTTGCCTTCATGGGGTATGATGTTGGAATTTCTGCACCAGGCAGGTGTTCTGTAGACACAAGCTTTAAATGCACAGCTGGTAATTCAGCCACTGAACCTTACATTGTGAGCCATAACCTTCTCCTCGCTCATGCCACTGTTGTTAAGCTATACCGAAAGAAGTTCCAAGAAAAACAAGGCGGACAAATTGGATTAAGTCTTGTAGGAGTCTATGTCGAGCCTTTTTCAGACTCGGTGGAAGATAGAGCTGCAGCGAAACGAGGTTTGGACTTCAACCTCGGGTGGTTCATGGAGCCATTAGTATACGGACACTATCCGAAGAGTATGAGAGATTTGGTCAAGGAAAGGTTACCCAAGTTTAGCAAGAAGGAAAAGATATTGTTAAAAGGGTCTTTTGATTTTATTGGCATCAACTATTATACATCAAGATATGGTAAAAACGACCCAGCAAGTCCAAAGAAACCAACATGCTACCACAACGATGCTTTAGCTTCACTGACAGAACAAAGAAATGAAGTCCTAATCGGACCTCCGGCTAATGGGAGTACTTTCATCTACATTTATCCTCAAGGTCTGGAGAAATTGTTGGCGTTCATGAAGGAACACTATCGAAGTCCGAAGATCTACATTACAGAAAATGGAATTACCGAGCCAAAGGATGATAAACGTGGACTAGGAGAAGTGCTGAAGGATCAACATAGAATCGAAAATACTCTTCGGCATTTGTACTGGATCAATGAGGCAAGACAGAATGGTGTGAATTTGAAAGGATATTTCTACTGGAGTTTGTTTGATGACTTTGAATGGGGTGATGGCTATACCTCAAGATTCGGGCTTTACTACATCGATTACAAAGACAATCTTAAGCGCATTCCTAAAGACTCCGCTAAGTGGTTCCCTAAATTCTTGAAGGGTGAAGCCTAAAGATACAATACTACGAACCCCAGTTCCCAGTTCAAGTCTTTTCAATTCTTCTTATCTTTTGCAGTTTGGATTCACTCTTTGTTATGTTTTTGGCTGTTTTCTTCCAATTTACTTTGACAATAAAAACAGCAATTCCATTGGGACTAATTACGAGCTCGTTTGGTAAGTGTTTTTAAACGACTGAAAGCATTTTTAAAGAAAATGTTTTTAGATTTGAACTGCTTTTCCTTGGTTAATTTGTATTTTTACTAAGGATTGATTTTAAAAACATTTTCTCTGAAAGCGCTTTCAGTCGTTTAAAAATATTTGCATCGTTGGAGACCAACACTGTTCATACTAATGTGTTCCTTGGTCAAAAGAAGGCATAAACATTTGAGATTATTGTTGCTTTAGCAATGGTGTTTTTGTGATGTTTCTTTACTTTAATTTAAATAAAATGAATGCTTAATTGGATCATTTAAGCTAGATCGAAGCGTCAATTTACCTGAGGATGTATCCTGACAATTGTTTTAGGGAAATTTTAATAAATGGGCTAAAAATAGGACAATATTTGGAGCAACCCCAGGGTTCATCACTCGTGACTGATGACATACCAGAATGTCATGATCACATCTAATCGGACCTCTCTATGACGGTGGATCTTTTTCATGTCTTGTATTCCCTTCTCGTTGAATAAATAGTAGATGAAGCATTCTCATATCGGCTACACCGATTTTATGTACATGTTGATGCTTCACCATCTAACATTCTATGCCATAAAGCATTGTCAGCCTTATTGTCGTCTTATAAAATTTTTCCTTGAGCTTTAGTGGCATATGACGGTCACACAACACGCCGGATGCACTATTCCACTTCATCCATCCAGCTTGTATTCTATGGTTGAGGTCTCCATCCAATTCTACGTTCTTTTGCAAGATAGATCCTAGGTAGCAAAACGGTCGCTCTTTAGTACTTCCTGGTATCCAATCCTCACCCCTAACTCATTTGAGCCTCTGTCTGCACTAAACTTGCACTCCATATACTCTGTCTTTGACCGACTTAGGCGAAGACCCTTAGATTCCAACACTTTTCTCCAAAGGTTAAGCTTCACATTTACTCATTCCTGAGTTTCATCTATCAACACTATATCGTCTGCGAAAAGCATACACCAAGGAATGTCATCTTGAATATGTCCCGTTAACTCATTCATTACTAATGCAAAAAGGTAATGACTTAAAGATGAGCCTTGATGTAACTCTACAGTTATTCAGTTTGTCCTTCATGAGTTCTTACGGCAGTCATTGCTCCATCATACATATCTTTTATAGCTTGGATATATGCTATTCGTACTCCTTTCTTCTCTAGAATCCTCCAAATAATGTCTTTTGGGACCCTGTCATACGATTTTTCCAAATTTATAAAGACCATGTGCAAATTCTTTTTCATATCATTGCCTCCATGGTTGAGTGCTCTGGCATGAACCCTATTTAGTTGTCCGAGACCCGTGTCTATTGCCTCAGTCTATGCTCAATTACTCTCTCCCAAAGCTTCATTGTATGACTCATTAACTTAATACCCCTAGAGTTCATGCAATTTTGTACGCCGCCTTTATTCTTGTTGATAGGCACCAAAGTGCTCTTTTGCCACTCATTTGACATCTTCTTCGTTTTCAAAATCCTATTGAAAAGGTCTGTGAGCCATGTTATACCTATCTATCCCAAGACTTTCCAAACTTCGATCGGTATATCATCTGAGCACGCTGCTTTTCTATGCTTCATCTTTTTCAAAGCTACAACCACTTCTTCCTAATTCGGCGGTAAAAGGAGTAGTTTCTACACTCTTCTGAGTTACTCAACTCCTAAAAAAAAAGTACTCCTTTCATGTCTTTCATTGAAAAGGTTATGAAAATAACCTCTGCATTTGTCTTTGACCGCGTTCTCTGTAGCAAGAACATTTCCATTCACATCCTTGATGCACCTCACTAGGTTTAGATCCTTTGTCTTCTTTTCCCTTGCTTTAGCTAGTTTATAGATATCCAACTCTCATTCTTTGGTATCTAGTCGCTTATACCTATCGTCAAAAGCTGTTAACTTAGCTTCTCTCACAACTTTCTTCGCCTCATTCTTCACTATTCTTTACCTTTAACCGTTTTCATAGGTTCTATCTTTGTATAAGGCTTTACAACATTCCTTCTTAGCCTCCACCTTTGTCAGTACCTCCTCCTTCCACCACCAAGATTTTTTTTAGTATGGAGCAAAGCCCTTGGACTCTCCTAATACCCCTTTTGCTACTTTTTGGATACAACTAGCCATGGAATCCCACATTTGGCTAGCTTCCCCCTCTCTATCCTAAATGCATTGGGTAATTACTTTCTCTTCGAAAATGACTTATTTTTCTTCTTTTAGATTCCACCATCTAGTCCTTGGACACTTCAAAGTCTTGTTCTTTTTTTCTCTCTCTTTTGATATGTACATTTATCACCAACAAGCGATGTTGATTAGCCAAGCTTTTTCTCAGTATAACTTTGCAATCCTTACAAGTTATACAATCCCTTGCTTCATTAAGATTTGATTTTACATAAATTATTCATTCAATTCTTGTGGATAACAACCTTGTTAGAGCCAACTATTGACACACCCCGACCCGGAATATCCACTAGGACTCCGAATCGAGCTATGTTAGCCGACACCCGGAAGGTGACGAAGCCATAAAGTATAGTAATGTGGAAAATGTGAATAAATTTAAACCTAAAAGTATCTAAAGACGAGAGTGCGCTGTGAGCGGGAATGAACCCATTTCACACGTGAGGTCTGAGCATAAGTAAAGTACAGTAGTGTGGGCAAGGATTATACCCTTAGACATAGCCACCTATACTAAGATTTGCTAAGAATCTTCGTCGATACGAACTTTCAGCAACTAAAACCTGGAGGGATGCAAAAACAAGGGTGAGTGGGCCTGAAAATAAAGTTTTTAATAAAAACCTTTTGAACGTTATAACCCTTCGCCGTAAAACCTTGTATAATTTCCTAGAAAATAATAATACATACGTATATAGAAATCATGCTCGAGAGTAGTGAAAACCAAGTATATGTCATGTCACTATCTCAGCAGTAAATATGTAAGTTAGGTGATATAAATCAATGTAAAAGTGATATGCCAGCCAGAGTCACCTAATGTGACCTGTACGGCTGAACCTATTGCTCATCAATCCAGCCGGAGTCATCTAATGTGACCTGTACTACTCTAAACCTGCATACGAATCGAAACCCCTAATGTGATCTGTACGATAAGCTAGGTGTAAATAAACAATTATACTAGCATCCTTTGTATAACGAGCATGTTTCCAATACACTAAAAAAACTCTCTAACTAGACTATAGGATAAAGTGAGTCTTTCATTATTTTCCTTTGGAAAAAAATAAGTTGTGGAAAAAGAATAGTGGAATCGGCGTCCAAGCTGATGCAATCAGTCTTGCTATTCGTACAAATCCTACCACCATTTACCAATACATGTATCCGTTTGCTTTCTTATTTTACAAATGTGAGAAAAGAAAAGAAAACACAATGTAATAATTCAACTGATCAATAATGCAGAGTCTTTGCTTTTCGTACAAAGCACACGCATACTCATAAATTAAAATTACAGCGACGAGCAAAGCGGGGTAAACGAGAGTGATCTGACATCCAATTTTTGTGATATAGAGCATATACTTAAATTAAAAAAGTAGCCAATTTGAGGATTTTGGCTTTCTGACCGATTAGGAGTTCATTGCAGCGGTAATTATCCGTTCAGTGCTTAGGGATTGCCTATGCAGACTTTTAAAACACTGTTTACATGTTTTTGAACGAATTATTACCTCAACGATCAAATGATTATACCAAAGTGATGAGTTATTAACTTTTATTTGAAGATCACTTCTACAAAAAATATTCAAATTTGAGATCGTTTCATCACCAAACTCATCTAATAGATACACGGTTCTTCATGAATATATTATTTAGTATCTGCATTGTCAATTTGCTTTATACATTTGAATGATTAAATGATTTCTGATTGAAATGATTTTTTGTAAGGGTGATCTTCAAATGAACATTAATGACTCGTTTGGATATGCTTTTAAAATGACTGAAAGCGCTTTTACAAAAATCACTTTTGCGTTCCAAAAGCACTTGAAGTGCTTTCTGTAAGAAGCATCAGTTATGTGCTTCTTCCAAGAAGCACTTTAAGTGCTTTTCTAGGATTTACTTACATTTTTACTAAATATTGGTTCTAGAAACATTTTCACCAAAAACGTTTTCAGTCATTTTAAAAGCACATCCAAACGAGTTCTAAGAAATTAAACAATTCTGATTATGAAATTTAGACGGTCAAGATACGTTATTCGCAGCAAGAGAATGAGCTCTTCCCAGGCGGCATTATACAATAAAATATATAATGTGTAGCCAAAACTGAACCGACTAAAACTTATCAATCATTTTTGTGGCCTAAGTTTTAGCAAATTCTATAAATAGATCCATTATTGCAGGTAAGATGCACTAAACTTCCGTTGCTTGAACAATATACTCAAAAACCCTCGGTGTACATGGAAACCTCCAAGCCAAGTATTTGTTTGAAGCTCCTTATCGACACAACGCGTCAACGAGTTCTCTATGCTGAAGCTGGCAAAGACTTTGTGGACTTTCTCCTCACAATTCTGTCTTTGCCGATTGGCACTGTCATCCGGCTTCTCTCCAAAGATGGCATGGTTGGCTCGTTAGGCAAACTTTACGGCAGTGTCGAAAGCCTAAGCAGCATATACATGCAACCTCACTTTAACAAGGAATCCCTCCTGAAACCTAACGCAACATCAACGATTGGTGTTGGTGCCGATGCCCTTCATATGCTGACGATAGACGACTCCTCTGCTGAAAAGTCATTCTATTATTGTGGTTGTCGTAGTCGCCACCAAACCTATCCAATGCTTGTAATGGACAACCCTAAAGCCACCGTTGTAACGGACAACCCTAAAGCCATTTGTCCATACTGCAGTTCAAGCATAAATACCAAGGCGACTTTTGTCCATGGATCCACTGCTGAAGGAGAAACGGCCGGTGATGGAGGATATGTGAAAGGTGTTGTGACGTATATGATTATGGATGACCTGGAAGTGAAGCCCATGTCTAGCATTTCAAGCATAACCATGCTAAACAGGTTCAACGTCAAGGATGTCGGTGCCCTTGAAGAGAAAGTGGTCCATCTTACCATGGAAGAGGTGTGAAAAGTACCTAATCACATTTGTTTTTTTTTTCTTTGTTCTCTCAATTTTGTGAGTCCATATTTTGTAGTCGACCTAATGTGTGATCTGAACCTTGTACGTAGGGTGTCAAATTGCTGAGGGTATCGTTGCTGTCAAACTTGGTTCTGACCACCGTATTCCTTGATAAGAATGAAGCGTGCGCTTCAACTGAAAGTATTGTGGAATGAACAATCTGAATTTTCTACGAGGTTTTGTTTCTGAATGATATTTTATTTTGTATGTCTAGTGATGAAATGTGATGAGTCGATATTATATTATATATTTTACCCATTCTTATTATTAATTTAATGGTTATTTTACGAGAATGTTGATACTTTAATTTATATTCTTAATGTAGGACTTTCGACTTCCTCTAGAGCAAAACATGATGAAACAGACAAATTTTAGAGTGATTCAAATTGGAGGATGTTCATGTGTTTGCTAACTTCTTGGTGTCAAAATGTAATGACCTACGTGGATTTGGCTTTCAAACTTTTTTAGATGTTATGTAATTTAGGACTTTTGTCTGAAGGTCCCTGTCTAGATCTATTGTACTTTGGGTTGATTTGGACTCTGTTTTGCTGTGTTGTTTTGGAAGTGATATATACTCAATGCCCAGGAAGATTAATGTAATTTGATAACGGTCTCGTTTTGGATTTCAGTCCTTTATTTTAAATTATCTTTTTGATATAAATTATGTCCTCTTATTTTATAATCATATAGTTCTGCAGCTACACAAGGCCTTTTAAGTTCTGGACCATGATTCACCATACAATTGCCACTAAAATATTTAAATATATTAACTTGGAAAAAAAATGCGGGGTTGTTAAATACATGGTGATAAACCTATGTCTATAGCTTTGTTCAACAGGCTTAATGTTACGGACGTCAGTGTCCTTGAAGAGAAAGTAGCAGGGACGAGGTATGTATATAAGACCTACGGACATGTCACTCAATATGTGTTGTCTACGTATTAGACTTGAAAATTCGTCATATATGAGAGATACTATAGACATCATCGGTACAAAATATAGTAACATAAGATGGATGTTCTGGACTGGGAGTTGGTGCAGACAGCAGATCTATATACACTCCAAGTTTGTAAACTAGTTAATTTGACACAATATGCCATTTCATGTCTTCAAGGTTGATGATAATATATATTATGTTTAGGGTGTGAAATTGCCTAAGGAATATCACCAATGTGTTCCTCGGAGGGAAGATAACATGCATTCAAAGGCACTTCTCACCAATTTGTCGGTTTAATTGAACAAAGGTTCTTTTACTTAATTTTAAGTCACTAATCTTAGCCCGCACATGGTTACTAAGGATATTGTGCATTGTTGGGTTTGTTTTGACGCAAAACTTAATACATAGGAATGCATGCTTTGTTCGAATTCAAGCTCAGATAGCCTAACACGAAATGGTCATATTTGAACAAGACTTGTTTTATAATTAACTTTATACTATTCACACTCAACTTTGATTAAAACTTAATAGTGACCACTGTTAAAAATTCTTGATGTTAGGTGGCTGGTCACTGCCCGATTATTTTTTAAGCGTTTGAAAATTAAGAAAATGTTTCTAGACTCGCTCAGGTGCCCGCTTCGGTCGCGATTCTCACTTAAATAGAAAATAAAAAACTTTCATTTTACATTTTAAGTTTTCAATAAAATGTAGGAGACTTATTGGGATGAGGATCCTATCCAGATCCTCACATCCTAATCTTTTATCGTACATCGTGCGGTCAGTTTTTGTTATGTGCTATTTCCGTTTAATTTTAAATAAAAAAAATTCAAAATAATTTTTGGTCACACGATGTATAATGAACGGCTAGGATGTGAGAATCCTAGGATCCCTAAAATTTGCATCCGGATGAGATCTAAATCCGACTTATTGAATATTTGGATGAACACTCATTATAATTTATATGCTTGTTCCCCATATTTCTAATACTTTATAATTTATGTTATTTTATTTTGCAATTCATGTAACTCAATACAATTATGTGTGTGTTTTTAAGTATAAATAAGCAATTATTTATATAAAAAAATAAATTTATGTGCGTGTTTTTAAGTATAAATAAGCAATTACTTATATATAAAAAAATTTACTTAAATCCGCCTAGATCCCGTCTAACCACCTAAGCACTAAGTCTAATCCGCAACTCGACTAATGTCAAATCTCAGACTCGGCTCTGTCGTAGCACAATATTGTCTGCTTTGGGCCCCGGTCACTCCTTCACGGTTTTGTTTCTAGGAACTCACACGAGAACTTCTCAGTGGGTTCCTAGGATTGCTCTCGCCTGAACTTGCTTAACTTCGGAGTTCCGATGGAATCCGAAGCCAGTGAGTTCCCAAAATACCTTGTGCTATAGGGAATAGAGTATGTACATATAAGGCACATCACCCCCTCTCCGTTGGTCTATGTGGGATCTCACAATCCACCATCTCGGGGGCCTAACGTCCTTGTCGGCACACTCACACCACATGGTAGAGTGGCTCTGATACCATTCTGTCACATCCCAGACTCGGCTCTGCCGTAACACGATATTGTCTGTTTTGGGCCCTGGCCATGCCTTCACGGTTTTGTTTCTGGGAACTCACACGAGAACTTCCCAATGGGTCACCCATCCTAGGATTGCTCTCGCCTAAACTCGCTTAACTTTGGAGTTTTGATGGAATCCGAAGCCAGTGAGTTCCCAAAAGGTCTCGTGCTATAGGGAGGAGAGTATGTACATATAAGACACATCACCCCCTCTCCGTTGGTTGATGTGGAATCTCACAACTAATGCCTAACGCCTTTTAGAACATTGATAGTAATAATTTTGTCTTACTTGAAACCTTTTCTAACGACAAGTTTCAGCTAGACCGTAAGGTAAAGTGAGTCTTCCACTGTGTCCTTCGGAAAAAGAAAAGTGGTCGAAACATGTCCAAGCTGATGCAATCAGTCTTGCTTTTCGTACAAATTTCATTATTAAAGGCTAGGTTGATATTTACTTTGCTTTGAAAAAAAATATTTTTGCCCTGAAAGACAGTAACAGGAAAAGTGTTTGGTAAAATATAATTATATGAGGGCTTTTGGCAAAAAAAGAAAAAAAAAAGACACTGTTATGGATAAACTTTATTTAAAATAACTACAAAAAAAAATATTTTTGCTCTGAAAGATGAAGTAACGGAAAAATGTTTGGCAAAATATAATTATATAAGGGCTTTTGGCAAAAAAAGAAAAAAAAAAAGAAAAAGAAAAAGTGTTACAGATAAACTTTTATATAAAATAACTACAACAATATAAAATATAAAAAAAGATAATAATAATATTGTATTCACTATACCAATATGTTGCTGCTAAAGTTTCTCCCGTTCTGTGCATATCATGTGCATGTACTGTACATATTATGTTCATGTGGTGTGCATATAGTGTATATGGTGCATATTTACATCTTTGATACTCTTCGCATTAACATAGTTTACTACATTTTCCTTTGATTCAAAGGCAAGACCTGGAAATATATAAATAAATAAAAACGAACGAGTTCGTGAAACAATTTCCTTTTATTCAGTTGGGTTCTTTCGTACCCATTCAAACTGCAATTTTCAAATCCTTGAAATATTTGAACCCAATCAAATTTGATACCAAATTCAATTAATAAATTTTCGATTCTTCATAGGGTCATTTATCTGATTGCGTTATTTTTCTGATTTCAAAGAGAGAGTTATGAGCTATAGGTTTTTGGGTTGAGCTCATATATATGAGCATAACATGTGCATGCCATATGCATGTCATGTACATACAATGTATGAATGAGCTTAATACAAAGAGAGCAAACGAGTACGCGAAACAATTTCGCCCATATCCTTCTCTCTTCCTTCTTTCCACTCTAATTTCTCTCATTTCCCTCAAATTTATCTATTTGCCAAAAGGCAACTGATCTTTAATACGTTTTTTTCATTTAATTGTAGCAAAAGCAAAACCCTATTTTAGTGCTTGTAAATTTGGATCGAGAGAGGCATCAAGGGGAGGGAGAAGACAGAAGAAATGAAAACTCACATATAAATAAGAGAAATGATAAAAAAAAAAAAAATGAAGGATTTTGGTTTCCTCCAAGAAACACCAAACCAATCACTTTAACTTCAGAAACCGATCAATCAAAAAGCAAAATTAAGCAAACCTGGTTTACAAGATGGGCGGCTAAGAGAGAGAGCTCTTGGATGAAGAAGATGGGTGGGTTAGGGTTCTTTGAACTGGAATTGGGTAAGAGAGATTTTCTCTCTCTACAAAATGAGAAATAAGGGTCGAAATTTCAGGGTAACCATTTATATGGGAGGGCAATATACTCATTTAAATGTGTAGGAAAAATCCTTTTTTTATTTGATTGTTGTGCATGGTGTGTGCATATTCAAAATGTCCTATTTCTTTCCTAAGATTAAGAAATTATCCTATTTCTAGGTATTTTCCTATGATAAATGATAACAACTACAAGTTTTCGAGATATTTTTTTTTTATTGTGCATGATATACGAAGTGAGACATTATGTGTTACTATACAAATAGTGAAATACTTGTGTTAAAAAAATTAACAACTTAAAAAATAAAGCATTTCTTTATTTATATAATGATACATGATATACTTCTCATATTCTAAATGCTATGAAAATCTTCGGCTAGACCATAGAGTGACTCTTGAATTAATGTCCTTTGGAAAAAGAAAAGTTGGGGATAAAGGTCGAATCAGCATCCAAGCTGGTGCAATCTGTTCCGTTTTGCTTTACGTGCAAACCACACTACTATTTATTTACCACTACATGTTTCCCTTCACTTTCTTAGTGTACGAGTTTGAAACGAAAAAGAAACACAATTTAATAATTCAATTGAAACAGAATGGTGCTATCAAATTATCTCCAATTCTCGGTTAAAATTTAAGATTTTTAACTCAGAAACAGTTTTTTCGTTAACTCTTTTGGGTTAAATTTATAATCTGAGATTGTTAAAAAATAAATTTAGGAAATTTTTTTTATAGTAACTAAAAAAAAAAAATAAAAATTATGTAGATTATTTTATGAACATTTTAACAAAAAATTATTTAGATTCCAATAAATATTGAAAAATCACGAAACCAACATCATGAAACTCGTGAAACACTATAAAAGAATATGAAACACATGAATTTTTTTTTTTATCATTATTTTAGCCATTGAATTTTTATTATTATTTTGACCGTTGAATTATTTTAATTATTTTAGCAATTGAATTTATGCCATTTTATGTGTTCAAGATTGATGATAGTATTATCTTTAGGGTGTGAAATTGCTTAAGGAATATCACCAATGTGTTCCTCGGAGGGAAGATGACATGCATTCAATAGCACTTCTCACCAATTTGTCGGTTTAGTTGAACAAAGGTTCTTCTACTTAATTTTAAGTTTCTTTCACTAATCTTAGTCCACACATGATTACTAATGTTTTCCAACCGAAATGTCAATTCCTATGTGGTTTGACATGGAAAGGCAACAAATGAAGTTACTGTCAAATTTGATAGCAACTTCAAATCTATTTTTAGTAATTAATAAATGCTTTTCATAATTTTATACTTATCTTTTGTATTAAAATACTAATTATAACTATAAAAAAGTAAATAATGTAATAAATAATAGTTTAAATTTGATTGGAGAACAAAATTAAAAAAAAAAGAAAAAAATCAATGTGCTACATAAGCCTTCAAATTTAAATTTTATACTTAAAACTTGACATCTCATTTGAAGATGGTCTAAAGGTCTAATCAGCGTCCAAGCTGAGGCAATCTGTTCCGTTTTGCTTTATGGACAAATCACACCACTATTTATTTTTTATTTTTACAAACAATAGATTTTTGTTTGATTAAATATTAGATTAGCTATCGATATCATTCAAACTCATGTCGTCTTATAAGGGCTCAAAACATTTCTATTACTGTAGTAAGTGGCCACTTGCACAACCACTATTTATTTACCACTACGTTACCCTTCACTTTCTTATTTTACAAGTTTGAAAAGAAAACGAAATGCAATTTAATAATTCGATTGAAATAGAATGGTGCTATCAGACTATCTCCAACCCTTGGGTTAAAATTTAAAATTTTCAACTCAGAAACAGTTTTTCTACTCTAATTATTCTGGGTTAAATTTTCAGCCCAATATTATTAAAAATTAAATTTAGAATAATTTTTTTCTTATAGTAACTTTAAAAAAAAAAAAAAATTATGTAGACTATGCTAATGTAATTTTATGAACATTTTAACTTAAAATATTTAGATTCCGATAGATATTGAAAAATTACTAAACCGACACTATGAAACTTGTGAAATACTATGAAAGAATACAAAACACATGAAATATTATATTTGGTGTTAGATTTTTAAATTTGGATAGTTAGATCTTTTTTTTTTTTTTTTTTTTTTTGACCGTTGGATTTTGTCACATCCCGGCCCGGGTGGGACGACTTCCCGGGCCCGATCCACCACCGTAGCACGATATTGTCCGCTTTGGGCTTACCATTCCCTCACGGTTTTGTTTTTGGGAACTCACGAGCAACTTCCCAGAAGGTCACCCATCCTGGGAGTGCTCTAGCCCTCTACTCGCTTAACTTCGGAGTTCCTACGGAACCCGAAGCCAGTGAGCTCCCAAAAGGCCTCGTGCTAGGTAGGGATGGGAATATACATTTAAGGATCACTTCCCTGGGCGATGTGGGATGTCACAATCCACCCCCCTTAGGGGCCCGACGTCCTCGTCGGCACATTTCCGGCCAGGGATAAGCTCTGATACCAAATATTGTGACATCCCACATCGCCCAGGGAAGTGATCCTTAAATGTATATTCCCATCCCTACCTAGCACGAGGCCTTTTGGGAGCTCACTGGCTTCGGGTTCCGTAGGAACTCCGAAGTTAAGCGAGTAGAGGGCTAGAGCACTCCCAGGATGGGTGACCTTTTGGGAAGTTGCTCGTGAGTTCCCAAAAACAAAACCGTGAGGGAATGGTAAGCCCAAAGCGGACAATATCGTGCTACGGTGGTGGATCGGGCCCGGGAAGTCGTCCCACCCGGGCCGGGATGTGACAGATTTCATCATGTTAGATCTTAGCCGTTGGATTCAATGAATTTATAAATATAAAACAAAAACAAAATACACATATATGGCAGGCCATCCCACTAGCTCAGGGGGAATTCTAGCATAAATTTACCCTGAAAGTTAGTTTTGGGTTAAAACTTATACTTTGCCCAATGGTTGGAGCAAGTTGGGGTAGATTTAGAACCTAAAATGTAAGTTTTATTCCAAGGGTTGGAATAGGTCTTAGCACATTCTTTCTATCTCTCACACATGTTTTATTAATTTTCGTAATTAATTCTCTTCAAGTTGTGCAATTTGAAGATCGAAAATTAAGAGATGTAAAAGGTAATAAAGAGTGTGGATAACACAACTCTTAAAATAATATAAATTATTTGCTTTTTGCATAAAGCTCATGCATACTCATCAATTAAAATTAAAGCGAACACAACAAAGTAGAATTAGAGCATTCTCAATGCAAGATTTATCTCGTACGCATGTTTTATAAAATTTTTTCATTTAATTCTCTTTAATTTATTCGATCGAAGACCGAAAATTAAGAGACATATAAAAAAAGTAATAAAGGGTGTGGAAACACAACTCGTAAAATAATGCAAAGTATTTGCTTTTCTCATAAAGCTCATGCTTGCTTATCGATTAAAATTAAAGCGACCGCAACAAAGTAGAATAAATGAGTGTGATCTAACATCCAATTTTTGTGATTTAGAGCATTCTCAATGCAAGATTTATATTTTAGACTATATTTTTATTTAAATTAAAAAATTAGCCAGTTTGAGGTTTTTGGTTTTCTCTCCAAGTCTTAATGGAAAGAATTATTAAATATTTAAGCTTAAAATCAGAGTTTTTGCATTACAGGAGAAGATATTTGAGTGACATTTTAGTTAAAATAGCTTTTGAGATTGTATTGTCAAATCTCATCTCCGGATTTCATTATCAACTTACGTATTTCTCATATACCTTATTATTTTATTTTATTTTAATTTCGTCAGTTTTAGGATTTTAATTATTTGGTTATAAAGTTTGAATTTTCGTAGTTAATTTTTTAAAATCCGTAGACATTTCGGGGTCACTCTTAGTATTTTTAGATAAAGCTCAATTCCATAAGCGCATAGGCGAAAATCGTTCATGAAACGAAGAAATTAGAAGCGTTTTAGTTAAAGGACATTTTGGTATTTTACCATTTTTTTTACATAAATTGGAATTTCCAAAAGTGGGAATTCTAGAACTGCCAAATGGTAGCTTCTGAGTGGGGAAAATATGCATAAGCAAAGGAAGGAAGGGGAAGTAAAAAAAAAAAAAAAGGGGATAAGGGGTTAGTGGGGGAGACCCATTTACCCATATAGGACCAGGGTTTCGATCCCAACTTCGACGATTCTCGATGACAATGAGATGATCCACCACCATCAATCGAATCAGCGATGCCCATAAATATTTTTCACACAAACTCAACCCCATTGGGTCATTGTTTCTCGGTGAACGGAACCCACCCCTTCTACGTTCTAGGTCGAGTACTATCATACTCCGGCCACCACGTCGTTGACCATTACTAGGCACGGACTCACCTGAACCTAGGCAACGAAACCCAACTGGTTTTCAAGTGGAGCTCCATTCAAGGTGAATCTAGGATCTAGGGTTTTGGGTGCTCTTTTGCCATTTTCGCACAATTTATAGTGGATTTGGCCATCGTGACATGTATGAAAATTGCTCTACATCTCATAGGCTAAGTATTGGTATAATTTGAGCAAATTTGGTGCTAATTGGAATTTCTGGTGAGTTTTGGCAGTCGCCCGCTGACTTATCTTGCCTTACTAGACTATATATGATGCCTTTAACTCAATTTTTTCATCCGTTTGCCAGGATTCGACATGTGACCCTAGTTCTATAAAGGTATGTCACGTGGCCTTTTATAACAAATGACGATCCGACCGTTGGCTCGTCACGAAATTAGTATCCTATTGCATATAATATTTGAGGATCTTGGGAATTCACAGATCAAAAATCTGATGCACAGATCTTTAGGATTGAAGAATCTTAGATTATTGTCCTTTGTAAATAGTTGATGATCTGACCATTGGATTCTCAAAGACATTAGAAACTTACAGATCGGAAATCTGACATACAAATCTTTTTGGATTGAATTTCTAAGTTTGTTGAACCGATTATTGACAGCTACCTATATTTGCGATTAGCGGATATCCGACCGTCGGATCGTCACTAACTTTATTATGTTGTTTTAGAAACATATTGAGATTCTTAGGAAGTTATGGATTTGAAATTCGGTGGATGGATCTTCTGGGTCGTGTTACGTACGGTTATCGACACTACAATTGACCATGTTGACCAAGAATTGACTTTTGGTCAAATACCCTAAATCGCTTTTAAATACTGAAATTAATATTATTAGAGACTCAATAAAGTTTAGCGGGCTTATATTAATCAGCGGCCATCCTGGAGATGTGCACCTTGGTTTACATACAAATGGCACCTTAATACGGTGTATGTGTGTATTGGACTTCTAAATGATATAAATGACAACTAGTATGAAGTAATAAGCCGCGGGCCATGTTAGAATTATTTCGTAGAACTTGTATGCATGTGTGGTTGATGTTCGTTTGTCTTCTGTAATCGATAATATGTATGCTGGCAATTATAATTCATGTTGATTTGATGTATGTTGTGTGATGACGTGACTACACCATGTACCAGTGGTACATGGATGGTCCCATCTAGTTAATTCGCATTGGGGAACCATACTATTATGTGTTTGCCTATGATCCTGCCTGATTAATCCGTATTGGGGGACCATACGCGTTGTAGGGTGACCCTGCTTAGTTAATCTGCATTAGGGAGTCACTGCCTACCTGGTTACAGTACTCCCATAAGTGGTTTCGCCTAGTTGATCAGATTGAGGAACCACACTATTGGATACATATGTGTGTTGGAAATGTGCCCTAAAACCAATCATATGATGATACTTTATGGACATTTCACATGTTAAACTAATCTAGTTTAATATTAAGGGCAAACATTATTGTTTGAGCCGTCTCATATAAATGTTATATGCTTAAACGATAAGTCCAAGGAATATGTGATTGGAAGAATGCGATCTAAAGAAGTTAGATTCATGAGACCATTCTTTCGTTGACACATCCTAAACGTTCCTGATCATAGGATTGTCAATTGGGCATTGACAGTCCGTTAAGATCAGTACGTGCTATGTCTTCTCTCAGGGAGAGTGACTAGTCTCGAGTCATTGGTGTGTGTGACATCAAGACAAGTACGTAGGTGCTCAATAGAGAATGAGTTCACTGAACACGATCAACGAAGAGTTCTCATATTCATGTCACATGAGAACTCATGGTTGGGATAATGCAAATTAGTCTTTTGACCTGAGGCATCACAGTTGTCTTGTGGTTAGGTCCTTAATCTTTGATTATGTCAAAGTCACTCCATCAGGAGGGTGTCCATGGCATCGTTGGGGTTAAGCCACTTAGCCATGGAGGCAAGTGAATGCGCAACAAGGGATCTCTAACCTTCAAACTGTTTGAGGGAGAATACTCTATGATATGATTAAGAATCTTTGGCCAAAGTATGAATGAGATTTAGGAATGTGTTCCAAATCACATTCAAGGTAATCATATAAGCACAAGACTCACATTGGATAGTAGACATGAATAAACTATCAAACCAAACAATGTGGTCAAGAGTATTGTATTAGAGAAAGACCGTATTGCATTTGTAATCCTAAAACTGAATAGGTTCTCCACTTCTTCTGATTAGCTTGGGTAACCATGACATGCTGCTAGGCGTCAACCATGGTTTGTGGAAGCCCTAAAAGTGTATTATCACTAACAGGAGAATTGAAAGTAAGTTTCAATTCACAATCGATTAGAAAGAGTTTTAATCGCCCACTGCCTCGCTAAAAGGAACCTAATGGATCGTTCACCGAGTAAGGTAGAGTTTGAAGAAACAACGGAGATGAGTAAGAATAATTAAATGGTTTAATTGTTTATCTAAGGCTAGGATTAATTAATATGTTAATTAATCAAACGAATAAGTTCGTTAAAGACCTCGGGTTAGTTTTGGGCCGCAAGGCCCAATGGGATTTGAATGTCAAGCCCATTAACTCAAGTTGTATGACAACTTGAATAAACAAAGGGCTTGAAAGCCCAATAAACCCTATAGGCTTGCCATGTTAGAAGAATAGAGCTTTTGGTCCATTAGGTCACTTATTTGAAGGGACTATATAAAGGACTTTATAGCCTAAAATTTACATATGGTAATTTTTGGGGAAAGGATGAGAACACAAGCTCTCCTTTCTCTCTAAAATTTAGGCCACCTTGGAGGGATCATCTAGCAATCAAACTCCTCCAAGGTCACTCATTTTCTTCTTCATTATGCCTTGGTGATGAATCATTAGAGGTTCTCAATTTTGGGAACTTGGAGAAACCTTTTCATCCATCCAAATCCATGGATCTAAGATGCAAGGAATGAAGGCCCTCTCTTTGGGTGATTAGCCTTTGCTTATGCAAAGAGGAATCTACAAAGGTATTGATTTCTCAACTCACTTTGTTTTGAGTTGAGTCTTGGTTCACCTATCTACTAGGCTTTGAATTTCATGGGTAAATGTTTTGTTTTTAAGTGCATACAAGCATGATTCCGCCTTTAATTGTTAATTGCATGCTATTGATGTTGCTTAAATGAACATGTTTTTCACAAATCTTCCTTCAAGTGGTATCAAGAGCCTAAGTCTAGTAGTTGGTGAATCCTTTTGGGTTTTGTAGTTCATAGTTTGTGATTTGAATGTTGTAATTGTTACAAGCTTTATTCTTGCTTCTTTGAATGTAAATTTTGTTAGAAAATTTGCCATCTCAAATGTTGTAGATGTAGTTCATATGAGCATGAATTTTGGAGCTAAAATTTGGTGCCATGTTTTTGGGGAAATTCGGCCAAATCCAAAGGGTGGATTTTTGGGTTCTTGTTTGACTTGTTAAAAGTGTTTTAAAGTGACTTTTGGAACCCCTATGTACCCTAGTATGGTTGTATGTTATTTCCCTTAAGTTTGAGTGGTTTTGGTATGTTTTTGGGTGAAGAATGTTCATGGAGTTCTTATTGGTTTTCATGGATGTTCTTCATTGTTCTTGATATGTTCTTGCCAAGAACAAAAAGTTTGGTGTTTTGATTCAAAGTTTTGATTTATTTCATAAAGTTTTTGTTTTGAAATATTTCTAATGTTTAAATATATTAGATATTTGTTTTGAAAAATTAAAGAAATTTTAGTGGGTAGGTATGTAATGATTTATTCCATTACACACACCCCACTTACAAAAAACTTTGAAATTTTTTTTATTACTTTGCTTCAAAATCAGCCACCCTACTCAATTAGGGTCCTTGTGGGGCTTTTGTGCAATTATATAAAGTTTTGATACTTTTGTGTATTTGCATTTTGACCCAAAAGTTTACGTTTTTACGTAAAGGTCCAAAATCACTAAAAGGACAAATTGTTTTGCTCCTTTAATGAAGTTTTATCTTTTGTGGAAAATTTTGGGTTCTAGTTGTAATTACATGAAGTAGTGGATTTTTGTGTTTTTACAAAGTGACCCCAAAAGTTTAAGTTTTTGCAAAATAGCCCAAAAGTTGAGGTTAATTGCACTATGGCCCAAACAAGTTGAGGTCATAGCATTTTGGCCCAAATTAGGTAGAGAACAAAATTGTTTTGTCTCTTTAAATAAGAATTGGATTTTCATTTCATTTAGCTCCATCTAAATCAATTCTATGGATACAAAAACCAAATGAAAATGTTGCATTCAAGTTTAATTAGTTAAAGCGTTAATTAATTAAAGAAAGGGTGATTATGAACCTAAGCCTACTATAATTGAGCTATGTGAAAGGGCGTTTCAAATTTGTTTGAACCATGGGAATGTGTAGATTAAATTTTGGTTGTAATTTGATATGATCAATTGTTGTAAAAGAGCATAAGCTCTTCTTTACTTTAAAGTAATTTGATTTGATCAATTGTTGTAAAAGAGCATAAGCTCTTATTTACTTTGAAGTACTCATTTCTTGTTTTATTCGATATGCATGAAATTGGAGTAGTTGGGTCCAACGCCCAATAAGACAACACGCCTTAATGTGATTAAACGCGTAACTAAAATCAATCTCCATCCCTAGACCGAGATTCAACACTAGGCTCGTGTTGAATCGAATCAAAGGTTCATAGTCATCCTAAGGCCCTAAGGCAACTATATAGTCCATCAATGAATGCAAACCTTATGTTAGTAGTATCATATACCCTTGCTTTAAAAACCGTTTTAAAAGCTTAGTGGGAGTATTATATACAACTAAATCAATCAAATGGACCAATAGTTGTAATAGGACCAAAATGTTTTAATTGGATTAAAATGTATGTTTATACGTGATGAGACCTAAAACCCTCAACAAACCATTATTAAGTTGATAAGCGAGAGATGCTTTGAATATCTCTTCGTGGCCTTCCACCGTGGTGGGCTCCAATCGTTTGTGACTTGTACACCGGCTTCACCCTATCATGGGGGAGTACAAAGTGCATGCTTACACTCAGGAGGAGTCCATAAACATATGATGAGGTAAGTGTAGGCAACGAGGATAGCCAACATCGTATCATCGTGAGGTTATTCTTGAACCCCTACACGAACTAAGCATGGTGGGAATAACTTAACTAAGTGCAATAGTGCCAACATCGTATCATCGTGAGGCAACATTCTCTAGAGGCCAAACAAGATGGGTAATTACAAACGTTGTAAATGAGTAAAGCTTTATTCTCTCATCATTATTTTTGCTAACCAACATCGTATCATCGTGAGGTGGGCTTGGTAATAGTGAGCCTCCCATACCCTACTAAGAGTTTCCTCCAAAACTCTCGAAATCCGATGAGGGATATGGAATTTGCCAAAAATAGTGGATGGTGCTATTTGATTTAAAGACCCGAATCAAATGGCTTAAAATCAATCAATATTCGTTATGTATTTGTTTACCAATATATTTGCAAACGCTATCCAAAACTTGACAAAGAAAAGCCGAATGCTTTAATTTCCGGACTTAGTTCTACAATCCCATAGATTGTCTTTAATGGCTTGTAGATGTAACTAAGTAGTCTCATCCCCACAATCTTCCTATTGATAATGTATCATTGGAAAAATATGTTAGATAAGTCTAACATGAGAAGAACAACACTTTTAATGTCATAATTCTTCAAATACAAATTGTTGTATGAAGAAATAAGAGTTGCTTTGAACAACCCTTAATCAACACAAACTTTAGTGCTTGTTTCTTTGTTACATAAACAAGGAACTTTTGAAGTAAGCACAAGGGCATGGACGCTTTATGTGCCATGATTCTTCACTTACAAATTGTTGTATGAAGAAATGAAAGTTGCCTTGAACAACTCTTGAAAGTTTGTTATAATGTTTAGAACATAATGGTTGGTTGACAAAAATAGTCCATTTATATGGACTTATGATGATTTTGAATCATTGAGTGTTGAAGTGTTAAACCACTTAACGAGACGGAAACTAGGCAAGGACTTCACCTTTGTGTCCCTATCCTAATGGTTCACTAAGTTTATTGTAAACTATATAGTGAACAATAACCGCACGCTCTCCAATTCGTTTGATGTGTATAACACATTTGAAATAAGTTTCAAGAGAGATAGTGGGAGTTTAGGGACCATGACTATTGTAATAAAAAAGGGAAGTCAAATGAAGAAGGCAAAATAACTCCAAGGGAACAAACTTTCTTTATGAAAGGATGGACATTGGAAGGGGTATTTGCAAGAAATGTCTTGTAAGTGTCAAGAACACACCTTTTGAAGGTGTTGTAAAATGTTCTTGAAAAGTTCATAACAGTTGGTTCTTCCACTTGAATGCCTGATTCTGTATTAGTAACTATGTTTTACAATTGTTGTAAAAGTGTGCTAATAAGAAGTAGAAGATTAATGAGAGAAGAGAAAGTACTTCACATTCGGAAAGTGAATAAAATATAGATCTCTGCGAAAGCAGATCGTACTTACTTCCTCATATGAACTACCAAAGAAATTGGAAAAATACTAAAGATTGTCTTTACATTCCAATTTTAAGGAACTTAAATCCGTCACTATAGTAGAGATGGATAAATGTTTTGTTTGACAAAACATTGTTCTTTATTAATCAATAATTAGATTATTGTAATTTAATTGGTTGTCTCTATAGTAGAGATGATGTGGTAGTTTAACTGTTTAGAATACGATGATGCTTAAAACCCAAAAGGTTGCAAGGTAGTGACTAATCCCAACTGAGTTGTGATACCTCTAAAATATAAGTTACGAGTTAGTCATAGATGGATGCTTTGGATCGTTAGATCCGGATCCAATACCTTTTTGTTAAAATTGTATAGAGGCGAAATGTTCGAATCTTTATTCTTTTGGAAAGAAGAAAGAATCACAAAGTTGTTGAGGTTAATTCACTTAGATGTTAGTGGCACTTGTCCACAACATAATACTATTCATGTTGTATGACATTCACCGAAGATCACTCTCGGTTGGACTATAGTTTATTTTGAATAAACACAAGTCCGAATACTTTGCAAAAGGTTTCAAAGAATTCAAGAAATGTAAGTAGATGAGTAAGACGTCTAAGGTATTTACCTCCTTAGATTTGATCCAAGGAAAAAGTAACACTTTAGATTAATTTCCTTGAAAATATCAAGGAAAGTAGCATCGTAAGATAATGAATTTCTCCATTAGGAGAAGAATGAACATGAATAAGATTTAGTTCGTTGGACATTATCAATTACCCATATATATATGATATATACTTCTAAGACAACCTAGTTCCTATACCACAAGCTCCAAGGTAGTCCAAAAGGATTTATAAACCGTCTCAGTTGAATGGTTTGGACATAATATGGGTTTCCGAAACCATTATTAAGATAGTCTTGATAATATATGTCTAAAACTATAAATCACAAGACAGGTTAGTTGTAGAGATTCATCCATCATGGATCTTAGCAAGCTAGTGGGAGCTATAAGCGTCTTATGAGAAAAGATCAATTGTTTGATTTCTCATAAAGATGTAAATGAATCTTTTGTTTACTAGGTTTACAAAAGATTAGTGGGAGTTGATCATATTCCTAAATTTGAATATATATACATGATATATATTAATTTTGAAAATGAAAGGAATTCTTCATCGTTAAAGTTATGACTTTAAACATTCTATAATGATAGAATGTATATGGGAGACATAGTCTATATACATGGGATGGAAATCTATAATGATAGATTTCAAGATATAATTGGATTATATCAATCCCTAAAATAGACAAGAGATGCTAGGAAGTTTCTCATATGATGATAAACTTCAATTAGAATGACAATTCTAGTGAGACTAGGAAGTTGTTTTTCTCAAAGGGAATGTACCCTTTGACTCCCAAAGAAATAATGCGTAAATAGAATCCTTTATGCATACGCAGAAAGGTGATTTATGTATTTCATATTGTATGAAAACATTGATATAAGTTGTACCTAGAACGGTACAAGATGATATTAGTGCAAGCCCAGGATCAGAACCATGGCAACTGTCAAGTGAATCCTTAGGTATTTAAGAAATACTAAGGATGGATTCCTCAAGAATGAGGAAGAATTAGAGTAACGTAATGGAAGCGTAAATGTATTAGATTATGAATCTAATCCATCATAGAATATCTCTTCATTATGAATGAAGTGATAATGAGATATCTATTTATTATGACTAAAGAGATATTTGGGTGGAAACGTTAAAAGTAATGACTTTAATGTGTTCCATCATGTATGCAAAATATATTGCCATATAGAAGCTTACAACATTGTTGTTTGGATGGGAAAGTTCATTCATGAACTCTCCATTCGGTTCCAACCAGAAAGTGTATGACACTAATGGGGCGATAGCTCAAGCCAGGGAATCAAGGTCTCATCAAGGTCCGAACTCAAATGAGAGACTGAACCACATGATTGAGAATCATGTATAATGGTGACGTCGTTATTCTCAAGGTTGCTTCTATGGATAACATATAGATATCCATTGTCTAGGCCTACTACTCAGCCATTTATGAAATGACTACAGAAGAGGTATCATCACTGATGACTAAGCTGATTGGCTCTAGTGCAAGTGGGAGATTGTTGGAAATGTGCCCTAAAACCAATCATATGATGATACTTTATGGACATTTCACATGTTAAACTAATCTAGTTTAATATTAAGGGCAAACATTATTGTTTGAGCCGTCTCATATAAATGTTATATGCTTAAACGATAAGTCCAAGGAATATGTGATTGGAAGAATGCGATCTAAAGAAGTTAGATTCATGAGACCATTCTTTCGTTGACACATCCTAAACGTTCCTGATCATAGGATTGTCAATTGGGCATTGACAGTCCGTTAAGAACAGTACGTGCTATGTCTTCTCTCAGGGAGAGTGACTAGTCTCGAGTCATTGGTGTGTGTGACAACAAGACAAGTACGTAGGTGCTCAATAGAGAATGAGTTCACTGAACACGATCAACGAAGAGTTCTCATATTCATGTCACATGAGAACTCATGGTTGGGATAATGCAAATTAGTCTTTTGACCTGAGGCATCACAGTTGTCTTGTGGTTAGGTCCTTAATCTTTGATTATGTCAAAGTCACTCCATCAGGAGGGTGTCCATGGCATCGTTGGGGTTAAGCCACTTAGCCATGGAGGCAAGTGAATGCGCAACAAGGGATCTTTAACCTTCAAACTGTTTGAGGGAGAATACTCTATGATATGATTAAGAATCTTTGGCCAAAGTATGAATGAGATTTAGGAATGTGTTCCAAATCACATTCAAGGTAATCATATAAGCACAAGACTCACATTGGATAGTAGACATGAATAAACTATCAAACCAAACAATGTGGTCAAGAGTATTGTATTAGAGAAAGACCGTATTGCATTTGTAATCCTAAAACTGAATAGGTTCTCCACCTCTTCTGATTAGCTTGGGTAACCATGACATGCTGCTAGGCGTCAACCATGGTTTGTGGAAGCCCTAAAAGTGTATTATCACTAACGGGAGAATTGAAAGTAAGTTTCAATTCACAATCGATTAGAAAGAGTTTTAATCGCCCACTGCCTCGCTAAAAGGAACCTAATGGATCGTTCACCGAGTAAGGTAGAGTTTGAAGAAACAACGGAGATGAGTAAGAATAATTAAATGGTTTAATTGTTTATCTAAGGCTAGGATTAATTAATATGTTAATTAATCAAACGAATAAGTTCGTTAAAGACCTCGGGTTAGTTTTGGGCCGCAAGGCCCAATGGGATTTGAATGTCAAGCCCATTAACTCAAGTTGTATGACAACTTGAATAAACAAAGGGCTTGAAAGCCCAATAAACCCTATAGGCTTGCCATGTTAGAAGAATAGGGCTTTTGGTCCATTAGGTCACTTATTTGAAGGGACTATATAAAGGACTTTATAGCCTAAAATTTACATATGGTAATTTTTGGGGAAAGGATGAGAACACAAGCTCTCCTTTCTCTCTAAAATTTAGGCCACCTTGGAGGGATCATCTAGCAATCAAACTCCTCCAAGGTCACTCATTTTCTTCTTCATTATGCCTTGGTGATGAATCATTAGAGGTTCTCAATTTTGGGAACTTGGAGAAACCTTTTCATCCATCCAAATCCATGGATCTAAGATGCAAGGAATGAAGGCCCTCTCTTTGGGTGATTAGCCTTTGCTTATGCAAAGAGGAATCTACAAAGGTATTGATTTCTCAACTCACTTTGTTTTGAGTTGAGTCTTGGTTCACCTATCTACTAGGCTTTGAATTTCATGGGTAAATGTTTTGTTTTTAAGTGCATACAAGCATGATTCCGCCTTTAATTGTTAATTGCATGCTATTGATGTTGCTTAAATGAACATGTTTTTCACAAATCTTCCTTCAATGTGGTCATGCCTCGTTAATCACATTGGGGAACCATGTGCAGCCTAGGGGTGGTCTCGCCTAGTTAATTTGCATTGGGGTACCATATACACTCTACAGATGGTGCCGTTTGGTTAATGGGACCATTGCGCCCTAAAGGTGACTCCGCCTGATTAATTCTCATTAGGGGTCACTTCTTAGTCGGTTAGCTACTTCCATAGGTGGTCTCGCTTGGTTAATCCACATTGAGGGACCACACTATTAAACGCTTGCCTATGGTCTTGCTTGGTTAATCTGCATTGAGGGATCATATGCATCCTAGGAGTGACTTATTCGCATTAGAGGGTCACTGCCTGCTTGATCACATTATATCCACAGGTGGTTCCACTTGGTTAATCTACATTGGGGAACCACACAATCAGATGAATGCCTATAGTTCCTCCTAGTTAATCCGCATTGAGAAACTATACGTATTCTTGATTGAGATTTTGTTGAGTGGTATGAGATCCTTCTTTCCCTTCAGTTCCATTGAGTTGGGAGTTGGTTTGGAAATTATACCTCTGGAAATCTTTTTGGTCCATCTGTATCACTATAGCTTAATTTTCTTCATGTTTATAACAAAAGATATGAAAACCTTTGTGGTTTGATTTAGAAAGGTTGATGGATGTCTGTGTGACTCCTTCAAGATTTTCGGTGAATTGTTCATGATTTTATAAGTTATTCAGGATTTCCAGTGAATTGTTCATGATTTTATAAGTATGGTTTTGAATGTTATTAATACAATCGAATTAGTTGATTAATGTGGTTAGAGAATAATATTGTGCTTCATTGGTTATGTGAAATGTTATATGTCAATGATTGCGGGGTTGTGTATGAAAACATAGTGATATATATATATATATATATATATATATATATATGATTGTTGAATGAAAATTTTGGTTGTCATATGTTTTCATTATATAATCTAGAATCCAATACATCATGATCGATGAGTTCCATTCAGGGATTTAGAAACATCATGTTTCTTGCCACTCACCATCGCAAGAGAAGTTGGACCTTATTAATGGTAAACTACAAATGGTTTGATCCTTACTTAGGATACGTAGTCAGTCTCACGCAAATGTCAGATGTAGCCATGAAATAAAGAAAAAGTTATTGCATTGTGGAACCATTTGTTTGTGTTCTTGATCATGTCTTGCAGGCGAGGCATAATAGACGTACATGTACGTTGTGACGTCACGTGTCGATTTTGAACGTATCTCGAGATCGGGGCATGACCGGTATAACTTCTAACTTTGGTCCCTAAAATTTGAAATCGATATAAGTGATCCCTGTATTTGTCCATTGTCAATCTTTTTGGTCATTCCGTAAAAATTCTCTGCTAAATAAGGACCAAAACGACAAAAATACCTTCAATTTAGTAAAGAGTGAGCCAAAATGATTTAACAAAAAATGAGGACATTTTTATCATTTTGGTCATTATTGTAGATTTTTTACAAAACGACCAAAATGATTGACGGTGGGTAAACTCAAGGACCACTTCTATCGATTTTAAATCCTAGGACCATGGTGAAGAGTTAAGCCAATTTCAAGGATCATTTTGATTAAAAAGCCTATTTAAGTCAAAACTTAACTGAAATTTTGAGTTTTAATAATTTGGATATGGGTATTGAAGATGATTGGAGTCAAACTCAAATCTTAATATTTTTTAAGTGAATTATTGTTTGTTGGTGTAAGCTTTACCTCAAACTCAAATATCATACTAAAATCCAAATTTGAGACTCACTTTGACATGAAGCTTATAAGAGTTTTGAGTATCAGTGCATTACATAAGTTTATACTTATATTTAAGAAGTCCAAATTTTTGATGCATTAGAAATGACATTAAACCTTATTAAGACTTCAAGTTTAAAGTGACTTGCTCTATTTTTGCAAGAAGAGCACTTACACAAATTTTTGCAAAAAGAGTACTTACACAAAGGACCACTTTCATATACAAGGGAGTTCTTGTTCAATCAACGTTAATTATTGTTGTATGGCAAAATCCTTAGTTCAAAAGTAAATGGAACTCGCACCCATTTTTTTTGTCAAAAACTTTCACCCTTAACAGTAGGGAATTAGATCCCAATTTGGTGTCAACCGAAGTACCAAATTAATATTCTTTTTTGTGGGAAGCCTGCTCTTTCTTCGAACCGCAACTTTCATAACATGTTTATCACTGCCATCCACATCCACCCCAAGTGACCAAGGAGTGACATAAAAAAAAGTGAAGTCTTGAACTTCCCATTATGGGTGTGCATAAAAACTGTGGAACTGCAAAATTGAATCTAACTTTGACAAAATAAATTGTTAAAAATCGTGTTGACCGAAAAGACAACGTAGGTTCAAGAACCGCACTATGCTCACACCTACTTCCTATTTCTATTTCCACTACCCAAGACTGCAGCTTGAACAACGGACCAGGATCCACTTCGAATCTTTTTGTGCCGATCCGTCGGGCCAATGCATCTTGATTGTTGACGTAAATCATGCGGCCATAATTTCTTTAATTTTTTAGCTCCCTTATGCAAAACAAGATCTCTTTCTTCCTTTCTCGCTTCATCCTCGCTTCTGCAACCTGCTTTGTCGCTCCTTCTCCCCATTCTCCCCCTTCTCCCCCTTCTCCCAGATAAAAAATTGAAGTAACAATCACAGAAAATGATGACTAGACGAAGTGGACATGGGAAAATTTTCGATTCCATATCACTCCTTTCATTAATTTTTTTTTTCTTCATTTATTTCGAGAAATAAAAGTTTGGCAATTGCCTTGAGAAAAGAACAAAATTTTGGTTCTTTATAAATTTGAAAATAAAAATTGGAGAGATCAAGAACGACATGGGACAGAGACGAAGGAAAAGTGGAAGAAATGAGAGAGCGGCGTTGCACCTATATCTTCTTTGACAATAGCGTAACCTGGGCCTCCGTCACCCCCGACAAGTTTGACCGCATCCCTCGTGGTGAAGGCGACCTAAAAGAATAGTGGTGACTGGTGAAGGCGTATGTTGCATCTTGTTCCCCCGTTTTTCCTTTACCGACCTAAAAGAATAGTGGTGACTGGTGAAGGCGTATGTTGCATCTTGTTCCCCCGTTTTTCCTTTACCCTTTGCCTCCCGATCTCGCGAATCAGTGAATGAAAAAAGAGAATTTAGAACTTCTGCAGGTTGGAGGAAGAGGAAGGAAGAAGATATGGGTAGGCAAGTGTATCGTTCGGCGCGAAAGAAAAAGAAAAAAAATTCAAAAAAATTCATAGTTTTTATTTATTACATCTCACATAATGTTAAATGTATTCCACGTTAAAATTTAATATTAAATCGCTTGTGTTCCGTATTGTGGAATGACAATTTCGACCTTATTAGGTTTTAAATACACCCTAAATCACTTAATGTATTATTTATCTTCTTCAACTATCAAAACTCCTTTCCACCTTCCATTGTTGAACAAAACCCTAACTAACGAAACTGCAACACGATGCTTGAGAAAAATTATTTTTGACGAATGGAACACGAAATCGATGTTTCAGAAGCTTTAACATAAGGTAAACCGAAAGAGTGCAAGAATCATTTAGAGAATGCATCCCGAAAGTATTGACAGATATTATATATTGAAATAAAACCAAAGAATCTGGTCTTTTCCAGCCATATATACTAGTTAAATTGGGAACACAATGGCACAATAACACACCTAAAAAATATGACGAAAGTAGAAGAAGAAAGATTTCCAATCAGAATTATGAAATCTTTGTTAATAGAAAAATAACGCAGAAGCTTAGACAGATGAAAATGGATGCACTTTATAGAAGGTAATCCTCCGTCCTGGACAGAGAGCCTTTAAGATATTTATAGGTCCAGACACCTTATAATTTACCCACAAATTTGGAGATACGATTCAATCTCATTTTCTGCCCTATGGAAAACAGCAACTCTACAAATTTATTGTCCGAAAAAGAAACGAAATGAGATATAAAAACCAGTGTTTGTATGAAAATGTGGGGTGTATAGAGAATGTGGAGTGTATGTAGAAAATGTGGGGTGTATAGAGAATGTGGGGTGTATGTAGAAAATGTAAGGTGTATGTTGAGAATGTGGGGTGTGAGTGTATTATGATAAAGTATGTGGGGTGTACTTAGATAATTTTTAATTAAAAAAGTAAATATGTGATGTATTAAGTATGTGAGATTTATTCCACAATTCGTGAGATGTAAATATAATAAGCCAAATTCTTATCGTGACGGATCGACAAAGAAAGATCCGGAGAGGTTATAGACCCCAGCGACACCATATGCCACATCATCGTTATCTAGATTAATATCCTTACCCTTGAACATATGTTGTAATAATTGATGCACATGGTCCTGGAAAATATAATTTAATTGTTTGGGTTTGGGGTTAGTCCACCCGAATTAGGGTCTCTTTTTTTTTTTTTTTTTTTTTTAAGATTTTGCTCTCCATTAATATAGCTTTTAGTTTAGTGTGAGAAATAAGTTAGTCAACATGCAATCATGAGTTTGGAGTCGTCTTGGCAATCTCGTTTATTTGTTTTCTATTTGATAAAATAATGTTCATATTATTAATTCGTTTGTTTGTTCGTTGGTTTATTTTCAACTTGGTATCATAACAAGTTTGATCCTTCGGAGTTTAATCTATTCTTAATGGGTACCAAGTTGTATATCAACTTATTTGTATATGTGTTTGCTGAGTATCAGTTTGTTTTGTCCTAATCAGGGTTTTACCGTTGAAAAATGAGGGAAAGGTTTGTGGAAAAAATGAATTTAATGTACAAAAATCTGAAGTCGAACCAAGTCAGAGTTGAGCTGGGATGAATCTGCCTGCTACAACACCTTGCCTGAATCAACTTCAACTGTCATAGTTAAGATGTCCAAATCTCTTATGCCACCTCCAAGAAAAGCCTACAATAGTAACTCTCTTTGCCCTCACATGCTTCAGGCACTCAAATGTAAGTGGGAAGCGCTTGTTTCCTTTCATTGGTACAATGTTAGTATGATCCTGTAAATTCCTGTCTCCAAATATGCAGACCATGAAATCTCCAAATGGTAGCCAATATCCATACTCAACCATTTCTCTTACACTAAGTAGGTTCTGTTTGGGCGAAGATTTCTCTGGAGAGGGATCCTCGAACCTTAGCACAACTCCCCAAGGGATTGGCACTTTGGATGCGTAGTAGGGCTCTTGCTTGTTGATGTGCTACAAAAAGAGGACAAAGTTAGTTCTGAAAGGTGCCTTTGTAGGACCTTGGGTGTAGGCCTTGGGGCTCGCAATCAAAACTAACTAAGTGCTAGGCGTGCCACTGCTATCTAGTATAGCAGATGTAGAACAAGAGTGTTTTTAGTCGATTACTTGCACCCTAAGTTACTCGAACTTCTTGTTATCAAAGGATTTTCGTGGATGGGTTTAGTCCACATTAAGTTCTTTTTCTTGCCTTGTAAACAAGGAATTTTAGTTCATAGTCTTGTATGTTTGAATGAAGGGAGTCCAGATCCCCTTAAGCTATTTGCTTGGTTCTTGATTGATTTTAATGATGAAATATCCATTAAAATAAACAGATCCAAATGCAAATGAAACTCTTAAAGTAGGAAAACTAATGGAAATAACTTGAATACATACTGGAGAATGCATTAAGTAATAGATCTACAAATTTAGAAAACAAACAAAGAGCATCGGGCAAGATTTCACCTTTTCTGTCGAGGTTGAATCTCTTGTAATCACTTCTCTTTGAATTAATAGGGGTTTATATGCTAAAAAGAGATGGATGGTAAACAAGTTTACAGAAGGGAATCGATACTACGCCACTAAGGGAGAAAACAGAGCTTTAAACTGCATAAAAGATAGCTTGAAGGGTAGTGAGTCATTAGCTTTTTACTTGGAATGCCACTAGAAAGTGTTCTTTGGCTGGTAGTCGGTTAGTCTTCATCACTTGTCATTTCAGTGGTAAGCACGTGGCTTATATCTTGGCTGAGAAGGCTTCACTTTGCCTTTGGGCTTGGTGTTGGGCTTCGGGTAAGTCCCCTTTAATTTGGCACCCTTGGGTTTTTCTTCATCTAAGTCCAATGTTCAAATAGTAACCCAAACAGTGCCCCTTTTAATCATTGTTGAGTCTGCAACCTAAGATGCTAATAATGATTAAATAGTCGCTGCATGCCTTCACTCGGGACTTGCACCATTTAAAGCAGCCATTGTTTAACAAAACCCTTGCACTGACCCATAAATTCCATCGTTAATTAACCAGTTACTATATAATCCTCACTTAAACTCCTCGGCAAAGTATCTTAGCAATTTCGAGCCTTCAAATTCCTAAAACTTCCCAGAATTCTCAAAGCCTTCAGATCTTTCCAGAAACTTCTCTCGTTATTCAGTTCTTGCCCCTAGTTCCGATTTTCTTCCCATCTTCTCCTCAAAATCATCCAATGACACCCAAAGTTGCTTGAACTCAATCTCTTTGCAAAACTGGTGAGGGGATTACCATCATGTGTTGTTTACTTAAAGGCCGTCATCACCTTCGAGCAGGCCTGCACACTGAACTCTTCTTCGAGGAGGGAGGAGCACATACCTTGGGGCTTGCATGGACTTCTTAGGCCTCTATTACTATTGAAAACAACATGCCCTAGGAAAAATGGTTCACTCCTAACCCATTTCAGGCTAAGTTGGGTATTTCTTCCTTCAAATGGTCAAACCACCGCCGTGGGTTTCGTCTGATGAAAGATGAAAATTGGACGTAATGGATAAATGAGCTTGAGCCCACCTTTAAACAGAAGTGGATAAACAATGATATCTACGAGCTGATAATGCTCTCAAAGACTACTATCATTGCCAAGCTTGAGCTACTGACAACTGCACTCCTCTTCTGGAATGGTTCACCCTTGGTAATCTCATATCATTCTTGATATGGCACAAGTTTTCGGGCTAAGGCCCTCAGGTAAGGTCGTAAATGTTACCCATGACTGGGCACCTCTTCTCGCCTGATCGTTGAGAGCTTGGGCAACTCTGGTCCCATGATTTAATTGGAGTATAATTCTGCGACTTTTAAGAGTTATGGAACTTCCTTCACGGGTTTTATCCTATTTTCCAAGAACGAATTTGGCCCCTCATCCCCTACCGCTAACAGAGACCAAGAGCATATGTATTTTCTACTATATTGGATCAACAAGCACATCTTCCCCAACAAGTCCAAGGGAGTAAAGTTGAATGGATCCCCCCAGTGGAAGCACTACACAACTTCAATGATGTAGCCACGTGCCTTTTCCTTCTCTCTCATTTTTACCATTTCTTGTATGAGATTACCAAGGGTGAACCATTCGAACCCAACCATAATGGTCCAACTTGGATGATTTAACCTTGGCTTCAATGGTATTTCCCTGAGCTCCGGGCTCCCAACCTTGAATTCCTCGAAGGTGTTGCTCCTGCCCGAATTCAAGCCGAAGGTTTTCCAACCAATCACTCTACATTCGTTTGTCTCTATTTCTTTAGAGTTTGCAAGACTCGAGCATACTTGGAGTGGGGAGCTTCAATGCAGAGGAGATACCCCTGGTTTTCTGACCAAGTCTTCCAAGATGTTTTTGGGAGAAAATGTCAGCCCGTTCTGTGGAGAAAAATTTATCAGCTACATCTAGTCGAGGGACTTGGCTTGGGGTGTGAGGAGCAATTGCTACGAGTGCAGGCTAGAAGTTTATCATTAGAATTTTTGTAGCAGGCAGCTGAGCTTCAAACAAGCTATTCCAATTCCCTTTTTTTACTATGTTCAATGTGTCACCTCCTACCGTCTCCACTCTCCTCCAAAAGTCATTTTCTGTTCTGCTCGACGCAGCCTTGAGGTCATAAGCAAGGTTGTCATAAAATCTATCGCCCTTAATTTCGAATGTACTTCAAGCTTTGCTTCTTTATGAGAAGCAAGGTGGACCAAGAAGTATGGAGGAGACTTACACGAAGCACATTACCGCATTTTCAAGCATCTCTCCATCAAGTCTTATCCTAAGCTTAGTGAGCTTGAAAGTTAGAAGGAAATGATTCATCAGAAGAACCAACTCCTTCTGATAAGTACCTCTTACTTCTTTAACTTGTAATTTTATGAAATTTTATGAATCTGCCTTCTTCTGATACTTTTCTGGGTTTCCCTACACTTGCAGCTCAAGGTAACTTCGCTGAGATGGTTGTTGGGCAAGATGAAGAGGTTGGGGATGCCTTTGTGCTTCAAGAAGCCATGACTGAAGCAGAAAGACAAGGTGCTGGAGTAGGTGGGGATGTTTCTGAATCGCTTGAGGACTCAGAAAGCGAGGTAGAGCCTGTTATGGAAATTCGGGCAACTCGTCGGACTCGGGCATTGGTGATAGATTCTTTAGAGTCCGAGCCTGAGAAGTGACCTTGAGGTCAAATCTCCATTCCTGGTCAGTGGGCAACCCGAAAGAAAAGAAGGGCACAGACCGCCAAACCCTTGAAGTCTTCCAAGTCTTCCACTACTCTTCCTGTTGAAACGGACAGAAAAAAAACAGAAGGTTTCCAGTAAGTGAATCATGTTTCAACCCTTCATTCTTACTTGCATTTTTTGCTTATGAACTAACAACTTCATTTTTCTTCTAATCTAGGGCCTCAAGTGACCAAGAAGCTGACTGTTGTCTCAAAGGAGGATCCCCTAGGGGCCGAGATGTATCAACAGGCCAAAAATCTACAAGATTCCACCCTGGAAACATTGGAGGTATAGCTTGCACCTTAAGTTTCACTCATTTGAGTTCTTCCTTTTTCTTATTTTCCACACTCTTTTTAAGTCTCCACCCGATTTCTGAAATAGGCTATAAAGGAAGAAAAGATCTTTTCGCCCGAGGCCTTTTCACCTCTAGCCTAAATGGTACAAGCTTCTCCTCCTTGGGCCAAGTCTTCAAAAGTATATCTTTTTTTCATTATTCAGACTTGTATCTTTACCAATCTCAGAGCTTTAACACTTGTCTTTTACTTTTGTAGGCTAAGGTTGGAGAGTCCGCTTCTCAATTTGATCCAAGCACTGGAGAAATACTACACTTTGTAGAAGACAGTAGCAACCTAGTGAGTACTTATCTTGTCCTTCTTATGTTCAGAATTCATTTCTTCTACTATACTTATCTTCTTTTGCCATTTTTTTTCTTTTTCTTTTTAGCTTTCCCGAACATAAAAATCTCATCAACCAGCAACATCTGCTTTTGGGGAGCCCATAGTCCATAAGATCCCTGTGGTCTTAGAGGCGACTAGCCTATGAGCTTCTCGGGTAGTTTCTCCAGATGTAGTTGTTGCTCCCGAAGTGCCCACCTCTCAACCTCAGGTTCTTTTTCTATTTAGGCTCTTTACCCTTTTGTTTTATAAACTATATTACTAACACTCATCTTTTCTTCTGACGTGTATATGTATTTGGTAATGGTTCGATGAGCGTTTCTCCATTTCCAAGCGAGAAAGATTCCTCCAAGTAGCTAAGAGAAATAACTCATCATCTTCCTTCTAAAACTTCAAGTTCAACCTAGGTATACCAGCTTCCATCTCTATCTTTGTTTCAACTTAAACTAAAAACTTTCTTCTCAATGAGCTCTTATTGGTTTGTAATAGGGAGCTGGAAAAGGCATGGGTTAATCTCCCCTCCTCTAGTAGGCAATGCAGATCTTCCAAGGCCTCCTTTAGCCTTTGGAGTGATAGAGACCCTTATTCCTCATCTTAAGAAGAAGGTCAAAATGGCTACTGCTTATATCCCAGCTCTTGCTCCTAAGATTCTTTCTCTTTTGCCAACTGAGGCTACTCCTTCTGCTATTGCTGAAGGTGTTAGAGAGATGCCCCCATCTCCATCATCCTCTTCTTCAACAACGTCTTTACCTAAACTGGTTAAGAAATTCGAGTAGATTAAGACCAAGTTGCAATCTTCTTCATCTTCATTAGAGTCTCATCTTCTTCAGAACGCTCGTTAAATCTTTAAGGATTGGATGAAGAGAAATTTCACCGCTTCCTTCAGTCTTAAGATTCTTCATGACGCTGAGAAGGCTTTCACCGAGCTCTACAAAGCTCAATTATTGATAAAGGCTCAATATGAGTCATTTCTCAATTTCTTTGAAAATCTACGGGCACTAAAGGACCAGCATAAAAAAGCGGAGCGGGCATCCAACAGAGTGAAGTACTTCCAAGAAATCACGTGAAGACCTCAATCAATCTTCAACAGTTAGTGGAAGAATGATCAGTGATGGAAGATAAGATCGCAGTAGTTGATTCTGAGATCCAGAGGTTGGAAGAGCAGCTGACTTCACGCAAGGCCGAGAAGATGATTCTAATCAATCATCTTTTCAAGAAGGTAGAGAAGATGTAGAAGATTTTTCAAGAAGTTGAAGACTCAAAGAACCAATTTACAAATAAATATATCTAGGAGAACCAGATAGAATTTTTACTATTATGCAGACTTATTTCTCTAGAATAGTTGCCTTGACTGAGGATACAAAGTTGTTAGACTAGGATTCTTGTATTATTTTTATGAATGAAACCCTTTTCATCTCCACTTGTCTCACTTCTTGCTTTACATTGAAGTCTTACTGCACCATCTTACTTTAATCCTAACACTCTTCAATATAACAATCCTAACATCCCACAGAGTTGGATGATATTTCTTTTAAAAACTTAGCATTAACTGGATGTCTTTGGAAGTTCCCTTCTAGATCTGCTAAGTAACATCCTCCTTTATCTAGTACTTGCTTGACAATGAAAGAACACTTCCAAGTAGGGCTCCGCTTCCCAAAGCCTTTAACTTGAGCTCCCAAAGGCAGAATTGCTTTCCACACTAACTCTCCTTCCTTGAAGGTCTTTAATTTTACCTTCTTGTTGTATGCTCAGGTAACAACTCTCTCTTTCCTACTTCTTCTTCCTTCCATACACCAACAATCTTTTGATTAAGGACCTGATTGCAGCTACTTGGTCATTTCTTCTTTGTCCTAACATTACTGGTGTTGGGGGAGTTTGGACAATATAGGGCTTATCCCATTCTTCCTTGGTAAGGAATAATCCTTGGTCCAGAAGCTTTTGGGCAGTTACTGTAGTCGGGCGGCTGTTCTTATTAGCTCCAAAGCACTGGAGAATCCTAATACTAGGATTAAAAAAGTTGGCTTCTGCTACATTGACAATGGGGAGGAATGGCTGTGACTCGGCCTTTACATCTCCCAAAATCCTGGTCCTATGGCTATTTCCTCGTGGTAAACTGTTACTTGTTGGTGTAGGGTGGAAGGCACAGAGAAACTCTGATGAATCAACAATGGTGCCAAAGTTTGGCATTTGTTCTAGAACTTCGCAGAGAGTATCAACCAACAACGGTACAGATAACCCATTCTTAGCTAAGATAGTTCCAAAGCATATTGGTTCTGGGCTCAATCTTGGTGTTGGTATCACTACCATGTCTTTTTGAGCTCTCCTTAAGATTCTGTACTTCCCAGGATAAGGGTTCTGTGACATATGATTTCCTTCCCCCTCAGTCTTGCTATTTGCCTTTTCTACCTCATTTTTGCTTCTCCATTGAAGTTGATCTCTTCCCCCATGAGATGCTTTCTCAAACTTCACATTTTCAGAGGTTTCCGAGGTAGTGGGGACTTTTAATGAGTTCATGTGGGCTTTGTGCTGCCTCTGGACTCTCCTAATCAAATAGGCTCTCATTTCTTTGACAGGTTTTCCATCATTTCCAACCACATACCATTTCCGCCTGAGTTGGGCAGGATTCTTCTTCATGACTGGATTCATTATCCTCTCCTTTATTCTAACATCTCCACCGACATAGCTTAGCTAGGGTGGCCTTACATCTGCCCATTTTGGTATTTTGGCTTCTCTGTCTTTTACTTCTTCAGAGGCCTCATAATCTCTGAATACTTCTGACAATCCCTTTGGTTGAGAGTCCCCTCCCAACCTTTGGAAAACAGTCCTAGAAGTTTCTTTCTCAGTTGCGCGCATGATGCTTATGTAAATTTCTTGTTCTTCTTTCTCCTTTCTTCTAATCAACTCCTGATCAATAATAGCCCTGATGTTGGTACTTCTAACTCATATTCACACTGACACTTGCTACACAAAACTAGCCTTTAACTATGGCTGCTTTGGGTTTTTCAGGCAACTTGATAGTTCATTCTGTTGGTCTGTTAACTTGTCTTCTTTCTACTTTCACTTCCCAGGTGGCTTTTCCTTTCCCTTTTTCAACCCAAGTTAGGTTGATCATGTTTATTGGCGCTTTTGGGAAGGGATATGTGTTAATCATCATATTGGCTTGGGGTTTGTCCAACAACAACTTCCCCTTCACTATGACGTCTTGTATCCAATCCCTGAACTGGATATAGTTAGTTATAGAATGATTAAAGGTATAGTGTAGCTTGCAATACTTCTTTCCTCTTAGCTCTTCTAGCTTATACATCTTTTTTGTGTTGTCGGGCATGATCACTCTTGCCCGCATCAACTCTTCATAGATTTCCAAAGCCTTGGTTAGATCAAAGAATAACTCTGGTATTTAGGGGGTTTCATAGGACAAATCCACCATTATTCATCACCACTTTATGATCATTGACTGGTTAGACTAACCTTTTTACTATTAAAGGTTTGAAGGGGGTATTCATCTTTGCTACACACATGTCCATCCCTTCGCTTCCATGACCATCATTTTGTTCTAGTTATGCTCATTCAAACTCTACTTGGTGAATTACAACATTACCTTTGTAGAAATGAGACACCTTAGATGAGTGTTTCGCGTGTTCTTCTTCAAGCAACAGATTCTCATACTTTGTGGCAGCAATCACCAACTATTACAACTCATTGAATTGTACATCATAAAACTTTTTCCTCAAAGGTAGCCTCAAGGCATTTTGAGCAATGGATATAAGTTGGGCATGATTGATAGGGAATTGGCACCTCATCCTTGTCTTCCTAAACCTCATCATGAAGTCTTCAGTAGACTCATGTTCGTATTTCTTCACTTCGACTAGATCGTTAATAGTCATCTCGAGCTCCATTCTATAGAACTGTTCATGAAAAGCCATCTCCATTTGCCCCTAGTTAGCAATGAATTGGAAGGCAATAGAGAATACCATTGAGATACTAGGCCAACCAACGAGTTTCCAAACAAACTTAACTTATAATTAGGATTGTCTTCAAATGCCACACAATGGTTGGAAAACTTGAAAATGTGATCTCTAAAGTACACATTGCCATCTTCTCCACTGAAAGTTGGAAACGTGGGCATCTTGAAGTTGAGTGAAAAGGGATTCTGCTTATCAATATACTCTGGGTATGGCTTCTGTAGGTGACTCTGAACAGCGAGCGAGCATTCTGGACTATTATTATTTTTAACTCGGCCAATTCATCTCTAAGTTGTTGGTTAACTGCATTATTAGGAAGGGTATGAGGAAGTTCCCACTTCGAGCTACGATCATTGCTCGAGAAAGTCTCTTTTCTTGGTTTGGGCTTTCTCCACTTAGCATCATCTCTTATGCTGGCCAATGGTTGGGGTCTATAAGGATGAGGCTTGTCTGCCTTGGTAGGCTCGCCTTTTCCACTGGATTCTTTTATTAACTGGGGCATCCCATACTTTCTTTCCTTCTTGCCCACTCTGCCCCATATTATCTAGTGAAAATAATAGGGGGTCAGGCAACTCTGCTTCTAGGATTTCCTCCAACACTAACTGACTAGCTCCAGATCCTTCCTTGTTTTTTCCTTTATCTCTCTTTTCCTCAAGCAAATGAAATAGGAGGATAACTGGTTCTTTCTCAAGGCTTGCATCCCTCATCATTTCCTTGGCATAACCATTCTTTAGAGTAGAGTACTCCATATCTAATCTTCTTTGTAAACTCCCTGTTAAGGAACAGAGTTTACTCACTTCTCCTCTGGTTTCCAAAGTGATATTCTTCATACTTTTTAGCACTTGTACCATGGTAGCTTACAAATCTTTATTGGTTACCTTCCTTCCTGATTTTCAAATGAAGTCGTGCTTTCTAGAATAGCTGGTCCTTGGAGGGGAAGAAAATCCTCTGGCTGATTTGCCATGCTCGATCTTGGTAAACACTGGGGTGGCCTGTATTATGTGTTCCACATGAAGGTTTTATCATTCCTTATCCTTCATGGCATACAAGACTAAATGAGGTCCCACTGGGCATGCCAAAATTATGTTTGGGCGAAGATTTCTCTAGAAAAGGATCCTTGGACCTCATCACAGCTCCCTAAGGGATTGGCACTTTGGATGTGTAGTCGGGCTTTTGCTTGTTGATGTGCTACAAGAAGAGGACAAAGTTAGTTCTAAAAGGTGCCTTTGTGAGGCCTTAGGTGTAGGCCTTGAGGCTCGCAATCAAAACTAACTAAGTGCTAGGCGTGCCACTGCTATCTAATATAACAGATGTAAAATAAGAGTGTTTTTAGTCACTTGCGCCTCAAGTTAATCGGACTTCTTGTTATCAAAGAATTGTTGTGGATGAGTTAAGTTCACATTAAGTTCTTTTTCTTGCCTTGTAAACAAGGACTTTTAGTTCATAGTCTTGTATGTTTGAATGAATGGAGTCCATATCCCCTTAAGCTGTTTGCTTAGTTCTTGATTGATTTTAATGATGACATATCCATTAAACTAACCACATCCAGATGCAAATGGAACTCTTAAAAAAGGAAAACTGATGGAAATAACTTGAATACATATTGGAGAAAGCATTAAGTAATAGATCTACAAATTTAGAAAACTAACAATGAGCGTCGGGCAAGATTTCACCTTGTCTGTCAAGGTTGAACTTCTTGCAATCACTTCTCTTTGATTTAACAAGGGTTTATATGCTAAAAAGGGGTGGATGGTAAATAAGTTTACATAAGGGAATTAATATTACGCCACTAAAGGAGATATCAGAGCTTTAAACTGGACAAGAGATCAATTGTCGCTAAAAATGACTGAATCTGGGTTGATTTCAGCTTTTGGATGCAAATTTGGCTTAAAAGTAGAGTTTGTATGTTTGATTGGTTGAATGTCCTTGTTTTTGGGGCCTCTTCCTTCTTTTATAGGCAAATTAGCCCGATTGCTATAACTTTGTTCTTGCCCGAAAGCATCTGAAGGATAGTGAGTCGTTAGCTTTTTACTTGGAATGCCACTAGAAAGTGCTCTTTGGCTGGTAAGCATGTGAAGGTTAGTCTTCATCACTTGTCACTTCAGTGGTAAGCATGTGGCTTGTATCTTGGCTGAGAATGCTTCACTTTGCCTTTACACTTGGTGTTAAGCTTCCGGCAAGTCCCCTTTAATTTGGCACCCGTAGGTTTTTTCTTCATCTAAGTCCAATGTTCAAATATTAACCCAAATAATGCCCCATTTAATCATTGTTGAATCTGCAACCCAAGATGCTAATAATGATTAAATAACCGTCGCACGCCTTCACTCGGGACTTGCACCATTTAAAGCAGCCGTTGTTTAACAAAACCCTTGCACTAACCCATGAATTCCATCGTTAATTAACCACTTACTATATAATCTTCACTTAAACTCCTCGGCAAAGTATCTTAGCAATTTCGAGCCTTCAAATTCCCAGAACTTCCCAAAATTCTTAGAGCCTTCAGATCTTTCCAAAAACTTCTCTTATTCTTCAGTTTTTGGCCCCTAGTTCTTCCCATCTTCTCTGCAAAATCATCCAATGACACCCAAAGTTGCTCGAACTTAATCTCTCTGCAAGACTGATGAGGGGATTACCATCATGCGCCGTTTACTCAACGACCTTCATTGTCATCGGGCAGGCCTGCACACTAAACTTTTCTTCAAGGGGGGAAGAACGCACTCCTTAAGGCCTGCATGGACTTCTTAGGTCCCCGTTGCTATTGAAAACAACATGCCTAAGGAAAAATGGTTCACTCCCAACCTATTTCAGGCTAAGTCAGGCATTTCTTCCTCCAAATGGTCAAACCACCATCGTGGGTTCCTTCTGATGAAAGATGAAGGCTGGACGCAATGGATAAATGAGCGCTAGCCCACCTTCAAACAGAAATAGATGAACAACGGTATTTACGAGTGATAATGTTCTCGAAGACTACTGTCATTGCCAAGCCTAAGCTACTGACAATTGCACTCCTCTTTTGAAATTCGGGAACAAACACTTTTGACTTCAGGATGGGCTCAATGTTCCCAATCATTCTTGATATGACACAAGTCTTTAGGCTAAGACCCTCTGGCATAGTCGTAGATGTTACTCATGACTGGGCACCTCCTTCTCCCCCGACTGTTGAGAGCTCAGGCACCTCTGGTCCCATGATTCAATTGGAGTATAACTCTGCGACTTTCAAGAGTTATGGAAGTTCCTTCACGGGTTTTATCCCGTTTGCTAAAAAGGAATTTGGCCCCTCATCCCCCAACGCTAACAGAGACCAAGAACACATGTATTTTCTACTATACTGGCTTAACAAGCACGTTTTGCCTAACAAGTCCAAACTTCTGTACCAGGCAGCTGGGCTTCAGACAAGCTATTCCAATCCTCTTTTTTACTCTGTTCAATGTAGCTACCTCTTACCTGTCTTTACTCTCCTCCAGAAGTCACTTTCCGAGTTGCCCAACGCAGCCTTGAGGTCATGAGCAAGGTTACCAAAAAACTTATGGCCCTTATCAAATGTACTTCAAGCTTCGCTTCTTGGTAGGAAGCAAGGTGGACAAAGAAGTATGGAGGAGACTCACACGAAGCACATGATCGCCTTTTCAAGCATATCTTCATCAAGTCTTATCCTAAGCCGAGTAAGCTTGATAGTTAGAAGCAAATGATTCATCAAAAGAACCAATTCCTTCTAATAGGTACTTCTTACTTCTTTAACTTGTAATTTTATGAAATTTTATGAATCTACCTTTTTTTGATACTTTTCTGGGTTTACCTACACTTGCAGCTCAAGGTAACTCCGCTGAGATGGATGTCGGACAAGATGAAGAGGCTGAGGATGCTATGGATGTCGGACAAGATGAAGAGGCTGGGGATGCTGTTGTGCTTCAATAAGTCGTGACTGAAGTAGAAAGACAATGTGTTGGAGTAGGTGGGGATGTTTCTGAATCACTTGGGGACTCAGAAGGCAAGGTTGAGCTTGTTATGGAAATTCAGGCAACTTGTTGAACTCGGGCATTGGTGATAAATTCTTCAGAGTCCGATCCCGAGGAGTGACCTCGAGCTTAAATCTCCATTCCTAGTCAGCAGGGCAACCCCAAAGAAAAGAGCAAGGGCACAGACTGCCAAACCCTTCAAGTCTTCCAAGTCTTCCACTGTTTTTCTCGTTGAAGCGGGCAGAAAAAAGTAGAAGACTTCCAGTAAGTGAATCATGTTTCAACGCTTCCTTCTTACTTGTATTTTTTGCTTAAGAGATAACAACTTCATTTTCTTCTAATATAGGGCATCAAGCGACCAAGAAGCCGACTATCGTCTCAAAGGAGGATCCCCAGGGGGTCAAGATGTATTAACAGGCCAAAAATCTGCAAGATTCCACCCTGGAAGCATTGGAGGTATAGCTTGCACCTTAAGTTCCACTCCTTTGAGTTCTTCCTTTTTCTTCTTTTCTACTCTCTTCTTGACTTTCCCCCCGATTTCTGAAATAGGCCATAAGGGAAGAAATGATCTCTCCGTCCGAGGCCTTTTCACCTCCAGCCTAAATGGTACAAGCTTATCCTCCTCGGGCCAAGTCTTCAAAAGTATATCTCTTTTTCATTCTTTAGGCTTGTATCTTTACCAATCTCAAAGCTTTAACACTTGTCTTTTACTTTTGTAGGCTAAGGTTAGAGAGTCCGCTTCTCAATTTGATCCAAGCACTGAAGAGATACTACACTTCGTAGAAGACTGTAGCAACCCAGTGAGTGCTTATCTTGTCCTTCTTATGTTCAAAGTTCCTTTCTTCTACTATACTTATCTTCTTTTGCCATTTTTTCTTTTTCTTTTTAGCCTTCCCCAACACAAAAAATCTCATCAATCAGTAGCATCTGCTTTTGGGGAGCTCTGTAGTCCTTGAGATCCATGTGGTCTCAGAGGCAACTAGCCTGCGAGCTTCTCAGCGTTATTATCTTTGACAACTATTATATCACATTTAACACCATATCCTCTTTAATCATTTAACATATTAACAATAGTTTTATGAAAGTTTATCAAACACTCAGATACTGTTTTATTTTGTTGTAAACACTTTTACAAAAAGAAAAAAAAAGAAAAAAAAATACAACTTTATTTTACAGATGGTTATTCTCACTACACAAAAAAAAAAAAAAAAAAAAAAAAAAAAAAAAAAAAAACACAACACCAAACTAGCCCTAAACCGACTAAAACTTATCAATCATTTTTGTGGCCTAAGTATTTTTAATGAAGGGTTAAAATTCTATAAATAGATCCATTATTGCAAGTACGATGCACTAAACTTACGTTGCTTGAAAAATATACTCAAAGCTCTCTGTGTACATGGCAACCTCCAATCCAAGTGTTTGTTTGAAGCTCCTCATCGATACAAAGGGTCGACGAGTTCTCTTTGCTGAAGCTGGCAAAGAGTTTGTGGACTTTCTCCTCACAATCCTGTCTTTGCCTCTTGGCACTGTCATCCGGCTCCTCTCCAAAGATGGCATGGTTGGCTCGTTAGGCAAGCTTTACGGCAGTGTCGAAAGCCTAAGTAGCACATACATGCAACCACACTTTAATAAGGAATCCCTCCTGAAACCTAAGGCAACAGCAACAATTGATGTTGGTGCTGATGTCCTTCATATGCTGACGACAGATGACTCCTCTGCTGAAAAGTCAATCTATGGTTGTCGTAATTGTTGTTGTAACTACAGCGGCCGGCCAATCGTTGTAACCGACGACCCTAAAGCCACTTGTCCGCACTGCCGTTTAAGCATAACTTCCCCGGCGACTTTTGTCCATCGATCCGCTGCTGAAAGACCAACGTCCGGCGAGAGAGGGTATGTGAAAGATGTTGTGACGTATATGATTACGGATGACCTGGAAGTGAAGCCCTTGTCTAGCATTTCATGCATAACCATACTAAACAGGTTCAACGTCAAGGATGTCGGTGCCCTCGAAGAGAAAGTGGTCCATCTTACCATTGAAGAGGTCTGAAAAGTACCTAATCACATCTGGGTTTTTTTTTTTTTTTTTTTTTTTTTTTTGTTCTCTCAATTTTGTGAGTCCATATTTTACAGTCGACCTAATGTGTGATCTGAACCTTGTACGTAGGGTGTCAAATTGCTGAGGGCATCGTTGCAGTCAAACTTGGTTCTGACCACCGTGTTCCTTGATAAGAATGAAGTGTGCATGGAGTTGCCCATAGATTAGCTAAGTTTGCCATCTCAATTGGTAATAAATTTGTATGGTTAGAGGATCCTCCTGATTTCGTTCAGGACCTTCTCAACCAGGATCTTTTGTAGTGTGTTGGTTCTTTCTATAAAATATCGTGTTTCTTTCAAAAAAAAAAAAAAAAAAAAGAGAATGAAGCGTGCACTTCAACTGCAAGTATTGTGGAATGAGCAATCTGAATTTTCTACGATGCGTTTGTTTCTGAATGATATTTTGTTTTGCATATCTGGTGATGAAATGTAATGACCTACGTAGATTTGGGTTTCAAACTTTTTTAGATGTCATGTAATTTAGGACCTTTGTCTGAAGGTCCCTGTCTAGATCTATTGTACTTTTGGTTGATTTGGACTCTGTTTTGATGTGTTATTTTGGAAGTGATATCTACTCAAAGCCCAGGAAGATTAATGTAATTTGATAACGGTCTCGTTTTGGATTTCAGTCCTTTTATTTTAAATTATCTTTTTGATATAAATTATGTTCTCTTATTTTATAATCATATGGTTCTGCAGCTACACAATGCCTTTAAGTTCTGGACTATGATTCACCATACAATTGCTACTAAAATATTTAAATATATTAACCTAGAAAAAAAAAGGCGGGGTTGTTAAATACATGGTGATAAACCTATGTCTACAGGTTGAAGTTTAGCTTTGCTCAACAGGCTTATGGCTCACTTCTAGTGTTCTGATTACAAAATTCTCTAGAGACAAACAGAGAGAGATGGTTGGGAGTGGTTGCAGTGGGCATGAGATGTGGCCCTGGGTGGGGGAGGGTGCGGTGGTGAGGAGATGAAATTTTTTTAGAGCTGGGCAATGTTTCTCTGGGGAGATGAAGGGCCATGTTGGAATAATAAAAACCAACTGAGGACAAAATTGGTAGAATAAGTCCATTCCGATTACCCACTTCTTTCGGAATCCAAATCCTTCCCTCATATAGGGAGTCCAAATTCTCCAACAACAGAATTGGATTCCAGAATTTGGATGGGACCCACATAAATTTTGATTCCTCATGTTAGGTAAACAAATGTGTGTCACGTAATCGGAATTCAATTCCGTGTTTTGTTTCCGATTACGGGTACGTAAACCTACCATTAATGTTACAGAGGTCAATGTCCTTGAAGAGAAAGTCGTTGAGTTTAGCAGGGAGAAGGTATGTATATAATACTTACGAACACGTCACTCGATATGTGTTGTCCACGTATTAGGCTTGAAAATTCGTCATATGTGAGAGAGTCTATTGAGAATGAATCCTTATAAGTAAATTGACTATTTCTCATATTACCAATTGACTTTATAATTAAACCTTAATTTTTTTTTTAATATTAAAGGTCTAACTGTCAATATGGGGTGCATAATGCGTTGCTTACATTGTTGATAAAATGTTAAATTAATAACAAAACCAATCGATTGTTGTGGATATATCATAGACATCATCGGTACAAAATATAGTAACATAGGACGGATGTTCTAGACTGGGAGTTGGTGCAAGACAGCAGATCTATATACACTCCAAGTTTGTAAACTAGCTAATTTGACACAATATGCTATTTTATGTATTCAAGGTTGATGATAATATTATGTTTAGGGTGTGAAATTGCTTAAGGAATATCACCAATGTGTTCCTCGGAGGGAAGATCACATGCATTCAAAGGCACTTCTCGACAATTTGTCGGTTTAGTTGAACAAAGGTTTTTTCACTAAATTTTAAGTTTCTTTCACTAATCTTAGCCCACACATGGCTACTAAGGATATTGTGCATGGTTGGGTTGTGTTTTGACGCAAAACTTAATACATATGAATGCATGCTTTATTCGAATTCAAGCTCAGATGGCCTACCACGAAATGGTCATATTTGAACAAGACTTGTTTTATAATTAACCTTATACTATTCACACTCAACTTTAATTAGAACTTAATAGTAACCACTGTTCTAAAAATTTTTGGTGTTAGGTAATTGGCTACTGTCCCGATTAATTCTTAAACCTTTGAAAAATAAGAAAGTGTATCTAAACCCGCTTAGGCGCCCGCCTTGGTTTCGACTCTCACTTAAATAGAAAATCAAAAACTTTCAGTTTACATTTTAAGTTTTCAATAAAATGTAGGAGACTTATTGGGATGAGGATCTTATCCAGATCCTCACATCCTAGCCATTTATCATACATCATGCGGCTAGTTTTCGTTAGGTGCTATTTCTATTTAATTTTAAATAAAAAAATTCAAAATAATTTCTGACCATATGATGTATAATGAATGGTTAGGATGTGAGAATCCTAGGATCCCTACAATTTGGATCCAGATGGGACCCAAATCCAACTTACTGAATACTTGGATAAACACTCATTATAATTTATATGCTTATTCCCATGTTTCAAATACTTTATAATTTATGTTATTTTATTTTGCAATGTATGTATCTCAATACAATTATGTATGTTTTTAAATATAAATATGCATTTATTTATATAATATATAATAAATTTACTTAAATCCGTCTAAACATTGTCAAGCTACCTAAGCGCTAGGTTTAGTCCGCAACTCGATTAATGCCTAGCATCTTTTAGAACCTTGATAGTAACAATTTTGTCATACTTGAAATCTTTTCTAACTACAAGATTCAGCTAGAGCGTAAGGTAAATTGAGTTTTCCACTGTGTCCTTGGGTAAAAGAAAATTTGTGGAAAAATAAAAGTGATCGAATCAAGTCCAAGCTGATGCCATCAGTCTTGCTTTTCGTACAAATTTCATTATTAAGGGCTAGGTTGATATTTACTTTGCTTCGAAAAAAAAATCTATTTTTGCTCTGAAAGACTTAAGTAATAGAAATAGAGTTTGGTAAAATATAATTATATAAGGGATTTTGGCAAAAAAAAAAAAAAAAATAGAGTGTTATCGATAAACCTTTATATAAAACAACTGCAACAATGTAAAATATAAAAAAAGATAATAATATTGAATATGCTATTATGATGACAAGTACAAGCCTTCATCTAGACCATATGATAAAGGAAAATTCTTCAAAATGAGACAATTTTTGAATCTTGGGACAGAAATAGGACAAATCGGCTACACAAGCCATGCACACCATGTACAAAACTGAAATTACTAAAATACCCACATATAAATACTAAAAATCAACAACCTATTGCATCATTGTTCTCATTTGGAAGAGGGATGTCGAGAGAGCTCCGTGAGCTTTGGATTTTTAGGTTGAGCTCAGATATCTGAGTTCCGATTTTGAAGAGAGGGAAGTTCAAAGAGAGGTGAGAAGAGTGAGCTGGGTTTTGTACCATATTTTCTATTTTGGCTGGAAACTTCCATTTTTTTCGGCGACTAAAGCTTCGGCAGGCTTAGTAAGGTAGAGTGTTTAGTTCTAAGTTCCTTCATCAACGATATATGGAATAAATGAATTGTTTGTAAGATGAATTAATACTTAAAAGTTAAAATAGGGTTTGTGTTTCACGTTGTGGCATATGAGTTGTGGAATAAATTTCAAGTTTTGACGTGTTGGAAAACTGGGATGGAACAATTTCTGGTTCAAGTATTCAATTGCAGAAATTTGTGAAATTGTTTTCGTAGTGTGCATGAGGTGTGCATATGGTGTGCATGGCTACATTTTAATATGAGAAGCGGGAATGGTCACTAGTTATGCTGCACGTATATTGTGCCATAGAATTGAGCGAGTATGACCACAACTTAGTTGGCCTCGGCGAAAAACAAAATTAAGAAAAAGTTAGAGGACGTTAAGGGTCATGCGTATCCATGAAATAACGACAACGAGTATCAGTTTTCCACATGCACGGTTAAGCAGTTGTTGATAAACATAACAAGACTTTTCAAATTGTCACGGTAACCTTATATATGTAACAGTTATATTTTAATTGTATCCACTATACCAATATGTTGCCACTAAAGTTTCTCCCGTTCTGTATATATCATGTGCATGTACTGTACATATTATGTGCATTTGGTTTGCATATAGTGTATATGGTGCGTATTTACATCTTTGATACTCTTCGCATTAACGTAGTTTACTACACTTTCGTTTGAGACCTGCAAATATGAAAAAAAATGAACGAGTTCGTGAAACAATTTCCTTTGATACAATTGGGTTCTTTCGTACCCATTCAAACTGAAACTTTCAAATCCTTGAAATATTTGAACCCAATCAAATTTGGTACCAAATTCAAATTAATGAATCTTCGATTCTTCATACGGTCATTTATATGATTGCGTTATTTTGCTGATTTCGAAGAGAGAGCTGTGAGCTATGGGCTTTTGGGTTGAGCTCAGATCTATGAGCATAACATGTGGATATCATGTGCACGTCATATGCATGTTGCGTACATGACGTGTACATACAGTGTATGAGTGAGCTTAATACGAAGAGAGCAAACGAGTACGCGAAACAATTTCGTCCATATCCTTCTCTCTTCCTTCTTTCCACTCTGATTTCTCTCTTTTCCCTCAAATTTATCTCTTCTCCAAAAGGCAACTGACCCTTAATACAATTTTTTTCATTTAATTGTAGCAAAAGCGAAACCCTATTTTAGTGCTTGTAAATTTGGATCAAAAGAGGGAGCAGAGAGAGGGAGAAGACAAAAGTAATGAAAACCCATATATAAATCAGAGAAATGATAAAAAATAAAAATTAAAGGATTTTGGTCTCCTCCAAGAAACACCAAACCAATCACTTTAACTTCAAAAACCGATCAATCAAAAAGCAAAATTAAGCAAACCCAATTCACAAAACCTTCAAATGAAAATGTAAAAATTGAAGAAGATGAGTGGGTTAGAGTGAGAGAGAGAGCTCTAGGTATTTCCCTATGATAAATGATAACAACTACAAGTTTTCAAGAGATTTTTTTATTGTACTTGATATACGGAGTGGGACATTATGTGCCACTATACAAGTAATGAAATACTTGTATTAAAAAATTAACAACTTAAAAAATAAGATATTTCTCTACTTATTTAATGACACATTATACACTACCCATATCTTGAATACAAAAAATCTTCGGCTAGACCATAGAGTGAGTCTTCAATTAATGTCCTTTGGAAAAAGAAAAGTTGTGGATAAAGGTCGAATCAGCGTCCAAGCTGATGCAATCCGTTCCGTTTTGCTTTATGTACAAATCACACTACTATTTATTTACCACTACATGTTTCCCTTCACTTTCTTATATTACGAGTTTGAAAAGAAAAAGAAACGCAATTTAATAATTCAATTGAAACAGAATGGTGCTATCAGACTATCTCCAATTCTTGGTTAAAATCTAAGATTTTTAACTCAGAAATAATTTTTTTGCTAACTCTTTCAGGTTAAATTCATAATCCGAGATTGTTAAAAAATAATTTTAGGATATTTTTTATAGTAACTTTAAAAACAATTATGTAGACTATTTTATAAACATTTTAACCAAAAAATATTTAGATTCCGATAAATATTGAAAAATCATTAAACCGACACCATTAAACTCGTGAAATACTACGAAAGAATATGAAATACATGAATTTTTTTATAAACTATTTAGCCATTGAATTTTTTTTTATTATTATTTTAATTGATGAATTTTTTTAATTATTTTAGCCGTTAAATTTTTAATTGACACAATATGCCATTTTATGTGTTCAAGGTTGATGATAATATTATGTTTAGGGTGTGAAATTGCTTCAGGAATATCACCAATGTGTTCCTCGGAGGGAAGATAACATACATTCAAAGGCAGTTCTCACCAATTTGTCGGTTTAGTTGAACAAAGGTTCTTCTACTTAATTTTAAGCTTCTTTCACTAATCTTAGCCCACACATGGTTACTAAGGATATTGTGCATGGTTGGGCTTTGTTTTGGCGCAAAACCTAATACATACGAATGCATACTTTATTCAAATTCAAGCTCAAATAGCCTAACACGAAATGATTATGTTTGAACAAGACTTGTTTTATAATTAACTTTATACTATTTACACTAAACTTTGATTAAAACTTAATAGTAGCTTGAAACCTTCTCAACTACAGGTCTTCAGCTAGACAATAAGGTAAAGTGAGTCTTCCATCATGTCCTTTGGAAAAAGAAAAGTTGTCGAATCAGCGTCCAAGCTAATGCAATCAATCTTGCTTTTAGGACAAATTTCATTATTAATGACTTTAAACCATCTTCAAAGAAATGTTAAATTTTGAATATAAAATTTAAATTTTGACAGCTTATGTAGCACTTTGATATCTTTTAAAATTTTGTTCTCCAACCGATATGTCAAATTAAATTATTATTTTATAAAATAAATTATTAAACTAATTAAAATTTATTAAAGGACATTTAAAGTTTAATCAGTAATCTATTCATCTTTCTTGATTGAAAAGAATACAAAAGTAGGATAATTGCATCGATCAACTAAACATTAATTATAATAAATGATTAAACTAATTAAAATTTAATAAAATACATTTAATAATTAATTAAAAAAAACATTTGAAGCTGCGGTCAAATTTGACAACAACCTCTTTTGCTGCCAATCCATGTCATCGTCATATAGGATTTGGCACTTCGGTTGAAGAATATTAGTGTGGTCTTTTTTAATTGTTATAGTTGATGTGTACATTTTGGTATCTCTTTTGGAGATGCTTTTAGCTAATAAAGATAGTGTTATACATAAATTTTTATATAAAACAACTGTAATAATGTAAAATATAAAAAAATATGAAACTGAGTGCGTTGTAGATTATTTTTATTGTGCTTGAAATACATAATGGTACACTATGTGGCTAGACCATAATGTGAGTCTTCAATTAATGTCATTTGCAAAAAGAAAAGTTGTGGATAAGAACGTCTTCAAATGAGATGTCAAAAAATTCACATTAGTAATAACGGTAAAAAAAATATTATTAATGTTTTCCAACCAAAATGTCAATTCCTATGTGATATGACATTGAAAGGCAGCAAAGGAAATTACTGTCAAATTTGGTAGCAACCTCAAATCTATTTTTAGTAATCAATAAATGCTTTTCATAAATTTTATACTTATCTTTTGTTTTAAAATACTAATTGTAACTATAAAAAATAAATAACGTAATATAGAATAGTTTAAATTTGACATTTTGGTTGGAGAACAAAATTTAAAAAAAAAAAAAATCAATGTGCTACATAAGTCTTCAAATTTAAATTTTATACTTAAAACTTGACATCTGATTTGGAGATGATCTGTCACATCCCGACCCAGGCCTCAGGTGACAGCCAGCACGCCTTGATTTCGGTCGGGTGTGTCCATGGTCTAAAGGTCGAATCAATGTCCAAGCTAATGTAATCCGTTCCGTTTTGCTTTACATACAAATCGCACTACTTTTTTTTTTTTTTACAAACAATAGATTTTTGTTAGATTAAATGTTAGATTAGTCACCAACAATCCTTTCCATTACTGTAGTAAGTTGCCACTTGCACACCACTATTTACTTACCACTATGTTTCCTTTCACTTTCTTATTTTACAAGTTTGAAAAGAAAAAGAAATGCAATTTAATAATTCAATTGAAATAGAATGGTGCTATCAGACTATCTCCAACTCTTGGGTTAAAACCTATTTTTTTAACTTAGAAACAGTTTTTCCATTCTAATTCTTCTGGGTTAAATTTTTAGCCCAAGATTATTAAAAAATAAATGTAGAATAATGTTTTTCTTATAGTAACTTTAAAAAAAAAATATATAGAGGCTATCCTAATTTAATTTTATGAACATTTTAACCTAAAATATTTAGATTCCGATAAATATTGAAAAATTACTAAACCGACACCATGAAACTCATGAAACACTATGAAAGAATACGAAACACATGAAAGAGTTTTTTTTTTTGTTATAATTATTTTTGGCGTTGTATTTTTAAATTTGGACAATTATATTTGTTTTTTTTTATTTTACGTTGGATTTGATCATATTAGATTAAATTTAATATATTTATAAATATAAAACTAAAACAAAATACACATATATGGTAGCCCAGCCCACTAACCCAGGGAGAATTATGGCCTAAATAGTTTGGTAACTCATATTTTGCCCAATGGTTGAAGCAAGTTGGGGTAGATTTAGAACCTAAAATGTGAGTTTCACTCCAAGGGTTGGAGTAGGTCTTAGCACATTCTTTTTATCCCTCACACATGTTTTATTAGCTTTTGTAATTAATTATCTTCAATTTGTGCAATCTGAAGACTGAAAATTAAGAGATGTAAAATGTAATATAAGGTGTGGATAACACAACTCTTAAAATAATGCAAAGTATTTGCTTTTCGCATAAAGCTCATGCATACTCATCGATTAAAATTAAAGCGAACACAACAAACTAGAATAAATGAGTGTGATCTAACAACCATTTTTTGTGATTTAGAGCATTCTCAATGCAAGATTTATCTCTCACACATGTTTTATTATTATTTTTTCATTTATTCTCTTTAATTTATTCGATCCAAAAATCGAAAATTAAGTGATACATAAAAAAAGTAATAAAGGGTGTGGAAACACAACTCTTAAAATAATGCAAAGTATTTGCTTTTCTCATAAAGCTCATGCATACTCATCGATTAAAATTAAAGCGACCGCAACAAAGTACAATAAATGAGTGTGATCTAACATCCAATTTTTGTGATTTAGAGCATTTTCAATGCAAGATCTATATTTTAGACATTGTTATTTAAATAAAAAAAAATTGGCCAGTTTGAGGTTTTTGGTTTTCTATCTCAAATCTAAGAATTATTATATATTTAAGTTTAAAATTAAAGTTTTTGCATTACAGGAGAAGATTTTTGAGTGACGTTTAGTTAAAATAGTTTTTGAGATTGTATTGTGAAGTCTCATCTCCGGATTTGAATATTAACTTACGTATTTCTCATATATGCAATTATATTATATTATTTTCGTCAATTTTAGAATTTTAATTATTTTGGTTATAAAGTTTGAATTTTAGTAGTTAATCATTGAAAATTAGTAGACATTTCAGGGTCACTCTTAGTATTTTTGGATAAAGCTTGATTCCACAAGCGCAAAGGCTAAACCGTTCGTGAATCGAAGTTGAAACGAGGAAGTTAGAAGCGTTTTAGTTAGAGGACATTTTGGTATTTTACCTCTTTTTTTTTACATAAATTGAAATTTCCAAAAGTGGGAATTCTAGAACTACCAAGTGGCAGCTTCTGAGTGGGGAAAATGGGCATCAATAGGAGAAATTTTTAGTTGTGATGGGAACACGGATGATATACTACGTGTTTTTATGTAGGTGGTGGAAAATTTTAATTTTTAAGTTATTAACCTTTTAACACACATATCTCACCATTTATATAGGGACACGTGGTGTACCATCTCGCATGACGGTCACACTGAAAAATCTCTCCATCAGCAGAGGAAGGAAACGAAAAAAAAAAAAAAAAAAAAGAGGAGAATGGGTCAGTGAGGGAGACCTATTTGCCCACACGACCAAGGTTTCGATTCGTTTTCCTAAGGCTTTCTGACACCAACTTCTACGAATCTCGATGACAATGAGATGATCCACCACCATTGTTTCTCGGTGGACAAAACCCACCCCTTCTGCTTTCTAGGCCGAGTATTATCATACTCCGGCCACCACATTATCGACCACTACTAGGCACGGACTCACCTATACTTAGGACCCAACTGGTTTTCAAGTAGAGCTCCGTTCAAGGCGAATCGATTATAGGGTTTTGGGGCTTCCGATGCTCTCAGGTATGAAGCTTGCTCTACGTCTCATAAGCTACGTATTGGTGTAATTTGAGCAAATTTGGCATTTATTGGAATTTCTGGTGAGTTTTGACAGTCGGCTGCTGCGTACGGCGGTGCGCGGGCCCGCTGACTTATATGATGCCTTGAACTCAATTTTTTCATTTGTTGCCAGGATTCGACGTGTGACCTTAGTTCTATAAAGGTATGTCGTGTGGCCTTTTATAACAAACGACGATCCTACCGTTGGATCGCCACGAAATTAATATCTTGTTGGACATAATATTTGAGGATCTTGGGAATTCACAGATTGAAATTTCGATGCACGGATTTTCAGATTGAAGAATCTTATATTATTAACCTTTGTAAATAGTCGATGATCTGATCGTTGGATCCTCACCAATTTACAAAGTTGTACTTATTGTTTGAGGACCTTAGAAACTTACAAATTAGAAATCCGACGTACAAATTCTATCGGATTGAATTTCTAAGTTTGTTGAACCGATCGTTGACCGCCACCTAAATTTACGATTAGTGGATCTGATCGTTGGATCGTCACCTTTATTATGTTGTTTTAGAAACATATTGAGATTCTTAAGAAGTTATGGATCTGAAATCCGGTGGACGAATCTTCTGGGTCGTGTTACGTAGGGTTGTCGACGCTACAATTGACCACGTTGACACAGGATTGACTTTTGGTCAAATGTCCCGAATTACTTTTAAATACTGAAATTAGTATTATTAGAGGCCCGATAGAGTTTAGCAGGCTTATTTTAATCAGCTGCCATCCTAGAGATGTGCACCTCGGTTTACATACAAATGGCACCCTACTACGGTATACGTGTGTATTGGACTTCTAAATGATATAAATGACAAATAGTATGAAGTAATAAGTGGTGGGCCATGTTAGAATTATTTCATTGGTTATGTGAAATGTTATATGTCAATGATTGTGGGGTTGAATGAAAATTTTGGTTGTCATATGTTTTCGTTATATAATCTAGAATCCAGTAGGTCATGATCAATGAGTTCCCTTCAGGGATGTAGAAACATCATGTTTCTTGCCACTCACTGACACACCCCGACCGAGATCAGGGCATGTTGGTCGTCATGTGGAAATGACGTAACCATGTGCACAGTGCAGAAGCTAAGAAATAATAATAAAAGTACGAATAAAACAAACCTAGCTATACACAAGGTAAATAACATACAAGTGCAAGCATAAGTGTGAAAACAAAGTTCAGAGCATGGAAGACCTAGTGCAGTCCGGGAGAAACAACACGAAATAAACACACCCAAAGGTGGTCCTACACTGGTGATAATCTGTCAGATAAGCCGGGAAAATCCTCTGGGGAGCCACCAAAAGCGCTAGCCAAACTAGAACGTGGAGGGGCGGAAAACAGAAAGCGTGAGTGGGCAAAAACAAAGCTTTTCAAAAATCATTTCATAAACAAAGTTCTAACCCTCGCCGTAAAACCTGTATACTTCCCAGAAAAATAGAATATACATATATATAATAACCATGCTTAGAAATATGCCATGCCAAATGCCTCGAAATAAAATGCAAGTACTCAGGTAATGCCAAACAATGTCATGTAATCTGTCAACCGGAGTCACCTAATGTGACCTGTACGGCTGAATCTAGAGCTCAAATCTCCAACTCACTAACTATACCTGCACACGAGTCGGAACCACCTAAAGTGGTCTGTATGACAGGACTGGGTGTATAATAAGTACGCTTAAGTGCTACGATCACGTGAAGACTGGTCGAATAATCGCGGGTCACCTACGAGTCGGAACCACCTAAAGTGGTGCGGGAGGTGAACATCACGTGAAGGGTTGTGCCCAACTCTAGGCGGGAGCACTAACATCGAGGGTGCAGGTTATAAGCTCTCTATGCATCTCAAATCACTACTGAACATAAACATAAATCATACTTACTTGGCACTTACCTGTACGTCCGCAGCACCAACACATATATATATATGTGCAACTAATAAAACATAATTAAACGGCAAACATAATGCATGGCATATAAACGTATAAACGTTTCATTTCACTTTATGGGAAAAATGCAAGTATATAGGTATATACGGAAAACCAAAAGCCCACTCACTGGTATGTAGAAGGGTCGTAACCCCCTTGCCTTAAGTGACCACACTCGTCCTAGGGATAGGTCTCACTTATATGCGAAACAACTATAAAAACGTAAATTTTAAAGCACATAACCAACAATACGAAATAACTTCTCATATAATGCTCAAATGGGGTGTATGAATACACCAACGTGATCTACTTAACCTCACGAACATCCCCATATTTTTAAAATAATTTTCCGACGCCGCACGCGCCCCCACGCGCCAGCCAAGGCACGGCCACACACGCCGCCCACGCGCAGGCACGTGCCTGGCATACTGACAGCGTCAGTTAACACTGTCAGGAATATTCCGTTAAATCTAACTGATTCCGTTAACGCCGTTAGGAATATTCCGTCATCTTCTCCGGCCAACCTCTGGCGCCGAAAAACCGGGAAATTTTCTAAACTTGATATCTCACTCGTTTGTCATCCAAATTTCACAAAATTGGTACCAAAAATGAAGCTTACAACAAGAGGAACAAATCCATACCATTTTCCAGCACTAAAACATACGGAATCTCACCGAGAAAACACCACCAACTCCGGCCAAACCTGCAACTCACGATCCCGACGTCTAAAACTTTTAAACGAACCACCCTGAGCCTCCTAAGGACCTCACCAAGCTTCCTACATGCTTGAAATTCCCAAAAACACAAGAATTAACGTGTGCATGAACAGTGACCAAAATTGGGGATCACGAGTTCGACGTGAAAACGAAGGTATCTTTACCTGAAATAGGTATGGTTGAACTTCTAAGAAGCTCACGAGCACGAATATGTAGGTTGTTTCCTCGATCCGTGACGATTTCAAGGGTTTGTGGTGTTGTCCGTACGAAAAGGATAGGAAATGGGGAAAGAGAGGGTCTCGGGATAGGGCAAAGAAAGAGAGAAATGATAGTGGTGTGTGTGTGGTCCAAAATCAACCAATCAAAACCCAAAAATAACCACACAACGAAACAACCATACTAGGGGCAAAACCGTAATTTCACCCCTACGGTACGAAAAGTCCAGGATGGGCTATCACACTCACCATCGCAAGAGAAGTCGGACCTTATTAATGGTAAACTATGAATGGTTTGATCCTTACTTAGGGTACATAGACAGTCTAACGCAAATGTCAGATGCAACCGTGAAATAAAGAAAAAGTTATTGCACCTGTGGAACCATTTGTTTGTGTTCTCGTTCATGTCTCGGAGAAGAGGCATAATAGATGTACATGTACGTTGTGACGTCACGTGTCGATCTTGGACGTATCTCGAGATCAGTGCGTGATCGATATAACTTCTCACTTTGGTTCCTGAGATTTGAAATCGATAGAAGAATTCCCTAAGTTTGTCCACCGTCAATCTTTTTGGTCATTTCGTAAAAAAAATCTCTGTTAAGAAAGGACCAAAACGACAAAAATACCTTCAATTTAATAAAGAATGAGCCAAAATGATTTGACAAATTGTAGATTTTTTATGAAATGACCTAAATGATTGACGATGAACAAACTCAATGACCACTTATATTGGTTTCAAATCTCAAGACCTATGGTAAAGATTTATGCCAATTTCAAGGATCATTTTAGTTAAAAAGCCTACTTGAGTCAAAACTTAACTCAAAATTTGAGTTTTACTAACAATTTGGATATGTGTATTAAAGATGATTGGAGTAAAACTCAAATCTTAATTTTTTTTTTTTTTTTAAGTGAATAACATCTTTCTTTGTTGGTGTAAGCTTTACCTCAAACTCAAATATCATACTAAAATCCAAATTTGAGACTCAATTTGACATGAAACTTATAAGAGTTTTGAGTATCAGTGCATTACATAAGTTTATACTTAATGTAAGATGTCCAAATTTTTTATGCATTAGAAATGACATTAAACCTTAATAAGACTTCAAGTTTAAAGTGACTCGCTCTATTTTTGCAAGAAGAGCACTTACACAAAGGACCACTTTCATATACAAGGGAGTTCTTGTTCATTCAACGTCAATTATTATTGTATGGCAAAATCCTTAGTTCAACAGTAAATGGAACTCTCACCCTTTTTTTGTCAAAAACTATCACCCTTAAAAATAAGGAATTAGATCCCAATTTGGTGGCAACCGAAGTACCAAATTAATGTTCTTTTTTTGTGGGAAGACTGCTGTTTCTTGGAACCGCAACTTCCATAACACTGTTCATCACTACCATCGACACTAGTAACATCCACATCCACCCCAAGTGACCAAGGAGTGACATAAAAAAGAGTGAAGTCTTGAACTTCCCATTAGGGGTGGGCATAAAAATTGTGGAACCGCAAAATCGAATTGAACTAGTGACAAAATAAACCGTTAAAAATCGTGTTGATCAAAAAAGTCAATGTAGTTTCAAGAACCGGACCAAACCATTCATATCAGTTTCGGTTCTCATGTTGGTAGAACCACTTAAAACCAAACCAATCCGTGAATATAAATAGTTAACTAAATTTAGTAGTTGTATGCAGGTGTCACTAAATGAGTGGCTAAAATCAAACTGGTTTTGCTTAGTGCAAGTGCATGGGAGCATTTCTCAATTAGGTCTTTCGCTTTTATGGTTCACCTATTGAGATAAGGCACATATTTAAAAAACAAGAGGTCATTTTCTCTTCTAAATCTCCAAGTTTGACATTTAAGTTTTGATTTCATATTTTTCTTGGATAAAATGATCCTAAGGTGTTAAGTTACATCCTATTTTTTTTCTTCCCTTTTTCCTGGGTTTTTTCTTAATCTCTTGATAAGTCCCTTTTGAACTTAAATTATTGTATGCATACTAACATTCTTATGCATAGTGGATATATTTGTATGTGTGGATGTATATATATGTACATTTGAATCGTGTTTTTTTTGTTTGCTTGGTGCCAAGGACATTTACAATTTTAACAAACTATATCATCTACACTAAGGGGGAGGGTAGGCTTAGTCTCACAATGGATTAGCAATAATGTGGTTCAAATTTGCTTTTGACGAGAATCGAACCTAAGACTTCTCACTTACAAGCGAAAATGATATGCTTTGTTTGTAACTTTGTATAACCATTTTAAAAGTCGTATTTGAATGCAAGCATGCAAAAAACAAGTAAACTTTAAATACAATTTTGATTTGGTATTGAAATGATTTAATATTCGAAACCGTAAACTGGCATGAACCAAACTGAAACCGCTGTGAAACGAATCGTACAGCTTTATTAATAAATTTAAGTGGAATCACACCAAACCAAACCAGTTAATATTTCTCAGTTTCTATCTGGATTTGAGGATAAAACTGCACCGCACCGCACCGTGCTCAACCCTGCTTCCTATTTCTATTTCCACCACTCAAGACTGCAGCTTAAACAACGGACCAGGATCCTCTTGGAATCTTTTTTGTGCAGATCCGTCGCGCTAATGCATCTTGACTGTTGACGTAGATCGTGCGGCCATATTTTCTTTAATTTGTTACCTCCTTTATGCAAAACAAGATCTTTTTCTTCCTTTCTCACTTCAGCCTCACTTCTGCAACCTGCTTTGTTGCTCCTTCTCCCCATTCTCCCCCTTCTCCCAGATAAAAAATTGAAGTAACAATCAAAGAAAATGATGACTAGACGAAGTGGACACGGGAGAATTTTCGATTCCATATCACTCCTTTCATTAATTTTTTCTTTTTCTTCATTTATTTCGAGAAATAAAAGTTTGGCAATTGCCTTGAGGAAAGAACAAAACCTTGGTTCTTTATAAATTTGAAAATAAAAATTGGAGAGAACAAGAACGACATGGGAAAAAGTGGAAGAAATGAGAGAGCGGCGTTGCACCTATATCTTATTTGACAAAAGCGTAACCTGGGCCTCCGTCACCCCCGACGAGTTTGACCCCATCCCTAGTGGTGAAGGCGACCTAAAAGAATAGTGGTGACTGGTGAAGGCATATATTGCATCTTGTTCTCCCGTTTTTCCTTTACCCTTTGCCTCCCAATCTCGCAATCAGTGAATGAAAAAAGAGAATTTAGAACTTAGGATTTCTGCAGGTTGGAGGAAGAGGAAAGAAGAAGATATGGGTAGGCAAGTGTATCGTTCGGCGAGAAAGAAAACTAAAATAAATTCAAATAAATTCTTAGTCGTTCAGGATCCGCAAAGAAAGATCGGAAAGGATCTTGACCCCAGCGACACCATATGCCACATCGTTATCTATCTAGATTAACTCCCTTGGATGCATCCTTACCCTTGAACATATGTTGTAATAATTGATGCACATTGTCTTGGAAAATATAATCTTTAAGTTTATTTAATTGTTTGGGTTTGGGGTTAGTCCATCTGAATTAGGGATATTTTTAGGTTTTGCTCTCTATTAACATATCTGTCAGTTTAGTATGAGAAATAAGTTAGTCAACATGTAATCATAAGTTTGGAGTCGTATCGACAATCTTGTTTATTTGTTTTCCGTTTAATAAAATAATGTTTATACTTATAATTCGTTTGTCTGTTCGTCGGTTTATTTTCAACTTGGTATCATAGCAACTTTGATCCTTCGAAATTTAATCTGCTCTTAATGGGTACCAAGTTGTATATCAAATTGTTCGTATATATGTTTGCTGAGTATCAGTTTTTTTTTTTTCTGGTAATCAGGGTTTTGCCGTTGAAAAATGAGAGAAAGGTCTGTAGAAAAATTGAATCTAATGTAACAAAAATCTGAAGTTGAACCAAGCGGAGCCGAGCTGCAACGAATCCGCCTGCAACACCTTGCCTGAATCAACATCAACTGTCATAGTTAAGATAATAAGATGTCCAAATCTCTTGTGCCACCTCCAAGAAAAGCATACAACAGTAACTCTATTTGCCATCAAATGCTTCATACACTCAAATGTAAGTGGGAAGCACTTGTTTCCTTTCATTTATACAATGTCAGTATGACCCTGTAAATTCCTGTCTCCAAATATGCAGACCATGAAATCTCCAAATGGTAGCCAATATCCATGCTCAACCATTTCTCTTACACTAAGTAGGTTCTCGTCAAGACCAGGTACAATCATGACTTCTAGATGTACCTAGTGCCTTTCTTTGTCTCAACTATCAAGGTTCCTTTGCCAATTGATTCCACAAGATCGCTAGTGCTCATTTTGCACTATCGGCCCATGAGAACTGCTTTCCTAAGGTCCCCAAAATGAGGATGTGTGAGGTCTTTTCATATGTGTGCTCTCTAATTAATCTTGTAGTAAATTAGGCTATCTACTTAAATAATTCTTGTTACATGAAAACAAAATACTAATATATTGATCAAATGAATAAACAAAAAATAATAATAAGAAGAGAGAAGAAGGTTTCACGTCATGTAATCCATTCTATCTGCAAAACCTAGTCTACTCATCGAATATCTAAACCTAGCAAATCCAATTGCACAAAACCTCGATAACTTTATACATCCAATTTCACTCAACCCTTTATCAATAATATTCCAATCCAGTTAGTTACAAAGCACCAAAATTTTGAGATTGTGTGGTTTTGAAAGTTGGGATCCTTTCTTGAGCGCATGAACTCTTTTTTCATATGAAAATTTTCGACTACGATGAAAATTTTGAAACAGGTCTTTCTCCTTTTTGCGTATGCAAAAAAAAAAAAAAAAAAAAAAATCTTAGGAGGAGAGAAGGGGAGTGAACAATCAAGAGAGAGATGGATAGACGAAGGGGATGCGAAGGAGAAAGATGGCAGGGGAAGAAGACCAAATGTTTCACGCGAGATTTTTTAATTTAATCACTTGCATAATTATTGTGTTTCAGTGTAACAGTGATTATTTAAGTTGATAACTTAATTTACCATAAGATTAATCTAAAAATTCATATGAAAATGACCTCACAGGTCCTCAAAATGAGGACCTTAGGAGAACAGTTCTAATCGACATGTGTTTGGAGTCGTTAGATTAAAAGAAGATCACTCCTACAAAAAATCATTCAAATTCGAGGTCGTTTAATCATCTTAACTCATCAAATAAATGAACAGTTCATTGCGAATATATATTATTCGCAAGGAAGAATGAAGTCATCCCATAAGAAGGATTTCAAGTATTATCCATAAAATATAGTACATAGATAGCCAAAACTGAAGGCTGGTTTGGAGTTGCGTTGCTTCCGAAAAAAAAAAAAAATAGTTTATTAAAAAAATCTGGAACACCAAATGTGTTTGATAAAAAAAAAAAAAAAGTGTTTATTTTATGAAATAAAATAAAAAAAAAATTATTGTCAATGACAGTAGAAAAATAAAGTCTACTATGCTTCTAAAAAAATATTTTTTTTCAAAGCATTGTGAACAATGCCCATTTAATGAAAATTTCAAATGGCAAGTATACCCATGCATATTTTACAAAATTACAATATTTGCCCCTGCATTAATCTCTTTGATAATTATCATATCGCATTCAACACCACATCCTTTTTATTCATTAAACATATTAACAACATTTTTATTAAAGTTTATCAAACACTCAGACATTATTTTGTTTTGTTAAAGCACTTATACAAAAATAAATAAATAAATAAATTTAACAGACACTCAACAACTTTATTTTAGAGATGGTTATTCTCACTGCACAACAAAAATAATTTTTTTTCGAAAAAAACACAACACCAAACTAGCTCTAAATCGACTAAAACTTATCGATCATTTTGGTGGCCTAAGTATTTTTAATGAATTGTTAAACTTCTATAAATAGATCCATTATTGCAAGTACGATGCACTAAACTTACGTTGCTTGAAAAATATACTCAAAGCTCTCTGTGTACATGGCAACCTCCAATCCAAGTGTTTGTTTGAAGCTCCTCATCGACACAAAGGGTAAACGAGTTCTCTTTGCTGAAGCTGGCAAAGACTTTGTGGACTTTCTCCTTACAATACTGTCTTTGCCTCTTGGCACTGTCATCCGGCTCCTCTCCAAGGATGGCATGGTTGGCTCGTTAGGCAAGCTTTATGGCAGTGTCGAAAGCCTAAGCAGCACATACATGCAACCACACTTTAACAAGGAATCCCTTCTGAAACCTAAGGGAACTGCAACAATTGATGTTGGTGCTGATGTCCTTCATATGCTGACGACAGATGACTCCTCTGCTGAAAAGTCAATCTATGGTTGTCGTAATTGTTGTTGTAACTACAGCAGCCGGCCAATCGTTGTAACCGACGACCCTAAAGCCACTTGTCCGGATTGCCGTTCAAGCATAACTTACCCGGCGACTTTTGTCCATCGATCCCCTGCTGAAAGAACAACGTCCGGCGAGGGAGGGTATGTGAAAGGTGTTGTGACGTATATGATTATGGATGACCTGGAGGTGAAGCCTATGTCTACCATTTCAAGCGTAACCATGCTCAACACGTTCAATGTCAAGGATGTCGGTGCCCTTGAAGAGAAGGAGGTCCATCTTTCCATGGAAGAGGTCTGAAAAGTACCTAATCACACCCCTTTTTTTTTCTTTTCTCTCAATTTTGTGAGTCCATATTTTGCAGTCGACCTAATGTGTGATCTGAACCTTGTATGTAGGGTGTCAAATTGCTGAGGGTATCATTGCAGTCAAACTTGGTTCTGACCACCGTGTTCCTTGATAAGAATGAAGCGTGAACACCTCAACTTTATTTGCACTTCAACTGCAAGTATTATGGAATGAACAGTCTGAATTTTCTACGAGGTGTTTGTTTGTGTTTGTTTCTGAATGATATTTTGTTTTGCATACCTGGTAATGTAATGTACTTAATGACCTATGTAGTTTTGGGTTTCAAACTTTTTAGATGTTATGTAATCTTGGACTTTTGTGTGAAGATCCCTGTCTAGATCTACTGTACCTTTGGTTTTGGATTTGGACTATGTTTTGTTATGCATTGTTATTTTGGAAGTGATACTGTCTCATTTTGGATTGCAGTTCTTTTATGTTAAATTATCTTTTGATATAAATTATGTTCTCTTAGTCTGTAATCATATGGTTTTGCAGCTACACAATGCCCCTTTAAGTGCCGGACTATCATTCACCATACAATTGCTACAAAAATATTTAAATAAAGTTAGTCTTCCATCATTGTCCTTTGGAAAAAGAAAAGTAGTCGTATCAACGTCCAAGCTGATGCAAACAGTCTTGCTTTTCGTACAAATCCCACCACTACATGTTCACTTTCTTATTTACAAAGTTTGAAAAGAAAAGAAAAGAAAAGAAAAACACAATTTAATAATTCAACTGCAATAATGCAAAGTCTTTGCTTTTCGTACAAAGCTCATGCAAACTCATCAATTTAAATTAAAGCCACGACAACAAAGTAGAACAAGCGAGTGTGATATAACATCATATTTTTGTGATTTAAAGCATTCTTAATGCAAATTTTAGACCTATATTTTTATATTTAAATTTTTTAAAAATGCTAGTTTGGGTGTTGGAACCAAATTAGCGCATTGTCGTGAGTGGTGGAGGCAAAAATCCGAGTAACATGTAAAACAACAAACAACCGTGAGTAACAGCCTCAGATGTGAGGTGTGCTGGCCAAAGGCTATCCGATAGTCAAGTTAGTAAGCAAGTATAAGACTCAAGCAGTGGGGTAAGAGAATTAGAGTGCGATGATTGTGTTACCAGAAACAAACTCTAGATGAGTGTATTTATACCAGTCAGGAGAGAGACATTTTTAGGATAGAATCTTTGTGCTAAGCTGAGAGAATCCTAGAAGATATCTAAAAGTAGATATTGCTTCCTCTTTAGGAATGTGATTAGTTGTGGTGCACACCAACTTTTAGATTGGAGGAACTCTAAGATACATAGAGGATCTGTTGATTTCGTGCTGGATCAGACCCTGTTATCTTGCGGAACAAGAATGATCATTCTCGACGAAGTCACTTGGATTTCGTTCACTGCTCAGGAATAGGATGATGATGACACCAGCTTGAGTAAACCCTAATGCACAATCACTGCATTGTTTATTGCAGTTAGTTTTAAGAATCAAAACAAGAACATGCACACTAACCTGTAGGGGCAAGTGTTCTATACGGAAAATCACAATTTATACCGAGTGGAGGGACCAACCTTTTTGTCTATATCTTTTGGCAACTGCCTCCTCCCATTAAGGAGGTAGTGCCTTGTAGTTTGTTATCAATTATCTGCTTATTAAGTTCAAATTATACTTAATTAATGATATTTTCGGCCAATATGGTTATTTAATATCCAGACATTAAAACCCTAGTGAAGTCCTATAGTTATCATAACTCATCTTAGTTAGCTCATGCTTCTTACAATGTTTGATGAGCTCACATAAGGAACTCTACATTCTCGCACATGAGTGAGATCAAACATGCTCAACAGTATTGCATTTGCTTGGATAAAAGTGATCACTGAGTTACTTTAACTAATCGACTTCAACAATTAACCAAAACATCATACTTGCAGGACTCAAGAAATCATGATATCAAATTCTTGCATCAGTCCATAGTCACATACTCATACAATATATTGTAGATACTGTCATCGAGAAAACATAAATTGGGATCAAAATAGTATACTAATATGTAAACTCCCACATTTTTGGTCCAAATATATCATGAATATCTCATTCAAATTAACTTTGCAAAGATTTACTTCATATAATTAACATGTTCAGAAATTGTACATTGCATAATAGATGAAACAAATCAACTCAGTACATTTCTTAGCATATAATATAACAAAAAATAGTAAGGTTTTCATTCTTAAGTAAACTTACTCCCACATTAATAATGATCCAGTGAAGGCTGCAATCCCATTTTCAAGACATGTTTGTTGCAGACTATGACATTCAGGACTTAGTTAATGGATCTGCAATCGTGTCATGAGTATTGATGTGTTCAATCTATATGACTCCTTCCCTCACTTTGTCTTGCACCTTTAAATATTTGATGTCCATCAATTTCGAAGCCTCTGACCTCTTCTTGTTCTTTGCAAAGAAGACTGCTGCAGTGTTATCATAGAAAATCTTCACTGGTCTCTCTATACTTATTACAATTTTCATGTGATAGATCAAATTCTTCATCCAATTCCCTTGTCTCATTGCTTCAAAACATCCTATAGATTCTGATTCCATGATTAACACTGCCCTATTGCTTTTTACTTCTCCAATATATTGCCCCCTCCAACAAACATGAAAATGTAGCCACTAGTAGACATTCTTTCATCTACACAACCTCCCAAATCAGCATCAGTGTAACAAATGAATTTTAAGTTATCAACATGACTGTAACACAATACATACGGCTGTGTCTTCTTCAAGTACCTGAGAACTTTCTTCGAAACCTCCTAAAGGTTTCTTTTACTAATTTTCATTTTAAGGTTTTGATAAGTTGATATTATACTATATATTTTATCCTATACTTAGTGTTAATTTATTGTTATTTTGTGTGAACTTTGATACTTTGTTGTGTATTTTCAATATAGGACATTCGACTTCTTCTTAAGAAAAAAGTGACGAAACAGATGAATTTTCGAGTGATTCCAATTGGAAGATGTTCATGATCTTTCAAGATGATTGTGTTGAAGTTTCAGATTTTTCTACCATGCCGTTTGACCGTGACAATGAAATAAAGGCCCAGCTCGCATCTTTCCCATATTGACGTTTTTGGACGTTTTGAGTATTTTGAAGGTCAAGATGGCATATTTTGAGGAAGATTCCTTCTTAGTATGTATTGGGAACGACTTAAGCTTTCAAAAGAGACCTTTTGGGACCAATTAGGCGTTCATTTGGTCGGTTAAAAGTCTGATTTTTTTAGAAGTCCGACTTTCAGTTTAAATAGGAAACCTTTTATTTTCTAGTTACTTATTCTATTATGTTTCCTTGTTTTATTCTAAGACTTTTTTTAGGTAGGTTTTATTTTGTATTAGTATAAATAAGCTTTTTAGCTATTAGAGTTTGAAGAAAGGGAGATGGAGAACACTATACTTTGGCTTTAGAGAGCTTTTGACGATTCAAGTTTATTTTCAATGTATTTTCTATCTATGTTTTGAATAATATTTTGTTTTATGATTGTTAGTAACTAATTTCGTTTGCTAGGGTGAGGCCATGAACCGTAGCAAGAATATATGGTTTCTTTTCAATTTGCTTATGATATTATGCATGCAAGTTTTGAATTGTTAATCACCGTATTTGAAACTATCTAATTGTCTTGATGATTGGCCACCATTAGGATATTTAGAAAACTAATTTGATGCAATTTTGATGGAGGGTTGTCCCTAAAATTGACTAAGGTTTCTTGTGGTTAATATGTGTAATTTCTTAGGATAGACGACATGTCTTAATGGTTGCATGGTTTTTCAAAAAGTTTTCACAAAACTTATTAGTCTTGCATGTTCACATTCGATCTGGACATCACGAACGGGTTGCATGTTAGACATACGTTCTATGTTGGAGGTTCCAAGTAGAACATACTTTAGAAAAACCTAACCTTCAAAATATGCATTTGTAATTCATAAGTAATTAGAATGACTACACACGATTGTTAAAGTGATGGCAGAACCCTAGTGCTTAAATAGATTTTCAAAACTATTTTCTTTTCTTTTATGTACTTTGTCAATTTATTTAATTGTTTTTAATTTAATTCGTTTTTAATATTTTAGCTTATAAAATCATACTTTTTCAAACTTTGTTTTCAAATAATTGATTAAGATTTGGTTTTACATAAATTTTCATTCAATCCTTGTGGAAAATGATCTAGCTAGCACCAACTATACTACGATTACCTTATACTCTTGCAAGTATTTTAAATGTTTGTATCCCTACTTTTACAGGTGATAAAAATCTCCATCAAGAAATTGGCGCCGCTGCCAAGGATTGCTTTAAATAATTTGTGTTTATCATATTCTTAGTTAATTATTTTTAGATTACAATTTGTGCAACAATGGAATTTATTTCTCCTCCTGGATTCAATATACAACTAGGAGGACTACCCTTATGGGTCAACTCTGCAGAATGGAGTTTTTTATGGATTTAAACCTACAAATTGTGTACTTTGTTGTTTGATGACTCATGATATTTTGCAGTGTCCTCAGAGGAAATATTTTCCAAATTATGTCTAGGAGCATATCAATATGAGAAGCGATTCGAAAAGGAGTTGGAACAGTCCCTATTCAAAGTTCTACACTCTAAGTTTGAAAAAAAAACATCTTGAGCAGTATTTTGAGCAATTTAATGTGCCACAAAAGCTTTCGGTGGAGGACAAATTCTTTAAATTGTTGAAATCAACTGAGTTGTACATAGAAATAACTAATCAAGGATTTTAGATTCAAGCAGTAAACTGTGGGAGAAGCTATGATGATCAAGAGGTTGGTGTAGGAATCGAGGAGCCATCTGCCTGTTATTCACGCCCAAAGGAAAAAACAGCTGATCCTAAAATCCCGCCAGAATAGCTACCCAATTTTGTGTGCCACCAGCACCTTTTCCACAAAGGATGCAGGAAGACATCAGTATTAATGTGTTGGGGGAGTTTCATACAAATTCAGCATTAAGCATGTCACATGGTCAACTTTTCAGTCAACTAAACGATTTGGATACAGGGCAAATGGTTGTTGATGGGAAAATTTTAGTTGTTGTACTGGACAGTGCACCAACACAGCCGATCATACTTGACGATATTCGGTGCAGGTCATACAAGCAGACTCTGATCCATAAGGAAGCAAAGAGAAAGCTTAATGGCAACCCAATTCTTCGTCAAGAAATTCAACGAATGCAAAAATTGTGGGTGTTAAATACAAGGTTTAAGTCAGTTCGACGGAAACATCAATCGCTTTGTAAAGGGCCCTATTTGCTTACAAAAATTCTTTCACGCAAAAAGTGGACATCAAGGCTTCAACCAATGAATTCAGATGCACAGTTGATAACTATCAAGTCACTCCGTACCTACTATTAGCCTCTATGCTGCCAAGGAATGGTTGACTCTAAAAGAACAAATCACGTGATCACTAGATTCTTTCAAATTTGTCTAGCTATAGACGTTAACTAAACGCTAATTGGTAGGCAACCCAATTACTCTAACTCTTTTCTTCTTTACATCATTGATTTTATTTTCTTCCTTTTATTTATTATCACAACAATAAAAAAATATTTAAAAAAATCAGAAAATTTAAAAACACAAAAACAGCAAATTTGTTTTTTTTTTTAATCAGTATTTTATTTTGGGTTTTATTCTAATCAAATTTTTAATGTGTGATCTTTGCAAGTTGCATTTGGAGGCAATTCAGTCCTAAATTCCACCGCGTGCAATCAACATTCATTCGACTGAATCATGCATTCAGCAGCATTCATTCATCCATCTCAGTACATTCATCAACATTTTATCAAAGTTCAGAAATTTTAAAAGGAATGCGAATTGGAGTCTTGAGTTTCAGAAACCTTACGATGGGTTTGCAAAGATGGCTATGTACTGCTTGGAAACCCCTTTCGCTCGCTTCACTCTCATATTTCATTAGAATATTGTTTTACCTATAAGCTTGGGGGTGGTCCAGGCAGCACAGAGGGGAGCACATTCATCAAGTCAATACGCAGATTGACCTCATGTAGGGATTTTTGGGCTCATGCGTTCATCATCAGGAGACATGCAAAATAAATTCAGTCATACGTGAACTAAGAGAAAAATTTCAAAGGACAGTATACTAATGCATCACATTATACACAGATCCAAGGACTAACTTTCACAGATATTCAGATCAAGAAACAACGGAATAAGTTTGGGGGTTGTCGGCTATTTACCTTCCTTTTGGATAGAAAAATCATAGACTCTGCCAAAACATTTCTTCCTCATATTGGCGCTTGAGTTCCGCCGAGGAAATGCCCGATGGTGACAATCTGGGCTAGAATCAAAGATCGCCATGGCTGGGTTCGGTTTTTGACAAAGATGGAAATGAACAGAGATACAGCTATGGAGGCACAGCTGAGTATTTGTTTTTGAGGTTTAGCTATGGTCGAGGAATGATGAGATCATGGTGAAGAATGTTTTGGACCATGAGATTCATTGGAGGATTTGAGTTTGGGGCATGGATTTGGTTTTTGAGAGAGATATGGCTTCGGGCTCGAGGAATGAGCATCCGAGTAGGCTTTAACAAGCTGGCTGGGACGTTTTGGTTTTAGGCTTGGTAATCAAATGGGTTGTTTCATCTTTTGCTGGAATGAGCCACATCATGGCACATTTGCTTCTTGTCCAGCAGTGCAACAGCTTCATTTTCAAGCCCAGGTAATATCTTTCTTTTTCCTCGGTTTTGTTCAGCATTTTCGCTTTTATTATTATACTATATTTTTCTTTGTTTCAGTTTTTAATCTATTCTCTAGCTAGTTGTTAGTTTAAGTTTATTTTATTTTCGACACCTTGAGGACATTGTGTGATTTAAGTTTAGGGGTGGGAAAGTAAAATCTTAGCTTTTTCTTTTTTTTTGAGAGTCCGTTTAAATTTTTCATTTTAAGTTAATATCCATAGTTAATTTTAAATGTTAGAACAAATGGACATGGTGAAAATTAATCCCACAATAGATTGTTTTCTATTTATCGTTACTTAAACCCTAATTCATGAGTTGTACTTTGAAAATTTGCACATTCATATCAACATGGTTTGTGGGGAGTGAGATTAAAGCACTTGCTTTTTGTCTAGCTAATTTTTAATTTTTGTTCTAAATAAAGTAAAGATAGTTATTGTTTAAAGTAATAATTGTTCCATCCAAGACTTTGCTCAGTAACTGGGTCAGTCCTGTCTAATCAGCAGTGATTCTCGTGTAAAACGGTTGAGTTTTGGCATAAGGCAGGATGGTTATTGGTTCCATAGCCTTTTCAGCTCGAATTAGTAAGTCCTTAGGGGTGTTCTACACCTAGTGCCCTAAAGCCCTAGTGGTTTGGGAATCATTGATCTAAAGCTCGTTACATGGATTGGATCAAAAGCTTAAGGAAACTAACATTGCACAACCACTATTGTTACTGGAAAAAACTATGAAAAAAAAAAAAAGAGAAAGAGAAAAATCAAAAAAAAAATATTTATGTTAAAGTTAGTATGTGTGAAATAAAGAGGTTGAGTAGTAAGGATTTTAGTTGAGTCTCCCTAATCATGTTGGTTCATTTTACATCAAAGGAAGTTTATGAATTCTTTTCTAATTGATTCTAAATGGCTTAGCCTCTATGGTCGGATTAGTTGGAACTTTTGGAAAGATGTTCTAATTTTTAACATTTTCTATGGATTGCAGTTTGAAGATGAAAATTTTGTCGTAGTTAAGTCTTGTTTAAGTTCGTAGTTTGTTAGCTTTGTTTTTGTTTTCTAGTTTTGTTTTGATTGAGGACAAGCAAAAAGCTAAGTTTGGGGGTATGTGAATGAGTCGATATTATACTATATATTTACCTTATTCTTAGTATTAATTTAGGGGCTTTTAGATCTAGGTCTAAAAACATAGATGATTTTTAGGAGTGAGTCCAGTTATCTAATTACATGTTTTTATTTCTTTTATACTCATTTTATATTTTTTTAAATATTAAAAATCAATTAAAATCTTCAAATATTATGCATTTTTCAACTCCAAAAATTCTAATTAATATCTTATAACAAAAAATCTAATATACTAACGTAAACTATCTACAAAACATTCTACCTTAACTCAAGAAACAAATATATGAATGTATATTATACTTGTAAGCGAGATATGAAACCTAATTAAAAGGTAGGAAAAAAATATAATATATCTACAAGTAAGACACATAAATCTGTGACACGTTAATTATAAAAAAGAATTTGTCATATATTGACACATCCCGACCGAGATCAGGGCATGCTGGCCGTCACGCGGAGGTGACGTAACCATGTGCACAGTGCGGAAGCTAATAAAATAATAAAGTAAAAGTACGAATAAATAAAACTAGCATACACAAGTTAGAAGTAATGAGTGCTAGCGTAAGTGAGACACAAATTTAGAGCAGAAAGCCTAAAGCAGTCCAACTAAAATAGCGTTACAACAGTGCACCCGAAGGTGGACATACGCTGGTGATCGTCTGTCAGAAATGCCGGAAAAGCCCTCTGGAAAACCACCAAACCAACTGAAAAGCTAGAACCTGGAGGGGCGCAAAACAAAAGCGTGAGTGGGCAAAAACAAAGCTTTTCGAAAACCGATTCAATGAATAAGTTATAACCCCTCGCCGTAAAACCTGTATACTTCCCAGAAAATAAACATATGTACGTATATATAGATATGCCAAAATATGCTCAAAGTATGCCATACTAAATCTCACGATGAAATGCAAGTGCTCAGGTATAAATCACATCAAAGTATATATAGTTTGGCAGCCGGAGTCACCTAACGTGACATGTACGGCTGCATCTAGAGCTCAAATCTCAATATCAATAACTAAACCTGCCCACAAGTCGAAACCACCTAAAGTGGTCTATACGACAGGCCTGGGTGTAATACATATAAACGTTCTAGTGCTACGATCACGTGAAGGCTGTGTGAATAATCGCGGGTCACCTACGAGTCGGAACCACCTAAAGTGGTCTGTACGACAGGACTGTGCACCTAACTTGGATCCAAGTTGAGCGTGTGGTGCGGGAGGTGAACATCACGTGAAAGACTGTGCCCTACTCTGGGCGGGAGCACTAACACCGGGGGTGCAGGTTATGAGCTCTCTAAGCATCTCTAATCACTATTGAATGCAAATATGAAATAACGCTTACTTGACACTTACCTGTGCATCCACAGCACCAATTATGCATACGTATATATATACGATTAATAAAGCCACTAATGATGCATAAGGAACGAAAAAATAACACATGGCATATAACTAATAACATTTAAATCAATTTCTGGGAAAAATAATAGTATATAGGTATATACGGAAAACCAAAAGCCCACTCACTGGTATGTGGAAGGGTCGTAGCCCCCCTGCCTCGAGTGACCACGCTCGTCCTCGGGATACGTCTCACCTATATGCGAAATAACTATAAAAACGTTAATTTTAAAGCACATAACCTTCCTTTCGTAATAACTTCTCATATATTGCTCAAAATGGACAATTGAATATACCAACGTGCTCTACACAACCTCAGGATCACACCCAAATTTTTAGAAAAATTTTCCACCGCCGCACGCGCCAGCCAAGGCACGGCCACACGCGCCGGCCACGCGTAGGCACGTGCTGAAGGAAAAATTTTGTCCTAGCTAAGAACATGTAAGAACATTTGAATACATATGCAAACTAATAACACTTTAAAGTAGGCATGCATTAAAAAACAATTCATAAAACCCATGACTTTCAAAGCCTAGTATATGGTGAACCATAAGACTCTTTAACAATATTAAAGAGAATAAGAATTTAGAGATTCTTTACCCTTGAAGCTCATCCTTGATTGCACAAGGGATTCACCCAAGTGGAGGGCCTTCAAGTCACCTCCTTGCTCCTTCGATCTTCCTTGTGATTTCCTCCCTTTTAGTGCTCCTTTTCTTCTTTGAGGATTTGAGGATTTGTTCTCCAAAACACCAAAGGTTTGGTGTCTCTAAGTCTCCACACCAAAGATGTAGTGTGAAGATGAAATGGATGACTTAGGGAAGAAAAGATTGCTAGATGTTCCTCCCCTAAGTGGCCGGCCTCTATGTAGAAAATGAGAGAAAATGTTTCACCCAAATTCTATTAGAAAACCCTAATTTGAAACAAAGCTATAATGTTGATTTTATACTTCATTTCATGTGAGTGGCAAACTTGTAATTAATACAAGTTTGCTACCCCTCACCCTTATGGCCGGCCATATGTTGTTATTGGGCTTAATTGCCCATTTTGTTTTAGTTGTCATACAACTTAAACATAATGGGCCTTGTGGACCAAAACGTTTTTTGTACCCCGAAGCCCAAAACTAACTTAAACGCCCAATACGAACGTTTCGTATAATTAATTAACTATTTAATTAATCTTGACCATTCTTCAATTAAACCATTTAATTGCTTATCCATTTCATATAATTTCTTCACTTATATCCTTACTCGGTGTACGATCCATTAGGTTCCAATTAGCGAGGTAGTGGGCGATGTTTCTCTTAACGATCGATTGTGAATTGAAACCACATTTCAATTCTCCCTTAAAATTAGTGTTTGCTAATCTTTAGGGCTTCCACAAACCATGGGTGACGCCTAGCAGCATGCCATGGTTACCCAAGCTAAGTAGAAGTGGTTGGAGAACCTATCCAGTTACAACTACAATGCAATACGGTCCTTCTCTAATACAATACTCTTAATCACATTGTTTAAGTGATAGTTTGTTTCATGTCTACTATCCAATGTGATACTTCTCTATATGATTCAATTGAATAAGATTTGGAACAAGCTTCCTTAGTCATATTCATATGCTTTGGCCAAAGACTCTCGAATCATATCTTAGAGTATTCTCCTTCCACCATGGAAGGTTAGAGATCCCTTGTTGTGCATTCATATGCCTACATGACTAGATAACTTGACCCCAACAATGCCGTGGACACTCCAATGGAATGCCGTTGACATAATCAAAGATCAAGGACCTAACCATTAGACATCAATGATGCCTCAGGTCAAAGGACTACTTTGCATATTGCAACTATCGAGTTCTCACATGACATGTATGTTCGAACTCTCGTTTGATCGTTGTTCAGTGTACTCGATTACTCTTTCGAGCACCTATGTGTTTGCCTTAGTGTCCAACACAAAATGACTTGAGACTAGTTCATACTCACGCTCGAGTCGACATAACACATACTAACCTTAGCGGATTGTCAATGCCCAATTGGCAATCCTATGGCTAGGAACGTTTTAGGAATGAACATAAGAGAAAGGTCTCATTAATTTAACTAACTTAAATCACTTGTCTCTTAGATCAAATACATTCCTTGGATTCCCTTATTGCTTAAACACAAGATACTATAAATAGTGATTAACAATAAGCTTTGCCCTCTATTAAACATATAAAAGTTTAACACAATAAGTATTCCAAAAAGCTATTACATCAAATGAGTGGCTTTGTGGGCATACTTCCAACACGTACCTGGCACGCTGACGGCGTCAACTGACGCCGTTAGGAATATTCCGTCAGTTTTGACAGATTCCGTTAACGGCGTCAGGAATATTCCGTCAGAATTGACGGAATATTCCGTCACCTTCTCCGGCGAGCCTCCGGTGTCGTCGCCGGCGCCGGAAAACTGGAAAATCTTTAAAACGTTCTAACTCCTTCATTTTTCATCCAATTTTCACGATTTTTGTACCAAAATGACGCCTAGAACTAGGAGAACAACGATATACCACTTTTAAGGGTTAAAAACTATGAGATCTCACCTGTCCACATAAACCAAATCTGGCCAACTTCGAATACGGTGATCCCGACGTCCAAATCCTTCAAACGAACTACTTCGAGACTCCTTGGGACCTCACCAAGCTACCTACGAGCTTCATTTCCCCTAAAATGTGAGAATTTACGTTTGCATGAATAGTACTCAAATCGGACAACTTCGAATCGACGTGAAAACGTTGATATTCTTACCTGAAAATGGTGTGGTTGGGTTCCCACGAGCCTCACAAGCTCGAATGTGTGCTTGGTTCCTTCGATCTGTGAGTGTTTGATGGGTTTTGGTGTGTGTCCGTACGTTTTCAAAGAAGGAGGAAGGGAATGGGGCTCGGGGAACTTACAGGGAAAGGGGACAGAGGGTGGTGCAGGTGTGGGAGTGTGTGTGTGGCCCAAAGACATGCCAACACAACACAAAAACAACCAATAAACGTAACGAAATCGAACTAGGGGCAAAACTGTCTTTTCACACGTACATTTTCGATATTTTCGGGATGGGCTGTCACATATATATACATAAAAATAATTAACTTGTGATATAGGTTGATTATAAAAATTAAAAATAAAATTTATGAATGGGGTTTAAAGCAGGAGGAAGAACAAGAAATAACAAAATACATAAATAAAAAGAAATAATGAAAGAGATAATTAGGAAGAATTTTGATTTTTATAATAAATCTTATCATTGAATAGATCATTATTGATAATAAAATAATTAAATTTAAGGAATTGGACTTATTTTAATAAATTAGATTATTCCTACTATTGGCTAAAAAAATTGGACTTATATCAAGTTTTCCCATTAATTTATTGGTTATTTTGTGTGACTTTGATACTTTATTATGTATTTTCAATGTAGGACATTCGACTTCCTCTTAAGCAAAAAGTGACCAAACGGATAAATTGTCAAGTGATTCCAATTGAAGGACGTTCGTTACTCTTTCAAGATGATTGTATCAAAGTTTCAAATTTTTCTACCATGCCGTTTGACCGTGGCAACGATATAAAGGCCCAACGGGCAACTTTTCTAGATTGACATTTTTGGCCATTTTGGGAATTTTGGAGGTCAATATGACAAATTTTGAGAAAGATTCATTTTGAGTATTTGTTGGGGAAGCTTTCAAAAGCAACCTTTTGGGACCAAATCGGAGTTGATTCGGTTGGTCAAAAGTCTGATTTTTTGAGAAGCCTGAATTTCAGTTTAAATAGAAAACCATTTATTTCCTAGTTATCTTATTCTATTATGTTTCCTTGTTTTATTCTAAGAATTTTTTTAGGTGGGATTTTATTTTGTACTAGTATAAATAAATCTTTTTAGCCATTAGGGTTTGAAGAAAGGGAGGTGGAGAACACAATACTTTGGCTTTAGAAAGCTTTTGACGATTCAAGTTTATTTTCAAGGTGTTTTCTATCTATGTTTTTAATAATATTTTATTTTATAATTATTAGTAACTAATTTTGTTAGGACGAGGTCACGAGCCTTAGCAACAATATATAGTTTCTTTCAATTTGCTTATGATATATTATGCATTCAAGTTTTGAATTGTTAATCACCGTGTCTGAAACTATCTAATTGTCTTAATGATTTATCACCATTAGGATATTTAAAAAACTAATTTAATGCCATAAGTGTTCCCATGATTTGATTTACCCTAATAACCACATAGTAAAATAGTTTGTTTTATTTATAAAATTAAAAAAAAAAAAAAAAACAATTGTCGTGGTCAATAAAATATATTATTAGAAAACTGCTATTGATACTTCGAAAATACAGTCATATTAGAATAACAACATTGTGTCGAGAGTAGGCATAACATATTTTTGGTAAGAATGGTAGGTGAACTAGGGAAAGGTACTTAAATGTTTCTAAAAATAATCAGAAAATTAAAAGGGTTTTAAGGGGTCCATGTATCATTAGTTTCGCCTACACTTAAGCAAAAGGCAACCCTAGCTTACTATTGCACTTTAATCGTGTCCTACAATGCCACTAAACTCAATTAGTATATGACTAAATTGTTATTCGTGCTACAAAATTTCGAATATATCAATCGAGAAGAAGCATAACTTTAGCATCAAATTAAGGCACATGTATAGAAAATTAAACAAAAGAAGAAGTTATTTCTACACCTAAGAAAACCAGAGAGAGAGAGAGAGAGAGAGAGAGAAACGTACGTTGAAGATGAGGTTCTTGTTGGTAGCTTCCCATGCCAAACCTCCTCTGAAATGAATGGTCCAAACCAACACCAACACCAAAGCCAAAGCCGCAACCCCAAGCGTGTCTACCACAAACGTGAACGCTACCGCCGGTACCTTTAACGCCATCTCTTTGTCTCTTCTTATTTTGATTTTACATCCAAAATAAAACATAATATTGTGGGATTCTGCTAAATAATTAGTAATGTTAGTTTGAAACAATTGGATTTCACTCAAAACAGATCATTTGTCTGCATTTTCGCTTCTAGTGTAGGGTTTGATCCAGTGTACTTTTGTATTTGGACTGTTTGGCTAGCTACGTTCTCGCTTCAAGCATCATTTCTGTTTCACTACTCGAAATGGTCTGAAGCTCCTTATCGACTGAAGGCACCAGAAAGTTGTGTTTGCCGAAGCTTGCAAATACAGTTGTCACTCTCCCTTCTTTTGGCGCTCTTTAAAGCTCTTGTATACTTTTTGGGGTGTGCTATCCACACATTTCATTTTACTTCTCACACCCTTTGATAATTTCTGTCCATTGATCTTTTTCAATTCATCCGATTTAACGACCGAAAATTAAAAAGGTGTGTGAGAAGTAAAATAAGGTACGTGGATATCATGCTCCTACTTTTTTTTGTAAGGTCTAATATTTATTTTCTTCGTGAAATATATGGTTCAACATTGTCGTTTAAGATAGGACGGGTGTTCTAGAGAGTTCGTGCAGACAGCAGATCTATAACACACCAAAGTTTGTGAACTAGCTAATTTGACACAGTATCCCATTTATGTATTCTAGATTGATAAAAATTTTATGTTGTGCATTTTTTTAAGAGTTTGAAATTGCTTAAGGAATCATTGCAATCAAGGACGGTTCTCACCAATGTGTTCCTTGGGGGGAAGATAACATGCATTCAAAGACAGTTCTCCTTTCACCAATTTGTCGGTTTAGTTGAACAAAAGGTTTCTTTTACGAATCTTAATTTAAGGTTTCTTTCACTAATCTTAGTCCACCCATGGTTTCTAAAGATATTGTGCGTTGGGTTGTGTTTTGACGAAAAACCTAAAATGAATGCATGCTTGAGTCGAATTCAAGCTCAAATAGCCTAACACGAAATCATATTTGAACTAGACTTGTTTATAGTTAACTTGATCTAATTCACACCCAACTTTGGTTAAACTTAATAGTAATAAGTTTGTCGAGCTTAAAACTTATAAATGAAGACAATTACAAGTCTTTTAACAGAAAATTCTCAATGTGTCGAGAATACGGCATCAAGTATCATAATATAATTAGTTAAAAAATATTTTTATTAAATTTTCAACTAATTATATTAGTACACTTGATATACGAACCTTACTTCGACCATAAGATAAAAGTGAGTCCTTCATTATTTTCCTTTAGAAAAAGAAAAGTTGTGGAAAAAGAGAGTGGAATCGGCGTCCAAGCACAATCAGTCTTGCTTTTCGTACAAATTCAACCTCTAATATTTTACCACTACATGTTTCCCTTCACTTTCTTATTTTTACAAAAGTTTGAAAAGAAAAATAAACATAATTTAATGATCCAATTGATTAATACAAAAGTCTTTGCCTTTCGTAAAAAGCTCATGCATACTCATCAATTAAAATTTCAGCGACGACAACAAAGTAGAATAAATGAGTGTGATTTAACATCCAATTTTTGTGATATAGAGGATTCTCAATGCATAATCTATATTTTTCTTAACAAACGATATTATTATCTACACTAAGAAAATAAGGGAGTGAGCTAAATCTCACAATGGGCTAGCAATAATGTGGTTCAAATTTTTCTTTAACGAGAATCGAACTTAAGACCTCTCATTTGAAAGTGAAGAGGAATACCACGCATATTTTTATATTTAAATTTAAAAAAATCGCCACTTTGACGTTTTGGTTTTTTGATCAATTAGGAGTTAATCCTAGTGGCAGCTTAGGCCGATTTTTGGAACGTTTTTATACTTTTTTGATAGAATTATTATTCAATAGTCAGATGATCGTTGTATTAAATATATATATATATATATATATATATATTCACATGAATTCTATCTGACTATCACATAGTGATTATATTTATACATATAAGTATTGTAGTCAATCCCTAAAATAGAATATATAATATTTGCATTCCCTATTTGTGAATACTGTACCTTGACCGATAAAATCAACAATCAGAATTGTTCAATCACTCATCAAATAAATGAACGATTCATCATGAATATATTACTTAGTATCTACGCCTTCAATTTGTTCTATACATTTGAAAGACTAAATGATCTTCGATTGAAATGATCTTTTGTAAAGGATTATCTTCAAACGAAAACTAAGAAATTGAACAATTTTGATTATAAAATTTTTACAATCAAAATATGTCATTCGCAAAGAGGAAATGAGCTCATGCTCATCCCAAAAAAAGTATGCAAGTATTTATCCAATAAAATATAGAACACTACAGACGTATAGCCAAAAGTGAACCGACTAAAACTTGTCAATCAATTTTGTGGCCTAAGTTTTAGCTAATTCAGATTTGTTAGTAATTTTTAATGAAGGGTTGAACTTCTATAAATAGGTCCATTATTGCAAGTATGATGCACTAAACTTTAGTTGCTTGAAAAATATACTCATCAAAACTCTCTGTGTGCATGGCAAACCCCAAGCCAAGTATTTGCTTGAAGCTCCTTGTCGACACAAAGCGTCAACGAGTTCTCTTTGCTGAAGCTGGCAAAGACTTTGTGGACTTTCTCTTCACACTCCTGTCTTTGCCCATTGGCACTGTCATCGGGCTCCTTTCCAAAGATGGCATGGTTGGCTCGTTAGGCAAACTTTACGGCAGTGTCAAGAGCCTAAGCAGCATATACATGCAACCTTACTTTAACAAGGAATCCCTCCTGAAACCTAAGGCAACAGCAGCGATTGGTGTTGGTGCCGATGTCCTTCATATGCTGATGATAGACGACTCCACTGCTGAAAAGTCATTCTATTATTGTGATTGTCTTAGTCGCCGCCAGCAATTTTACTACAACGGATCCAGTGGAAATCCAACCGTTGTAACGGACAACCCTAAAGCCATTTGTCCACACTGCATTTCAAGCATAAATACCAAGGCGACTTTTGTCCATGGATCCGCTGCTGAAAGAGGAACGTCCAGCGAGGGAGGGTATGTGAAAGGTGTTGTCACGTATATGATTATGGATGACCTGGAAGTGCAGCCTATGTCTACCATTTCAAGCATAACCATGCTTAACAGGTTCAACGTCAGGGATGTCGGTGCCCTTGAAGAGAAGGTGGTCCATCTTACCATGGAAGAGGTCTGAAAAGTACCTAATTACATCTGTTTTTTATTCCTCTCTCAATTTTGTGAGTCCATATTTTTCCGTCGATCTAATGTGTGATCTGATTCTTGTACGTAGGGTCTCAAATTGCTGAGGGCATCGTTGCACTCAAACTTGGTCCTGACCACCGTGTTCCTTGGTACGAAGGAAGCGTGAACACCTCAACTTTATTTGCATTTCAACTGCAAGTATTGTGGAATGGACAGTCTGAATCTTCTAGGAGGTGTTTGTTTCTGAATGGAATGGACAGTCTGAGTCTTTGACTCGAATAGTCACTAGGTCCCTCGTTACATTTGAGAAGCAAGAAACTTTAGCATTTTGCTAGGTAGGTACACTGGGAGATAGTCGAACTCCATATCACTTTGGAGCAAAACAAGGATCTGACCACTTGGCCAACAACTCTTAAATTACGAACCTAATATGAATACATGGTTTATTCGAAATTCAAGCTCAAATAGTCTAACACGAAATCATATTTGAACTAGATTTGTTTAATAATTTACTTTATACGATTAACGTCCAACTTTAGTTAAACTTAATACTAACAATTTTCTCGAACTTGAAGCTTTTTCCCGTACAAGAAGACAACTACAAGTCTTCAGCTAGACTATAAGGCAAGAGTGAGTCTTCCATTATTGTCCTTTGGAAAAAGAAAAGTAGTCGAATCAGCGTCCAAGCTGATGCAGTCTTGCTCGTACACACACCACCACTAAATAGTTACACTACAAGAAAAATGAGCATTGCACACAATAAATTATCTGTGCCCTTTGAGGCCAAAAAGCACTGACAATTGTGCTCATAGACCAATAGCAACAGTGCAGCTACTATCTCTATGTCTGTGCCCTCTATGGGCGTCACCATTTCTAAAAGGGCACAATAGGGGTGTTTGTGCCAGAGAGGCCAGCACAAATAATGGCCCATTTGTGCCCCGTTCTGACAACTTTTCAAATCAGCTTTTCCAGCTATGTTGGCACTTATATTGTAATTGTGCCAACATGAATTAATTAATAAAAAAAAATCAAAATTGAATCTAAATTGAGGAAATGCAAAAATTTAAATTTTCACGAAATGAAGAATGCCTACAACCATGAAACCAACTTTCACTTTATGAATCTCACAAACATATATTGTTGTGTTACATATTTTCTCTCTAATACCCAAAGAAGAAAAAAAAACTTGAAAGCAAACATTTTTGGATAGATGCATCTTCCCAGCAGGCCTTGCACCTCATCAAATCTTTGCTGCTCCATAAACGAATTAATCAGATGACATGCAGTATATGGACTCTCACAGAAGTCATGAATAACAAATGCAAAGAAAAAGAAAAACCACACACTTTACAGGAGCAAAGAAAATGAAGGGATAAAGAAGGTAAGAAGGGAATACCTTTGTGGGAGGACTCTTATTTGCTTCAAGGGTCTTTCCACCACTTGCTTTAAGATGATTCTTATATAACAACTCCACCCTCCAGAACAACCAACAATGGATGAGGAAAGTATACAAATATTCCTCATCAAAAATAAGTCCACCCTCCATAACAACTGACTCTACATTACTACATTGTTCAGACTCATCACACTCTGCATAAGATTACATGGCTAATTGCTCAAGGTTCAGATTTGGTGCAGAAATATTATCATCTTCATTTTGATTCTAGTATTCAAACACAAAGACCAGGGTACATTTTGTAACAAACCATAGAAATTGACCAAATGGAATTAATGCTATTAACAGCGACCATGGCCAAAAACTGTTGAAGACCGACATAATCTCTAGCTTGATGCCAGTGAGAAAAGACTCACTCAGCTAACATAGACTACTATATTCATCAGAAGCCAACACAAATATAGTCAATTCAAAACACAATCAGTCCAAAATTATACCTAAACAGAGTTAATTAAAATCAATACCTACAAGTTCCAGATCTGCCATCTCAAAGATTCAAATTCCTCACTTCGGGTTGTAAAAGCAATTTTTGGGTTGGAGATAATACATTCAGCTCATGGTCACCTGACTCACCTGAATCATAGAAATATATAAGTATGTATATTATTTATGGTCAAAGTGAGTTGCTTAGTTTAATCACATACCTGGTAAATATTTGTTTAAGTTAGCATAGACAGTATAACGATATTACATTTTCCATGATGAAACTTGTACTAACATGATTAAACATTAGCACCTTAAGAACTTCACATTTGAATACATTTTTTTGTATTTCACTTCTGATTTCATCTCTACCTAGATCCAATTACTAAATCCTCTTCTTTCAATGCTACCACACCATAAAAGAAAAGTCAAAAAACGAATAAATAATTATTGGGGGAGGGGTGGAATCAAGACAACTCCTAATAAATCAATAAAAAAAAACTTACGCTTTTCCAAAAATTGAAGATCCAAAATCCTAAAATTCTAAGCAACATGGCTCCGTAAATATAATAATAGATATGAAATTCTTCCATACAAATAAAGAATACGAACCGGCAATGGGGGCGTGACAAGGCCAGGGCCTTTGAGGTTGCAGAGACAGAGTGAACAAGGCTCTAAACTGCTCCAATATGAGTTGGATCGGGTCGACCAAACCAGTCACCGAGAAACCTCACAGTATGAAATAACCAAAAATCCATCATATTCATATCCAAAATTGCATGCAACGGGCAAGTATGAAAAAAAAATGTAAAATAATTTCAAAACTCAAATCCATAAGCAACAAGGCGAGATACAAAATATACATGTCAGATCTCATAAGATATAAACTCGAAATGAAAAAACACGAACTCAAATATGATGCATGGGTGGTGTTGGTGTTTTTCAAAGAAAAAAAAAACAAAGGAAAAACCCAGATATGAGAGGAGTGAGAGAGAGAGAGAGAGAGAGGTATAGAGAGACCCTAATCCAAAATCCCTAATTCAGAGACCGTTTTCAAAAGCTCTGATTCATAACCCATATTCAAAATCACTAACCAGATTCAAAATAAAACAATATCCATGAACTTTGGTTGAGTTTATTGCATGATATTCTTACCTTGTGGAGTGAGGAGGAGTGAGGACTAAGACTGAGAGCTCGATTCGGGCAAGGTGGTGTGGACTGTGGGTGGAATCGCGATTCAGGGGACGAATTCACGAAGTGAAGACTGAGGATTAAGGATTAATATATATGTGTGAGACCAAAGTAATCCATTTGGTAAAGAGAGAAACGGATGGAAGAGAGAAGTGGGTGTGGGTGGGTTAAGGAGGGGAGAGAGAGTCTGTGGTGGGTGGGTTAAGGGAAGGAGGGAGACAGAGAGAGAGAGAGAGAGAGAGAGAGAGAATGGGGTGTGGATTGGTTAAGGGTGTCGGTGGATTAAAGAGAGGGAGAGAAAGTAAGGTGTGAGTCATAAGTCTTAGAAAAAAATAATAAAAAAAAATTAATTGTGTCTTTTGAAGTAATATAATAAATATATTTGAATCCATTGTTTTGAAAAAGTTGAGAGAGAAAATTATTTGTGCCAACTTTGTAGAGAATGAGCACATTAGTTGGTGCCCTTATAGAAGAGGAAACAAATACAATTTTTTGTGTGTAAAATTTGTTCTATACCCACAAAATAAATATTTGTGCCCTTAATTTTGTATCCAAAGCCCTTTTTTTTTGTAGTGTTACCACATGTTTTTCACTCTCTTATTTTACACAAGTTTGAAAAGAAAAGTAAACACAATTTAATAATGCAAAGTGTTTGCTTCTCATACTTATCCACACAAATTTTTACTCATCACACTCACTTATTGTTAATATTTATTATTTAATTTTTTATAATTCATTCAATTTGACGATAAAAATTAAAAGAATGCGTAAAAAGTAAAAAATGATAGAATATCGACAACAAAGTGGAACAAATGAGTGTGATCTAACATCCAATTTTTGTGATTTAGAGCATTTTCAATGCAAAATTGATCCCGTTTAAAGTTTTTATTTTCATTTTTTGTGAAAGAGCCCAATGAAGTTTGAACCCACCAAAACAATATTTTTTACTACCAACGTTTTTACACTGTTTTCATACCCACAATACTTGTATGGTTTGTCAAACTATCAATTATTTTATTTTACAGTTGATTAGTCTTAAAACATAATAAAAACAGTTTAAAAGAAAATACGCAACGACTCCAAACTAGTCCTTTCGGAGCAATTTATATGGCTGATGATCCACATTTGGTGACAAGTGATAAATCAATGGCCAAGAAGATGTACATGCGTGGGAGCTACCACCGCTATGCTGCTGATGACCCTAGGGCCGTTTGGCCACAGTGCAAATATACTATATCTATCGAGGTGCCTTGTGCTGCTCAAGCTACCGCCGAAGGGTCAGCTGGTGGCGGGGAAGGGTACGGTAAAGATGTTGCAACTTACATGATGCTGGACAATTAAAGTAAAACGAAGGAGATGATAGATGAGAACTCTTACTCTGACGATTGTAGGATCCCTAAGCGGGATTGTTTGGAAGTGAAGGCATTAATGTCTACAATATTATGTTTTGCTATGCTTAACAATTTGTTTTCGTTGCCTTTCGTTTTCTTCTTGTTTGGTTCCTTATTGAATACCCCTTCGTACAAATATGCTGCTAAATATGAGAATGAATGACTCGGTAATTGTTAAGATATTTACGATTGCATTCAATTTGTATAATTTGATCATAGTTTTTGGGACATTAATATAAGGAGAAAATAGGTTCTCATCCCTCATTTTTCAACTCCGTTGATCAAAACCTTATTCATTTTCAATTTTTGATCAAAGTCCCTTGGTTTTAATAAACATCATTAATTATTTCAATACTAAAATATTTTACATATCAAAATAATTAAATTTTATTAATAAATATATTCATTTAGTGTTAGAAACGTTACATTTGACACACACACACACACACTTATGGGTAAATTTTGTATCATATATTTTTATGTTTAGTTTGTACCCATTTTAATTTGCAGCCCTTTCTTCAAATTGTACAAATTTTCTTTTCAGTTTTAGTTTGTACCCATATATTAATTTCTTTTTATGTCCATATTTTTCAAACCTTTATTTTTACACATTTTTTCAACCTTTTTTTTTTGTACCAATAATTTATTGATAATGTACCTATTTTTCTTTAAAGATGTTCCACCTTGTTATATGTAAAATATACCAAATTTTTTTTTGTAAGTACCATGTTTTTTATGTAAAATGTACCTATTTTTTAATGTAAGATGTATTTATTTTTTTAATCTAAAATGTACCCATTGTTTTATTATATAAAATGTACCCATTGTTTTGTATATAATATGTACTAATTTTTTCATCTAAAACGTACCACCTTTTTTGTATAAAATGTACCAACTTTTTGTATGTAAATAGTATCATATAAAAATTACCAATTTTTTGTATTTAAAATGTCATTAATATAAGTAATGACAAATAATGTGTTTTATTTAAATATAATTTATCTTAATGACAAATCATGTCATTAATATAAATTATACTTTTTTTATATAAGTATAATTTATTTTTTGAATATTTTCAACCCAACAAATCATGAATTTTATTTAATATCTCATTAATATAAGTAACTACAAATATCAAATTTAATTTAAAATTATAATAACCTACATAGAAATGTATTATTGTATTAATTTCAGGGATCCCAATCAAAAACTAAAAACTAACAAGATTTCAATCAAAGAACGTTGATAAATAAGGATCGCATCCAAAGTGACCCTTAATATAATTAAGGAGCTCATTCAGATTTGAATGATTTTTAGGAGATATGATATGGAAGACTTAAACGATAAATGAATCGGATCATTGATATACATTATGAAGTGAGCCCTACAAAATCTTGTGTCAAAAGTTTTGTAAAAATGTGTTGTCATACATCGGCACTCCATAATTAAATTGTACAATACTCAAAAATGATAATCACAGTACAACCCTACAAACACTGGGCTCATGCGACGTCCTAAAAAAATCAAAGTTGTATGATATGGACCCAAATGGAGGCCCAATAGCCTCCAATAGCCATATAGCAAGACCCAAACATAAAAGCCCAATAGCGAATAATGGCTTTTGGAGTAAATAAATGAAAGTAACTATATAAACAGATGAGATTCGTCTTCTCCACTAGAAAACCCTACACCTCGGCCGCAGCTGCTGCTCTTCGTCTACAGGTACTTCTTCCAAACTCCCTCCTTTTACCGCCATCTGTGAAATCTAGAGCAGGTTTCTAACCAGATACCTCCATTGACGAAGCTTAAACGAGTTCGATTTGTACTTAAAGACTCTGGGATTTCGCATAATTTTTTGGTTAATTATATTTCTAGATTTTGTCTCGTTTGTTTTGAGTTTTTTTTTTTTTTTTTTCTTGTTTCTGTTCGTATTGGTTAAATTTGTTCTTATTTTTTGTTTCTACGAAATGTTTATTAGGTAGGATTGTTTCCCGCAGAGCTTGGAGCAATGGCCCCCGCTAAAGGTACCTCCTTTCTCATACAACCTATACATACATATATATATATATATTGTATAATACCAAGAAATTGGAAAAAAAATTGAATTACTGGGTTTTAATTGCTGTGTTTGTGTAGTCGATTGCATTGTGAAAAATGGTTATTGGAAAAAATGAATTGATGGGTTTTAATTGCTGTATTTGATGTAGTCGATTACTTTGACAAAATAGGTTTTTGGGGAAAACGTATTGTTTGGTTTAACGTATTTGATTCATGTGATTACTGATTGCGAAACTCATTTTTGGATGCCACTAATACTCATTTCACTGCTTTTCTAGTTTGTCTGGTTTAACTTTGGTAGCTAATACACTAGTGTGTATGTTTGTTTTCGATGCGTGTTTAAGTAGAGTGAGGTTCGCGAACCTGCGTCATAGTTAGACGACGTGTTATTTTCCATGTTATGAATTTTCATTTTGATCTGAGGTACTATCATACATAATGTGTGGTGTTGTCTTGTGGAACTCGCGGAATATGATTTATCCGTTTATGTGTTAATTTTTATTGCTGACAAGAATGGCGTAAGATTAATTGAATTTTTGCTTTTTTAAATCGTAGTTAAATGACATGTTAGTTTCCATGATTATGCTATTTAACCTCAATTGTTATTCGTTTGCCTCTTGCAGTTGCAAGCACGAAGAAAAGTGATCCCAAGGCCCAAGCCTTGAAGACTGCCAAGGCTGTGAAATCAGGCCCTGCTTTTAAGAAGAAGGCCAAGAAGATCAGGACATCCGTCACATTCCACAGGCCAAGGACATTGAAGAAGGAAAGGAACCCCAAGTATCCCCGCATCAGTGCAACACCAAGGAACAAATTGGACCATTACCAAATTCTCAAGTATCCATTGACCACTGAGTCTGCAATGAAAAAGATTGAGGACAATAACACCCTTGTTTTCATTGTTGACATCCGAGCGGACAAGAAGAAGATCAAGGATGCAGTGAAGAAGATGTACGACATTCAGACCAAGAAAGTGAACACCTTGATCAGGTAGAATGGTAGATGTTATGGATTTATACTCGTTTTTGTGTGCGTATCTTTGTAATCAATGTTTCTGTTTGCGTATCAGTGTTATAGTAAGTTCATAAACAAATTTTCTTGCTGGAACCAACAAGTTTACATTCCTTAGGTTAATTGAGGATTTCGTGAAGCTTTATCTAACGTATGACCTGTGTTATGCAGGCCTGATGGAACGAAGAAGGCTTACGTCAGGTTGACACCGGACTATGATGCGTTGGATGTTGCCAACAAGATCGGGATCATTTAAGTTCAAGCTGTATCATCTTTTTATTTGGTTCCAAGCGATTCCATTGTGGCTATGACAGTTTTGTTAGTAGTTGCACTGTATCAGTACTCCAGCATTAGTTTGGTTTTCTTTAATTTGTACTGGGAGCTATATTTGCTTTTTATGGCAATGCGATGCGTTTAAAATTTAGTTTTTACAATGTGCCATTGGTACAATACAGCCTTTTACCGTATGCTTTATTTGCTCTTTGGTTTCGCAACCTCGAACTTGGGAGTCATTTAGGCCATCTCCAATCGAAGTTTGGTTAGAGGTCTCGTTTTAGTCATCTGGCCCTTCTAGATATTAATATTTTAATGAACAGTAAATGGTCATATTTCTTACCATTTTCAACCGAGGATCAAAGGACCATAGGGCTTGTTTTAGCCATGTCATAAAAAATCATCTCCAACCGAGGTCCAAAAGGTCAAACATAATTTATTATTTAAATTTAAAAAACTATAATAACTTAAATTTAAAAATTACAATTTAAATTTAAAAACTACAATTATATTAAAATAGGTTAAACAAATACAACTACATCCCAACGTAGCTTTGAACAAATCATCTCTGGGCCTATAATTAAATATTATTTAAAATGTTGGCCCAAAAATAAAAAATTCAAATATAACAGCTAGCTAACGTCACGTTAACGTCAGTTAGCCGTTGCATTCAAATTTCTGGCTGGCTGGCTGGGTTAGACTAGTCGGTTGGCCCTTTTTTGTCCAATGGGGCCCACAAGCCCTTTGGCCTAGCCCTCGGTTGAAGATGATTTTTGGGCCATGTTCAGCCTTCTGCCCATCTGGACCCTTCGGTTGAAGATGGCCTTAGCTCTCGAGACTTGACGCGGCGGGATTTAACAAGGAAAATCGAACACATTTACCTCCTTAGAAAACAACTAGCAAGTCGTAGAGCAGAAGGAAAATAGTGAGAAAACTCAAGTTTATTCAATAATAGTAAAAAATATTACTAACTTACGACCAAAATGACTTATTTATAATGTAACTTAATCGTAGGAATCCAAATAAGAAAGGAAGTAAACAAATATCAAAATTGCAAAAATAATAAAATCCTGTTTATTTAAATTAAACGTTAGAATTCGGCCAAATTCTGACCGGGCTTGTTAATAACAAGTCTTGGGCCAAATTTTGAGTGAGCTTGTTATATAACAAGTCTTGTAGATCTCGTAGTTCTCTTTGAATTCATATATTAAGGACTCAAAATTAACATGTCAAACCAAAGTTGTGTTAAGCTAGACAACACGAAAAGTCCACAACATTTACTTTTGGGATATTGCATCAACAAATAATCGATTAACCTTTGAATTTCCAATTCTCCAATCACTTTTCCTTATTAAAAGTCGCTTCCTCATTTTAATTTTGTTGCATGTAAATCAACCCAATTTTTTTCCTACATAAGCGGATTTCTTTCTTGATCAATAGCAGGAGTGACTCAAATTTGGAACGCTTTCAACATTGGAAAGAATGGTAGCACTAGACGAATTGCTGGTTGGTACATTAACAGATATTTCATATCTGAATGAATATATTTCTTCAGAAGAAAAAATGATCTTTCCACTCTCCTACACTCTCAAAGTACAAAATTAAAGGAAAATTTGATTTTGGCCTCATATCAGTATATAGTTTGCAAACTGCAACCCAACGTGAGCCGTTCCTCAATCAAATTGTTAATCGAAGACTTTGAAAAGCTTGAAGGAATCGACGATGGTGTGTAACTTGTCTTTCATCTTTTCCCACCTCCTCTCGTTAGCCCCCGTCGTCAACGTGTAGAAGTTGCCTGCATTGCAAGGCAAGTCATAACCAGAAAGACAAAATACTGATACCTGCTATCGAGCTATGAAGTAAACTAAGAAGCATTACACAGGTTTCGTTTCCTTACCATTGCCGATAGCTACTGTACTGAGAGCATGGCGAGTGTAGTTTGGAGCCTTAGCAAGGAACTCAAATGTGTAATATGTTTTCCCATCGATGTCGTGCTGCACCATAGATACAAAAGCAACAAATCAACATAAAGCACATATCACAGCAGATTCAATTCCATATAAGGTAGCTAGTGCATCTGCATTGCTGTTTTATGCAACAACGATGGATGAACTTCAGCAGCTTTATCACAAAGAATGCCTTACGATCATACTGAATGCTTAGGTAGAACGTTGAATCATTGATTTGCAGTTTTGTCGTAGTTTAACATATGTATTATCAGTAAACTACTGAAAGCACGGAGAAGTTGAACCGAGTACCTAAATGCTAGACACACCAAAAAATCACATGGAACAAACCTCTACTGCCTCAATCAGCTTTGTTTTCTGGGTAGGAGGAGCCAGAACCTTCTTGATCAAAGTTTCAGCCACCTGCTGCGGTGGCCCGAATTCTTTGATATCTTGCTTGACCGTTGGGAACAGTGTCACACTCGCAGTCTCCAATGGCTCAATGACATCCTTGAATACCTTGTCTTGACCTTCGATGGTTACTTCCTGTGCACTCCCCAGACGAAAGAACCATCAAAAAATTGGCCACAACAACAAAGGGTCATGCACACAGTCCCGACACTGATGAAACGCAGAAAACTCTCACCTGCCATCCAAAAGGGTAGACAAATTCGTATCCATCTTTCTTGTCGGTGACAGGAATAAATCCCTTTTTATTTTCTGCAGCAACTGAGCCATATCAAAGGTGTTCTTTTAGGATATCAGTCAAAATTAATCAGCAACTCACTTAACATAATTGGCATTGTTGCCACTTAAAAACTGTCTAGAATTCAACAACATTTAGAAAGCGTAGTACTACAAAGCTAAACTTAAAAGGAAAAGCACTGAACAATCGACATTGTTATAATTCCTTACATGATACAGAATGTTGGTTGGTTAGAAGAACCCAAGAAGCAACTGTTCCTGCAGCTAACACTTGGCGTCTCCCGGATCTATCTGCCAAAGATAAACACCAAATTAGATGGAAAATGAAAAGGAAACATGATGGAGCGGTACAACGTCCCACTACTAAGCAACATTACTAATCACAGATTGTCATTGTCAGTGACTAGCATCTTACCACCTACTAACACAACATGCCGGAAGTTTTGTCACGAAAGGTCTCCGTTTCATTAGGGATGAAACCATTTATTATTATTGTAATTTAGTTTGGCAATTTTTCGACGTGGGATTCATGTATAAAGTGCTAAAAATCTCTCTTTTCTAGTTTCTACTATGACCTCAATTGGGTTTTTTTATTTTTATGAAAAAGACCGAAAATTGATGGCTGGTTACAAATTTACGAAAGGGCAGTAAAACGTAACAATGCGGATTGAATTCCACAAATAAAAGTGGAAAGCAAGAAAGGACCTTGAGAAGGAGAGCATGTAGAAGTTGCTGAAGCCTGCTCTGCTCTTACGGAAAAAGAATTACTTTTTCTACAGCAATGGAATGTGCTTTGCCTGTGTAGCTGATTGCCACAAACCCAACAGTTACCCAGGTGAAAAAAAAAAGGAAGTAAATTCAAACAAGGCATTGAATTTCAGAGAGTTACAGCAGAAAAAGGGGGAGAGAGAGAGTGTGTGTACCTTGGTGAAGGAGTTAAGGACAGGGGTCCTGTGGAGGGAGGGTGAGTTCTGCAGGGTCGCCATTGTTGGTGGTTTTGTTGAATGTGAGTGAAGCAGGAAGAAAAAGGGACTCGTGCGTGTGTGGAGTCTTGTGGCGATCACCTTATCTATTTCCTTCGATTTTTTGGACGACTTATCCGTTATACTTGTTATAGGACACACCTTGCATTGGTTAGGCATTTTCTTGCCACGTCAAAAAGAGGAAGAAAATCCTTATTGGTCGAAAAACTTAAGTATGACAGTTTAATCATATGCACTAGTTAAGACTCTCACCAATAAAATTTTGTGTTCATTGGTGATTATACCTATATGAAGTTGAACGATACTCAAATATAATGAGCTCAGTTTTTTTGTGAGGAGTCTAATCAAGTACGTTGCGAGACTGACCTACTCAAGTTTTACTTATTTGTTTGAGAGGGAAAAGTTAAGTAGGGCAATTAACTTCACTTGGTCTGACTATGCTGCTCTTGCCTTTAGCAACATAACTTATTATTGGATAGTTGCACCAGCATGATCACATAACGCTCAAACTAACAGTTATCTTTTGCTACAGATAACATAAAAAATAAACAATTGAGGTTTCAATCAGTATATAATAAATGGCTCATGTTTAACTCAAGTGGAGATGGAGGATAGGAAAATGAGTTGAAAAAATTAAAACAGTGAAATGGTTCAAAATTCCTTCCAACACACAAGGAGTTGCACTAACTTGTGGATGTGTTGTCGCATACAACAACTGTACCTTAGAATTTGACTTGAAAAACCCCCAATTAAGTCTAAATATTACCTTCTTCTTTTTCTTGTGAAAAATGTCATGTTAACGGTGGTCATAGCTAATGTTTTGATCAAACATAATAGAACATTCATATTACCCCCTGAAAGAAATAGAACTTTTAAAGGAATTATTTTGATTCAACCATCGTTTTTTGACTTGCCTACTTGAATTGTATATTTTGAATATCAACTAATCACAAAATATCCCCATAGTTATTTTTATCTCTTTTTAATAAATTCAAACATTTAATTTTAAATTTTTTAAAATGTAATTCTTTTGAGATATAGTCCTGTCCAAGCTTGTTAGGATCAAAGACGTTGGGTTTATACATTCTTTTTAGTCTCAACTCTAGGAATAATTTTTTTCGCTATCTTTTTTTGAGAACCGCCTAAAGTTCCAACTAAAAAGGTGATATGATTTGTCATTATCTTAGTTGAAGTGAAATACGAATTTCAATTTCTCTAACTTAATAAGTTGGGTGTGTGATAATTTGTAAAATACAAATGCTTGTGAAAAGTAAGACAAGTCGAGTTCAACCTAATCTTATTTTTGTTAATTTACCTCTCACACCTATCTCAAAACTATCGTCTCCTCACTTAATATCACGTAACAAACGAGTCTGAGCTAATCTCATTTTTACTAACACAATCTCACTTAACAAACGGAGCCTTATGTTATGTAGTGTGGGTCGTGATAAGTGAACCACGTGGTTTCCTGTGGGAGCTTGGAACAAGTATCATTGCTCTCTTCTTTAATGGAAGTTCTTGGCCATGTACATCATGTCCATCTTTTTCCCTTTATCTTCAACAAAAAGTTTCCCTTTTCATTGTCACACGATCGCAGTAGATTCCAATAATATTCGACTTCTTATCAAGTTTAAATATGGTTTCTTGATTAGTCAATAACATTATATAAACTTGCGAGAAGGATGATTTAAAGTTAATATTAATAATATTAAATGTCACTTGGCATGACGATTACGTAACCAAATTATTATATCTGATCAATTACGAGACTTAGCCTAAAATAACTACTGAGTGTAAATATAGCATTATAGTAAATAAAATATTAATACTACATATTTGTAAGGACTCATTTGAGTGTGTTTTTAAAATGATTAAAAACGGTTTTAAAGAAAATAATTTTGGGTTTCAAGAGCACTTAAAATGCTTCTTGCGAAAAGCATCAATTATGTGCTTGTGCTTCTTGTAAGAAGCACTTCAAGTGTATTTTTTTTAGTATTCACTTACATTTTACAACGAATTAAGTTCGAAACATTTTCTATAAAAATACTCTTATTCATTTTAAAAATATCTTCAAGCGAAGCCTAATTCGCGCCTACCTTCTCAAAAGAAATTAGGTGGATTAAAAATTTTGTACAAAGTTGTCGTTGTCATGGCTGTTGTTTGCTTGTATTTTTGTAGATTAGGATAGATTGATGTGATGTGAAGTTAGATTGCTTAATTTTAATCAAACTCCATTAAGTGACAATTACAGCAAAAAGTCTTTATATAATGTTTTCGTATGATTCAGTATGCACAAAAACTATTTCTTTTCTTTTATCATGATTGCGCTCCATACACACTAAGCAGACATAATTGAATTCTAAATTATACCAACGAAAAGTAAACGAATGGTAATAAAATGCTTACTTGAAAAGGTAGTTTGATTTGATTAACCTAAATTAAGGTGACACAAGCAACTTAAATTAATTTAATCGAGTGCTGCACAACAAGAGTTACAATCCAAGGATAGTTTGATTAGCTACCCGAAATCATAACAAATAAATACATTTTTTGTTTTCTTCTTTAAAAAAGAGGACTAGTTTACGGGGGACAATAAAAACTAACAGAGACGTTTCAACTTTTTTCGATTCATTAGCGTTAAGAATACACTTAAGACGTGTCGTGTGGAATACAGGCCTAAAATTCATCCCCAAGCACTGAGCCACCCTAAATATACTTAATTACGGTAGTTTTGACAATTTTTTTTCTTTATTCAAGAAAAGTACTATATTTCATTCATTAAAAAAAGAGAACGGTTATTAGCACTTCAAAAATCTCATTCTACACTCCTCATGAGTGGATTTTTCTTTCTAATTATATAAAGTTTGGAGTGCCAAATGAGATTTTTTGAGTGCTAATAACAACTCCCTAAAAAAATAACAAATACATATCGTGAATAACTCGACCCCCAAAGAGTCCTTGCAAACTAGAGCTAAAAATATTACAATAAAATATCACTAATCTTAAAGTAATGAGTAGACTTCAAGCACTCGTCCAAGCTCATCGAGGATCAAAAGATTACACATATCAATAAAACAGTTAAACCTCGTGTTACACGTAGATCATGTCAAAACAAAATCTCAAACCATATATTGAGACAAGGAGTACAATGCCCATGGGTTGACTGCATCACATAATCACCGCCACGATTGCAGAACACCTAGCGAAGGAGATCTAGCAAATAAAAAAGCTCCACCCTTCACACATAGATCCAAAAGAGATGGCATGCCAAAACAAAAAATAAAATCAAGCAACTCTCGTATAGAGAACAATCAAACTAGCAACTCTCTTAAAGAGAGAAATCAAAACCAAACTTGAAGACAATTCATGGAAATTATTAGATAGAAACAAAATAAAAGAATAAAATCATGTTGCCACTCCACATCCTTCAAACATCTGAGAGCCATATCACCGCACTGCCTAAACCCATAGTTTTGTTCTGGCTATACCCAATCTCGACACAATCGAACATCTTCCATGGCTTCCAGCTTCAACCCTATATCGAGGATGATAACCAGATCCAAACCTTGTGTTTATTGTCTGAGTGGGCCAAAAGACTACGATTACAACGACTACAACGTTTCACTGCCACAATTTTACATCAAACAAAGTAAACGAAAAGGGAGAGAGAAGAGACCAATAATGATTTTCAAGAAGATTGTCGCCGACCCCAAAGCCAAATAGGGTCGGCGACAGAATTTTTTTACAACTGTTAATGTTAGTGAAAATCACTTTAATACTCAAATTATATCTTTGCCGATAACTGTTGAGTTCAAAAAATAACAATCAAGCGCATAAGGGTGACGGGAGGAGAAGAACCATGAATTGAGGAAGGGGCGAGATGAGGCAATGGGGTGTGAGGATGATCGAGAAGAGGAAGGAGGAAGGGAGAGAGACTAGAAAATCTGGAAAATTATGAAAGAAAGTTGCTAAAACAATGTAACCCTTTTAAGTTGTCAATGAGATATTCCCCCCAAACCGTTTCTTTTCTTTGCACGAGGACACAAAACAAAGAAATAATAGAAACTAAACTCAAATGAAAAAAAGGAGAATAACAGCTTGGCAATGATCATTGCAACAATTAATTAACAAATGGTACCACCTATGGAAGCACATGCAAAAACAATTGAGAAAAAACAGATGGAATGGACTGTCACAAAAAAAGCAAGCTCATCCATTTCCAATTTTTCTCAATCATGTTGTTTTTTTTTTTTTCTCTTCATTTCAGTCCACTCCTCACGCGCTCAATAAATTATAACGGATTCACTATTATTGTAACGTTATATGTTCTTATAACATGTGAAAAATGATTTTACATTATGCGTTATTAAACAAAGACGTTATGACATCCATAAACTTCAAAAAAAACCCAAAAAAGTTTTAATATATTTCAATTCCAATTAAATATTAACGAAAAACCAAACATATAACCGACGTAGACACGTGTCACCCTCCCGCATCGCAACCCGAAGGACTCCTGCGTAACTTCCACCACCCACACACAGCTGTTCACACATTTACCAACACCATCATTCCGCTTCGAAATTACCAAACTACCCCCAAAAGAGCCCCATCCAGGTGCGCATGCCATTATCGCCGGCGTTTGACCGTTACCCCCTCCAAATTACAGAAATACAAAATCGAAAGATTTATGCTTTCATTTGCCGCATTATCCCTATTATTTTTGAATTTTAATTTAATTTTGGGTTTTTTTTTTTTGGCGGGTTTGGGAGTCAATACCTTCTTCCTTGTTTGTCTTTCTCCGCCTTGTTTGACCGAGTCGCCAACCCATCGACGATCCTTGAGGAATCGTCCCCTTCCTCCTTCGTCCTCTTCCTCCATCTCTTTCCCTTTCTGCTTTTCCGAAAAGAAGAAGCAGAATCGCGAAAGCAATCGAAAATTGCAGAGAAGCCAAAAGCGTCGAGATTTTTCCTCTAAATTTGGTGGATCTGTGCTAAATTTAGAGCGAGAGAAAAAATAGGTGAAATTAGGTTTAGGGTTTTGGGGAGTGAGGAGAGAGGGTAGGAGGAGCGAGGGAGCCGTAATTTCGCCGGCTCCGCCAAGATGATGATAAATCGGGGGCTGTTCGGGTGGTCCCCGCCCCACATACAGCCCTTGACGCCGGTCTCAGAGGTGTCGGAGCCGCCAGAGTCGCCTTCGCCGTATATGGAGCAGAGTATTGACGCGTCGGCTCAGCCGATGGAGCTGGAGGAGGAGATGGAGGAGCAAGAGGAGATGGAGCCGCCGCCAGCTGCCGTGCCCTTCTCGAGGCTGTTCACCTGCGCTGACCGGCTCGATTGGGTTCTGATGACTGTTGGGTCGCTCGCCGCGGCGGCTCACGGGACGGCTCTGGTGGTGTACTTGCACTACTTCGGTAAGATTATTCATGTACTCTGGGTCAAGCGTGACCACAAGGGCGAGCCGCCGCAAATGAACGAGGAGCAGTTCCAGAAGTTTATGGATGTGAGTTATCTCGGTTTCTCAAAACCCCATATTTTTTGTTTTTGGTTTAGTTGATGAAGTAAAAGAATTTAACTTGGGTTATATTTCTGACAGGAGTAAGCTGAAATTTATGTTTAAGTGTGAGATAGAGTATTCAAAATTATTTTTTCGGGTTCAAATAGCATTCAATTCAATTTTGTAGGTAAAGTTTTGTTTTTTGGTTAGCTTAAGCTGGACATGGCCTGCTTCAAGTGTAGGATTAGTATATGAAACTAATTGTTTCAGTTTTATAGTGGCTGGATGGTGTTCGGGTTGCCATACGTGGAGAAAATTTGAATTCTTTAGTAATTTGTTTTATTGTTCTATTTAGTTTGAGCATTAGGGATCACAATGTCATAGTGAATCGCTACTTGGTAGGGAGTTTAATCGATTGTGCTTTAACAAGTTTCCCTTACTACAATCACCGGCTTACCAAAATGTTGTCACCGAGAATTTCCGTTTTCTGCTTATTTTTCCTCATGGAACTTACAGTCTACAATCTATCGGTTAAATTCTTCTTTAACTAGCTCCTAAGTAATTGAAACAAGTTTGTGTATAAATCATGATTGTAGACAATGAAAGTTCTGCTTAGATTTCAATCCTGTTAATATGATAAGAAACATGGTTATTTAGTAGTTCAGCTGAAGTCATCTCAAAGGATGTGAGATCACATCTGAGGGGCATAGGTTTATCCATTACTTGTTTTACTACTGACAGACGTTGATGCGCTAGAGAGTTAATAAACTGCATTATTAAGAATAGATTGATGCTGAGAAAAAGTATGTACTTGTTTGTTTCTGATGTTTTTGCATTATTTAAATGTATATTTTATACAAGAGATGTGGGAAAGGGGGATTTGAAATTGGGACCTTGGGTGCAGAGGTGAATGTTAATTGAGTTACAAGCCCCTTGCGAAAAGTATATATTTGAAATAAAATTCTCTCTTTTGCATTAAGAATTGGTTGAGGCTTTTGTTTTTCTGTTTTTTCTCCTTGTGTCTATAGAATCAAAGGCCTTTTTTTTTTTTTTGGTTTTTCTGACACATTTTTGTTTTCGCATTACACTGTCTTTTTAATCAGTATCTATAACTGAAATAGAAGTTGAACGTATGAGAATTTATTCCATGACTGATTTATTTGTCTGCCTGCAGCTTTCTTTGTCCATCGTTTATATTGCCGCTGGTGTTTTTGCTGCTGGTTGGATTGGTAAAGTTCATTAGCAGAACTAGTCTTTATCACATTTCTGTGCTTCCGGTAGACGATCCTTTGCATACATTGGTACTAACTTGTTTTATGTGTAATAGAGGTCTCATGCTGGATTCTGACAGGAGAACGCCAGACTGCTGTCATCAGGTCAAAATATGTTCAAGTATTACTTAACCAGGATATGAGTTTTTTTGATACCTATGGGAACAACGGGGACATTGTGAGCCAAGTATTGAGTGATGTGTTGCTCATTCAGTCTGCTCTTAGTGAAAAAGTATGTCTAAAGCTAATATATTTCCTCATTCGCATCCACCCTTCAAACACACACATACAACTTCTTTTCCTGTGACAAATAAAAGTGGCCTTCCTAATTTGATCCCTTGGTGCATGTGTCTTGTCTAATCTTTTCATTTTTCTCTGAAAATGCAGGTTGGAAATTATATTCATAACATGGCTACATTTTTCAGTGGTCTCATTATTGGATTCATCAACTGTTGGCAGATTGCGGCTATAACATTAGCCACTGGTCCTTTTATTGTGGCTGCTGGAGGAATATCAAATATATTTCTTCATAGGCTTGCTGAGAATATTCAAGATGCATATGCTGAAGCAGCTAGCATTGCTGAACAGGTTTGTTATCATTTTATGCTAAAGATAAAATCTTGCCTTAAACCCCATGGGATTAAAGAGAATTCTTTCTGTTCCATGTCATAATATCATATATTTATGACATATTGACAGAAGCTGTTTCTTTATCTTCTTGGTCCCGCTGAGTCTTGATTTCTGGCAGTTGTCATTTTATTGAAGTGGTTTATGCCATTTTTTGTTTAAATGTCCTTACTTCTCAACTTATGCAGGCAGTATCTCACATTAGGACGTTATATGCATTTACAAATGAAACATTGGCCAAGTATTCGTATGCTACATCACTGCAAGCAACTCTAAGATATGGCATATTGATAAGTCTTGTGCAAGGACTTGGACTTGGATTCACTTATGGCCTTGCCATTTGTTCTTGTGCCCTGCAACTGTGGGTTGGAAGGTTCCTGGTTACTAGTCGTGAAGCTCATGGTGGTGAAATTATAACAGCCCTTTTTGCTGTAATATTAAGTGGCCTGTAAGCATCTTCTTTTTCTTTTCTATTTTTCTAATAATTTTTTTTTGGAGATCATGCATGCCATTTATTCCTTTTACTTGTGTATTAATTCAAACCTGTACAGTGGGCTGAATCAAGCGGCAACAAACTTCTACTCATTTGACCAAGGTCGAATTGCTGCTTATAGACTTTTTGAGATGATAAGTCGATCATCCTCTACTGTTAATCACGAGGGAAGTGCCCTAGTGACTGTACAAGGAAATATTGAGTTTCGAAATGTATATTTCAGTTATCTATCTCGTCCTGAGATCCCCATATTGAGTGGTTTTTACCTCACTGTACCTGCTAAGAAAGCTGTAGCACTCGTTGGCAGAAATGGTTCAGGAAAGAGCAGTATTATCCCCCTCATGGAGCGGTTTTATGATCCAACTTTAGGTATGGGAGTCAGATTTTGCTTTCATGCTTTGTGTTAGCTTTCTCATTTAAGGTTGTACTGAAATCTGTAGCAAGAATTTCTGCTTGCAGATTCTAATGGTTTTTCCATTTTGTGGTGCAGGAGAAGTTCTTTTGGATGGAGAAAATATAAAAAACCTGAGACTGGAGTGGCTAAGAAGTCAGATAGGGCTAGTCACACAGGAGCCTGCTTTGCTGAGTTTAAGTATAAGAGACAATATTGCTTATGGGCGGGATGCTACAATGGACCAAATTCAAGAAGCTGCTAAAATAGCACATGCGCATACATTTATTACCTCACTTGAGGGAGGATATGATACACAGGTGAATCATGGAAGGAAAAATTAGACGTGGAAATATCTATTTCTTATGTTGTTAATGGATTTTTCTGCTGTTCGGTTTTTGAAGATCCTTCTTTTCCTTCTATGTATCTCAGGTGGGAAGAGCAGGCTTAGCATTGACGGAAGAGCAAAAAATAAAACTTTCAATTGCCAGAGCAGTACTTCTGAACCCCTCAATTCTTTTGCTTGATGAGGTCACTGGTGGACTTGATTTTGAAGCTGAAAAAGCCGTTCAAGAAGCTCTAGATGTCCTTATGTTGGGCCGTTCAACTATAATTATAGCTCGGCGGCTTAGTCTTATAAGGAATGCTGATTACATAGCTGTGATGGAGGAAGGCCAACTAGTTGAAATGGGTACCCATGATGAGTTATTAAACCTGGATGGCCTCTATGCGGAGCTTCTCAAAAATGAAGAAGCTGCAAAACTTCCTAGGAGGTATGGTACAAGAGCAGCTGTTCTTTCTTTGACTTAGTTTAGGATTGTCCATGGTTATCATGGAAGTATCCGTACAGGGGTGTATGCAGCTACAGAATAGTCTCTATTTTGAAATAGAATTTCATTTTTCTCCTTGACAAGTTTCACTTTATGGTTCTGTTCATGCAGGATGCCAGTGAGCTACAAGGAAACTGCAACTTTCCAAATTGAAAAGGATTCTTCGGCAAGTAATAGCTTCCAAGAACCATCATCTCCGAAAATGATGAAATCACCCTCCCTTCAGAGAACTACTGGCATGTTCCGGATGGGTGATAACACTTTTAACTCACAGGAGTCACCAAAAGCTAATAGCCCACCAGCAGAAGTGTTGGAAAATGGTCAGGTCTTGGATTCAGAAGATAAGGAACCATCAATAAAAAGGCAGGATAGTTTTGAAATGAGACTACCAGAGTTACCCAAGATTGATGTCCAATCTGCTAATCACCAAACGTCAAATGGTTCAGACCCTGAATCCCCCGTTTCACCCCTTCTGACATCTGATCCGAAAAATGAGCGGTCCCATTCACAAACCTTTAGCCGCCCCCATAGTCATTCAGATGACTTTCCCATGAAAGCGAATCAAGCAAAATGTAGAAATTATAAGAAGGCACCATCATTTTGGAGGCTTGCACAACTTAGTTTTGCTGAATGGCTGTATGCTGTGTTAGGAAGCATTGGTGCTGCTATCTTTGGTTCTTTCAATCCGCTTCTTGCTTATGTAATCGCACTGATAGTAACAGCATACTACAGAGTTGATGAAGGTCGTCACTTGAGACAGGAAGTAGACAAATGGTGCTTGATCATTGCTTGTATGGGTATAGTGACAGTCGTTGCCAATTTCTTGCAGCATTTCTACTTTGGTATAATGGGTGAGAAAATGACTGAACGAGTTCGTAGAATGATGTTTTCAGGTGCTTGACTCTTTTAATATTATTCTAGTTTTCTTGATGTTGAATTGTAATGTGCTGGCATGTTATCTTACATTTTGCAATGTTGTGACAGCAATGCTACGAAATGAAGCAGGATGGTTTGATGAAGAGGAAAACAGTGCTGATACCTTATCCATGCGCTTGGCCAATGATGCCACATTTGTACGAGCTGCTTTCAGCAATCGGCTGTCAATATTTATACAGGATAGTGCTGCTGTTGTTGTTGCTCTTCTTATTGGGGTGCTGCTACAATGGCGATTAGCACTTGTGGCTTTGGCAACCCTACCAGTTCTCACTATTTCTGCCACCGCACAGGTTTTCATCATGTCTTGCTCTATAATGCTGAAATGTTTCTACTAGAACCATAGTTGTGATCCAATTTTCTGATTAATTTGGGGATGACATTCAGAGTTAGAAGTATAGTTGTCTGTTTCTCATAATAATAGAGTTTTGCTCTCTGGTAGAACAAGTTTGCCCTTTGGTTCTCCAAACGTGAAAGTCAAAACTGGCAGTACCAATGTGTTCGTGTCCACAACTTGATATAGGGAAAACAATTCAAACTTTTCTTTTGCAAATTCCAGTTATGAATTTTCAGTGCTACCATTACTGCCTCAGGCAAGGGAACTGATTCAAGGTGAAATCCTGTAATAAGGTTTGATTACGGATATTGTACCATCTACATATGGTGGATTTGAAACTAAATTTTAATCATCTTCAGGGCATCTCCTAAAAACTAATACTAAGTGGTGATATGTTGGCTTCTCTTTTAACAAATGACCTTGTATGCTGAAGTATAGGTACAAATCTAGGTATATATAGATATAGTTTGTGCTTGTTTGATGGTGTTGTCTGATTGGGTCCTCGAGCTTATGTCCTGCTATTTCGGTTCCTGTATATTCTTTCATTTGTCCAAGTTATCTACTATCTTTGATCTATGGTACTCGTCTTTGTTTTTTTTTATTTAATGAAGAACCACTGTTGGGTTTTTTACCCAGAAAAATCTTATATCATTCAATTTGAATGTTGCAGAAATTATGGCTTGCTGGTTTTTCAAGGGGAATTCAGGAGATGCACAGGAAGGCATCTTTGGTTCTCGAGGATGCAGTTAGAAACATTTACACTGTTGTAGCATTCTGTGCTGGTAATAAGGTAATGGAGCTCTACAGGTTGCAGCTAAAGAAAATATTCAAGCAGAGTTTCTTTCATGGAATGGCCATTGGCTTTGCATTTGGCTTTTCGCAGTTCCTTCTTTTCGCCTGCAATGCCCTTCTCCTCTGGTACACTGCACGCTCTGTGAAAAAGAAGCATATGGATCTACCTACTGCTCTCAAGGAGTATATGGTTTTCTCTTTTGCTACATTTGCACTTGTAGAGCCTTTTGGGTTGGCTCCTTACATCCTGAAGCGCCGAAAATCTCTCATTTCAGTTTTTGAAATCATAGATCGAGTGCCGAAGATTGAGCCAGATGAAAACTCAGCGATGAAACCACCTAATGTTTATGGAAGCCTTGAGTTGAAAAATGTTGACTTCTGTTATCCAACTCGCCCAGAACTGTTGGTACTGAGCAATTTCAGTCTCAAAGTAAATGGGGGGCAAACTGTAGCTGTGGTGGGAGTTTCAGGGTCAGGAAAGAGCACTATAATTTCTTTGATTGAGAGATTTTATGATCCAGTTGCTGGTCAAGTCTTACTGGATAGTCGAGATCTGAAAGTTTATAATTTGAGATGGTTGAGGAACCACCTCGGTCTTGTTCAGCAGGAACCCATTATATTCTCGACAACCATTCGGGAAAATATTATATATGCAAGGCACAATGCTAGTGAGGCTGAGATGAAAGAGGCAGCCAGAATAGCAAATGCTCACCATTTCATCAGCAGCTTGCCGCATGGTTATGATACGCATGTGGGGATGAGGGGTGTTGACTTGACCCCGGGACAGAAACAGAGAATTGCAATAGCACGCGTCGTGCTAAAGAATGCCCCCATCTTACTATTGGATGAAGCAAGCTCGTCCATTGAATCCGAATCTAGTCGAGTGGTTCAGGAGGCTCTTGATACATTAATCATGGGGAACAAAACAACCATTCTGATAGCCCATAGAGCTGCAATGATGAGGCATGTCGATAACATTGTAGTTCTCAACGGAGGGAGAATTGTGGAAGAAGGGTCCCATGATAATCTAATATCAAAGAATGGCCTCTATGTCCGTTTGATGCAACCACACTTTGGCAAGAGTTTGCGTCAGCGCCGCCTCGTTTAGGTTGAGGCCATTGATTGTTGAGAATTCACGTTTGGTTCACCTGTACAGTTCTCATTCTCTCGTTCTGGATTGCTGGAGTATATGCAACCAATAATGGCGTCATCGTAGAATATCCGTTGGTGGCATTCCAGAGTGGACAGGGTCTGAGAATGATAATCGGAGTGTTTATAGCGGAATGAGGCACGGAATGCAGAGGCGGATTCGTAGTCATATTGTTCAAATCTAGGCTTCTAGGAATACGATTTTTCGTTGCTGTTTGGTTGGTTATTTGAGGATTTGCTGTACATTCTGGCCTAAGTCTCCAATGGTATATTGATTGGTATCAAATCAAGGTCTCTACTGAAGAAAAAGGGGAAGGGGAGGTGGTTTCCCCTAGATTTAGTTAATTTACTTGACACTCACTCTTTGTTGTAACTTTTGTGAATATATAGATAATTTGTTGTTGCTATTCATTTTTCCCTGCTTGTTTCCACAATTTGAAGATATGTGCTGAAAAATTCACGTTAACGGAAAGGATAGTGCGTCAGACACTCGTTTTCTTCTTCTGCACTCCCTCACTTTAGGTGTTCGTCGGTACTCGTTGATTGCAAATGGACATAAAAAATTTAGCAATATATACTTCTTACACTGTCATTGGAGATTGCATTGCTCCATGACATTGGATTTCAGATGTCAAGCATTCTGAAAGAGTCTGCCACCACTTTAAGCTGGTTGCGGTATCTTTTCCACCGTCTTTCGTTTGCTCCGACAATCAGGGTGTAGTATCTCCCTGTGGATAAGACATCAGGATGGGAATGTGATCTAGATTGACAATTAAACAACATAGTTGAGACGGTGGATACTTACCGTTTCCAATAGCTATGGTTGCGAATGAAGTGGTAGCGAAGTTTGGAGATTCAAGTCCAAACTCAATGGTGTAATAATTTTTCCCATCGATGTTCTTCTGCATTCAATACATACCCAACCATCAAGTGTTTAAGAGTTGGATAATGCAAGAGTTCTTGTATATAAAGAGCATATATGTACAGATTAAAACCTCCTCGACGCCAAATATAGTTGCATACTGGTTTGGTGCAGCAAGTTTATGCCTCACCAGATCGGTAACAACCTGCTCAGAACGAAAAATTGTAAGAGACCAGCGATAAAGAGATAGATACAGGGTTTTGCAAGACTGGTGATATGACGGATTTTCTCGCTTTACCTGTTCCATTGGACCCAAATCATGGATGTCAGTTTTATTTGTGGGTATAAATCTCACTCTAACATTATGCAGCTGCATGTATCTGTCCTTGAATGCAGAGTCATGTGCTCTAAACTCAAAGTCCTGAGATATGGATGAATACAGAAATCATTTCAACTGAAAAACATTTTCTTTTCTTTTCTGTATGAGAAAATTTAGGGTTCTTACCCTCCAATCGTTGGGGTAGTAGTATGAATACCCATCTACTTTGTCGACGAAAGCTTGAAACTTTTCCGGTATTTCTTCAGATTGAAGAAAATTAGTTGTGGAAAGAGAGAAAAAAACAATTTAAAACTCAAGGAATATGAGTTCATACAAGTTTATATGATACCTTGAGCAAGGAGGGAATTTGCATGAAGTAGACTTGTGGTTAGTGCCCCAAATCCTAAAAGTAGAGGCCTTCTCTTGCAATGGCCTAAATTTTTTATGAAAGCATAAGATTTTGTTCAGGTTTAGTTCAGTAGTGATCTGAGTAAGAGTAAGCTAGGTTCAGGGTTCGTAACCCTCAAATATAACAAAAATATATATAAATCATGCCTAACCCAATCATTAATTCTGATGGAAGAAAATATAATAGGTATTAACCCGAAAACATTCACGGATTAACACAAACACAACTTGTTTTCTAATGGGTCATTAGGATTCCAGTCCACCAGTTATCAACATAACCGGTTAAGCCTTATCCCAAAAACTTTCGTGCGTGTTCACGTTGTGTTATCGGCTTGTGCATGATTTTGTTATGTCTAGTTCAATACAGAGACAGAAAAGAAAAAGGTCAAATCTGAAAAAGCTCAGTGTAGGAGAAAAATTTAGGAAAATGCAGAGAGCAAACATACTCATAAATTTGAACCAAAATATAGAGGCTGAAATCATCCAAAGAAGCATTTTTGTGAACCACAAGTAGTGAAAGAAATCAATATGTGCGCCTATCAAAACATGCAAACATTAACAGAAATTTATACATGCATTAATAACTGAGTACTGACTTGAGCGTATTGATATTCTAAAATTTATACAACCGGCCACACTTAGTGGATAATGTTTTGTTGTTGTTATATTAATAATTGAGTATTGAGAGTTTGAAGAAAAAACTGAGATGGGTAATCTTACTTTCTTCAATGGAGGCTGACTCTCCTAAGCAAGTGATGGATTTGCATGAAAAATGAGCCGAGGTAGCTCGTGGCAACTCATTGCAGTAAAACTAGAGCAGAATCAAATACATGTATGAGTTAGTAACAATTTTTTTTTTCATTTTCGATTCAATAAAATATCCTCGTACCATCGAGATTTTTACCTTGTCAGGTATGGCAGTAGAAACCCAGCAGCTCAATGAGAGGGATGATGAAATTGCCATGCTTGAATATTTATCAGAACTCAGAAGTGGCTTTAGGTACTGATATTAAAAGTAAAGAGTGGATGGTGGAGACTCAAAGCATGGAGTTTGGCCTCCTGTTTGGGGATGAGTGGGCCAGGGAGCTATTACACGTGAGAGGCACGTGAATGAAAAAGGAATAAGAGATTTTCTGAAATTTAATTTAGCCAGCACTACACTCAATTCCAAAACTCGCACTATATCGGAAAGCAAATATGACGGCTGATGACATGCTTAATCTTAGTTATTTTGATCATTCATATTATATAATATCAAGAATAATGAATTAATATATGTATTTTTAATGTTTTAATCTCAACTCTTGATATTAAATACATAATGTTTGGCTATTGAAAGAAGAGTAGCAAGTACTGCTGAAAAACAAATTGAAAATAGACACGTGTCCATTTGTTTGGAGTGAAGTTGGTTCACGCTTCTAATTCTTTAATTATTGGCCACATGTTCATTTATGATTGAAGACTTATTCATTTCAGCAAGACTTACTACTCTTCTTTCAGTAGTCAAACATTATTCTTAAATGTAACAAAGACGAAACTACTATACTTGTTTGTATTTTGTACTCAATACGCGGAAGTTCCGAAAAATTGTTGGCGCCGAGATTGTCACCTTGGAATAATTCAGCTGCATTCATCAATGGAATAGAGGTTGTTTCTGTGCCTAGTGGGGAATTTCCTAGCACCAAAGTAACTGTTCCTCTCGGGGAACATCCAAACGTAGCTTTTAAGACAGCGTATCGTATAAACATGGGAGGACGTGGGAGCCAGATCATGCTTTTCTTCTCAACGCTGCAGCGGCACGAAGCATCAGTGCTGATCCCGGATCCATCAAGTACCCTGATGGAGTTTCGGTCGACAGTGCACTGTTCACCCATTTGGGTTTATGCCACAGCTCAAGGAATGGCAGATGCAAGGTCAGCAATCAGAAGTTCAACGTATCATGGGCATTCGAAGTCGAAAAGGACATCAGTTATCTGATCAGATTGCACTTTTGCGACATTGTGACGTTTGATCTTCAATGTGTATATCAACCAACAATCTGCTTTAGACTCTTTTGATATCTCAAGCAGGACAAAGAAATTATCAGCAGCTTATTCGTAGATTTCGTGACGAATGTAACCGTGGACGAAAATCGGATTTTGGTTCAAGTTGGTCCTCCTATGCTGAGGGATCTCCCTTCCAATGCAATTTTGAATGGATTGGAGATTACGAAATTGAGCAATCACAGAGACAGCCTTGATGGGACCTTCCAGCGAATAACAATGCAGATTTGAAATCCCCGGGCAGGCAGAAAAAGTGGATGCTGCTGTCAATTTGTGTTTCTTCAGCAGGATTTGTAGTTTTGGTACTCATCTCAGTTGCTTTCTTTTGTACAGGCGGCAAATCCATCAGAGGAAGCTTAGGCCTCACTGCTCGGCCTGGCTGTCCTTTCCTAGCCAGTGGGGAATTTCAATTCAAAAGTTTCCGTTGGCAGTTATGATTATTCCACAGCACACTCTTGTTTGCGCCGCATTTTAGCTTTTGCAGGAGATTCGTGAAGCAACCAAGAATTTTGACAAGAGCTTGGTCTTGGGAGTAGGGGGATTTGGCATGGTTTACAAGGCAGTGCTAGAAAATGGAAATGTGTTTGCAGTGAAGGGCGGAAACCCGCGTTCCCAACAAGGCCCTACCGAATTCAGGACAGAAATCGACATGCTGTCAAAGCTCAGGCACAGACATTTGGCTTCTCTCATAGGCTACTGTGAAGAACTGAACGAAAGGATCCTTGTTTATGAGTACATGGTCAAAGGTCCTCTGCTAAAGCATTTTTATGGTTCGAATCTTCTTCTGCTTACTTGTAGACAAAGGCTTGAAATCTGCATTGGAGCTGCAAAAGGGCTGGCATTACCTTCACAATGGAGTAGCAGATAGCATAATTCATCACGACGTGAAAACAACAAACATGCTTCTTGATGAATTCCTCACCGCGAAAGTGGCTGATTTTGGATTGTCAAATTTAGGTCTTGCTTTGTATCAATCACATGTGAGCACTGCAGTGAAGGGGAGCTTTGGATATCTTGATCTGGATTACTATCACCGGCAGCAGCTAACGGTGAAGTTAGATGTGTACTCTCTCGGAGTAGTTTTACTAGAGGTCTTATGTGCTAGGCCACCTATAAACCCTGCCCTCCCTCGAGAGCAAGTTAACATAGCAGAATGGGCAATGAGTTGGCAAAAGAAAGGAAGATTAGAGAAAATTATAGACCCCCGTCTTCAAGGATATGTGAATCTTGAATCCTTGTGAAAATTCGGAGAACAGCTGAGAAGTGTTTGGCTGAATATGGAGATGAAAGGCCAACAATGGTGATGTTTTGTGGAATTTGGAGTACTCTCTTCAACTGCAAGAGGCTTCTACACAGAGCTTTTCATCCAAAAACAGTACGAATTACATTCCAGATATGCCAGAATGGCTTCCGGAAATTCGAAATGGCAATGGGAGTGGTGGTGAGGGCATTAGTGATGAAGAATCTGATGCAACTTCAAGTGCAGTCTTTGCAGAGTTATTGGATCCAAGAGGGAGAGAGGAGCTGATTCATCACACATACTTTAACTTACTACACCAATATATGTTTCTTCTTTATTCTTAATTTCTCAACTTGTACTCTGGTTCCAAGATCAAAGTGCAAAGGAAATTTGAAGATCAAACGGTCCTTTTTCTTGGGAAATTTCACACTTCCAATTCAAACTTCATGCAGGCGATCATACTGATGAGTTCCAATTCGTGCATGTAATATTTAACGTTGTCACTTGACATACTTGTTCACTTACTCTTTTTGTATTTTTTTTTTTTTGAGAGAAACGATAGTAGTAGATTGATTTTAAGGCCCAAAGAAATCCAAGAAGAACAGTACAAGTGGATTACATAACATCCTCCATAAGGAGGTCAATAGTGAAACTAGGAGCATGGACAAGCCATTCGAAATGACTGCCAATATTTAGACTGAACCTAGCTATCCTATGAGCAACAGTGTTGGCTTGACAGCGAGCAGAAAGATCTTCAGTGATTGCGGCAAGCAAACTCTTTGAATCTTCAATAATATGCTCGAATGGAGATACGTTGGTTGACGAATCATTAAGAGCAGCCACAATCTGAAGGGAATCACCTTCCATAATAAAATTCCGAAAGCCCCTTGACGCCGCCCAAACCACGCACTCACGAGCTCCCAAAGCTTCCGCCATCAGTGGAGAAGAGACGTCCTGCCAATTCCAACAGCGAGCCTCAACAAATTTCCGAATTCATCCCTAGCCATGATGCCAGCACCTCCCACTAGAGAGTCCCGGTTCCAGGCTCCAATTTAATTTGAGACAACCAGACGGTGGTAAAGACCATTTGCAAGGACCAGGATCCATAGAGTGGGATTGACTTGGACAAGCTTGCACGCGCAAGTATTCCTACCACCAAGCAATCGAGCGAGCAACCATAAGATCCTTGGAATCACAAGTGTCCTTCCATAGCATGTGATCACATACTTTATATTACTTATTCATTTACTTATTATGTGAAAATATAACCCATGTGATCACGTATTTTATAATACGTGAGCTTTCAGTATTATTATCTTTCATCTCAAATGACAAAACATGTTAGAAAATCAATGCTGGTGAGATCTTTAGAAGATGCAGTGATCGAGCTGAAATACTAGTTCATCTTGGTATAAAGAGGTGGCAACTTTAAAAATTTTAGAGACACTGTACACACTAGAAAATCCTAACAAGTTTAGGAAAAAATAAAAAAATTAAAAAAGAAATAAGAAAATTCAACAAGTACTTTATGGAAATGCAAAGTCTTTAAGCTCCTTTAAAAGTGACACACCCCGACCAGAGTCGAGACGTGCTGATCGTCACATGAGAGTGACGTAACCAAGTGCGCAACAGAAGTGATAATAATAAGAAAATGCGAATAAATAAAAACCAAAACTAAACTTATTTAACTAGAGATAATATGTAAGTGTGTGAAAGTGATCAAGTATAAGATACACGCATATTAGAGCATAGGTAAAACGAAAGTGCAGTCGAACTAACTAAGTACTAATTATACAAACAGGGAGAAGATCCCTACTTTTATTTATGGAAACGTCAGAACCGCCGTGTAGTCCTCGTGAGCTACCAAAGATGAACAACTACCTAGAACCTGGAAGGGCGCAAAACAAAATGGTGAGTGGGCAAAAACAAAGCGTTTGAAAACGTATTTATCTTTATGAACATAATAACCTCTCTCCGCAAAACCCGTATAGTTCCAAAAAATACTAATAAGTAGGTATGAAAACCAATGCACAAGAGCAACGAAAACTAAAGTATGCCATGTCATGATATCTCAGCAATAATAAATGTAAGCCAGGTGTGAAACTAATATAAAATAGTATGCCAGTCGGAGTCACCTAACGTGGCCTGTATGACTGGACTTGTGGCTCATTAATCAAGGCTAGCACACGAGTCAGAGTCACCTAATGTGACTTGTACGACAGGCTAGGTATAAATATGTACACTCAAGTGCTAGGATCACGTGAAGGCTGTGTGATAATTCGCGGGTCATCTATGAGTCGGAACCACCTATTGTGGTCTCAACGACAGGCTGGCACTAGACTTGGATCCAAGGTGAGCGTGCGGTGCACGAGATGAACAATCACGTGGCTGGCCTTAGCCCCGAGCGGGAGCACTAATACCGGGGTGCAGCCATGATTAGCTCTAAATAAATGTGTGCATACCAATGAAATACAACCCATTCAATCACATAATACTCACCTGAAGCTTACCTGAGTCTCCGCAGCATCACACAATACAATTCACAAGTGTAACAATGCCATATTTAAAATGTAACTTATTTACGACATGGCAAGTAAAGCATAATTTCATATAAATATATATATATATAGAAAATAAATGCCCACTCACTGATAAGTAGCAAGATCATAGCCCCCTAGCTTCGCTTGTCCACGCTCGTCCTCAGGGTACGTCTCACTTATATGTGATACAACTATTTTTACGTTAATTAATTAGCACATAAACAAAGCCTAGGATTAATTCCTCATACGTTGCTCAAATGGGGTGTTTGAATATACCAACGTGATCTACTCGACAACACGAACACCCCCATATTTTTAGAAAATTTTTTGGATGTTGGATGCGCCCTTATGCGCAGGCACGTGCTTGGCACACGGGACGGAAACCCTAACAGCGTTAGGAATATTCCATTAAATTCTAACGGTGTTACTTGATGCCATTAAAATATTCCGTCAACTTTGACAGAATATTCTTCTTCTTCTCTGATGGACCTCGCAGGTCTCCGCCGTCCACGGCCGTCTGGTTTGCCAGTTTCTGGAAAATTTTCAAAACTTAATATCTACTTCATTTCTCAACCAAAATCCATGAAATTTATATGGATTTGAAGGTCTTGAAGAGTAGAACACATTCGTACCTATTAGGAGTTCAAAATCCTACGAAAAGCAGTCGGAAAATTTCTTGGAAAATCCGGCCAATTCTGAAACTTTCCAAACTCGCCTATATCGACGTCCGCTTCACTCCAAAACCACTCCGAAGTGTTAGGGAAGTTGTGTGGATACCTTTCCAAGCCTTAAAACCTCGAAACCACGTCAGGATCGCGTCAGAGCAACTTGGCTCCTCGTTGGAGCTCATGAGTCGACGGTCAAAACTCACCAAAACTGAAACCTAAGGGTATGGCTAGGTTCGTGAGTTTGTGAGGAGTGTGATGGTAGTCTTCATAGGTTCAATCCATGCTGTTTTGGTGTGGTTTGTGCGTGTGGGGTGTCTTGGGTGCAGAAGGAAGAAGAAAGGAGAAGAGTCGAGAAGGAGAGAGAGTGTACGTGTATGTGTGATTGGCCAGATTCAGAAAATATTATTTTCTGATTGGGCTGCCGTGAGAGAGATAGAGTTCCAATTGGCCCAAAGAAAGATAAAAGTCTAAAATCTGATTGGTTTAGATGTAATAGGAGCTAATATAATTGGTTCGTGATTAACCTGTTTACGTATTCAATTAATCGTAACTTTTTCGTTACGAATCCGATTCAGCCCTAACTCGAGTCTACGCGCTCGTGACATCGAGTACGATTTAATTATAACGGCAAGGAAATAATTTAAAACTACATATGTACATCCACGTCACTTAGCCAACGAGAGTAATATCGTCACTATACACACTAGGGAGAAATATATATATATATATATATATATATATAATATTGGGACGAGTCGTCACCAAAATTGCTTTTAAAATAATTAAAAATACTTTTTTAAAAATATTTTTAATTTTAAAAACACTTTTAATTATTTTAAAAGTATTTCAAGTTAGAGAGAGGGAGTGGGATAACTTTTTCAATAGGGACAATCACTTGAATCATACAAATAATGCATAATGATTGATCCCACTTAGCATCCAAGAATTGGTCGGTCCTAATATAACCAGAAAAATTGAGGTAGTCATTTGTCGGCATACAAACAATTATTTTGGAACGTTGTAGTTCATACATATGAATTCAATTTCTTTACATTAATTTATTCGTTTTCGAGATGAACTCGAAAGATAATATAAAATCTTCTGGAGTGCATGCATTTAGATTATTTTAATTTATCTTTTTTTGTATTTAGATTAATTTATTCGTGTTCGATGTGACCTCGAAGGATTTAAAAATCTACAACTTTGTCGAACATTTCAGTCCCTATACAATAGTCTTCATTTTTCTCCCAATTTGATGATTAGCATACAATTGTAAATTCAATGGTATACGTGACATATAGGATTGTTAAAGTTCACTTAGTGCTTTTACGCTTTTAAAAGACTTTTCAGTCATTTAAAAAGCTTCTAAACGAGTATTGAGCACCACAACATATCAATTACAAATTATTTAGTTCATTGCTGAAAGAGAATTCAATTATATTGTTATAAACGATATTCTATTTTAAACTAATTTAAATTATAAAAATAAAGATTTAAACTCGAGTACAAATAAGAGCGATGATTTGCTTAAGTTGTTGTTGATACTCTGCAAAAATAGATAATCATCAAAGAGGACGGGCCCTACAAAATTTGCGTGTATAAAACACACTATTTGGAAATTGAAGCACGTGTTTATGCATACGACATAAACCAGTTTAGAGAAATGGCCGTTGTAGGACCGTCGCAGCCGACACAATTCTAGCTCCATGAACGCACCCCTACTCTACGAAAACGACCGGCGTTTTGAATATTCAAACGTCGGTTCGTCCCCACTCCAAAAACTCGCCGGCCATTCAGCTCTCGCGTCACTAATACACTACACAATCATTAAGCGGGGCCCGCCACGTCCCATGGACGGCGATCCGAAATCTTCTCGTTCCTCTTTTTGCCGATTCAGCTGTTGATCAAATTTCATCTCCACCACAAACGTGCCGCCGTACCAGGACGAATGACACATCGCACTCGTGATCTGTAAAGCCACCGACATCTGGCATCGAGAAAAAAGCCTGTTCCATGATCGTAGCGCACTGGTCCTACATATTTACTAACCTCATTACCGCTAACCGGATATACTGGTTCCACTGCCTTTATTTTAGGTATTTATAGGGAAATCCCATGCAAGTAATTAAGCAGAACACTGAGGATTTCGAAGCTTTTGAGCAATTTAAAAAGAAAAGAGAAAAGAAAGCTAGAAATTTACGAAAATGCCAATCAACAGAATTGCAGTTGGAACGCCGGGAGAGGCAAGCCACCCTGATGCAATTAGGGCTGCGTTGGCTGAGTTTTTTTCCATGCTTATTTTTGTCTTTGCTGGGGAAGGCTCTGGCATGGCTTTCAGTAGGACTCCAATCCAACAATTTCTGTATTTTCAATGAAATTGCTCGTTTAATTGTTCCAGGCTCAGCTGCGTTTGATATACAATGCTGATTCATTTCTTAATAACGCATGGTTTCGAAGATTAATAGTCATCTAAATTTACTAGCGTCTCTTTTTTTTTTTTTTTTGCCTGTAATACGTGATGGAGAGTCGTCAGCTTGATATGCATTGTTCATTTACGATTCCACGTGTGGTTGTCTAATTCAGTGACCTAAAGAGTTTAATCGATTTTGGCAGACAAGCTTACTGACAATGCGTCAACCACACCTTCGGGGCTCGTAGCTGCATCATTAGCCCATGCATTTGCACTTTTTGTGGCGGTCTCAGTGGGTGCAAATATTTCTGGTGGTCATGTAAACCCTGCTGTCACATTTGGTGCATTCCTTGGTGGAAACATAACACTCTTGAGGGGCATTTTGTATTGGATTGCACAGTTGTTGGGATCAGTGGTCGCTTGCTTGCTGCTCAAGTTTGCCACCGGGGGATGGGTAAGTGTTAAAGAGCTTGTTGGCTTATACTTAATTGTTGATCTTACTGGATGGGCTAACAACAGTTGTCCACGCACGCATAGATAACTCTTAGTTGGTTGTGTAATCTGAGATTTACGTACATTAATGATTGCTAGTTAGCTACTGTCGCATTCTTTTTATTATACACATACCCAACTTGATGTTTTTGTTAACGAATTACCCGACTACCTGCAGGAAACGGCAGGATTCTCACTATCGTCTGGCGTATCGGTATGGAATGCTCTAGTGTTTGAGATTGTGATGACCTTCGGCTTGGTCTACACAGTGTATGCCACAGCAGTGGATCCAAAGAAGGGGAATGTAGGGATTGTAGCACCAATTGCAATTGGTTTAATTGTTGGTGCAAACATCTTGGCTGGTGGTGCGTTTGATGGTGCATCTATGAACCCAGGCTGTGTCATTTGGGCCTGCTGTGGTCAGTTGGTCATGGACCCACCACTGGGTGTATTGGGCCGGCCCACTAATTGGTGCTGCCATTGCAGCTCTTGTCTATGACAACATCTTCATTGGTAATAGGACCCATGAACCCCTTCCCAACAATGACTTCTAGAAATTAGTCCATCTTGATTAAGATTTGATGGGATGCAATTGTTCACCTCAAGGTCTCTTCGGGCAAAAATCGAATTTCATGTCATTTGGGGGGGTTTAAATTGAATTTCATGTACTTTTTGTTGTAGGGATTGTCATTTTTAATTTTATGTTGTAAGAGGGAGTAGAGCTTGTTGGTTTATGATGTCAGATCGTTTTAGTGGAATTGCCTTGTTTGCTTCGTGATCTTCTTGTTCATGTTCATTCGCTTAACTTTCATATGCAGAGGGCTTCAAATTTCAAATATTTGTATGAACACACTTCCTTTTTTGCTAGACAATACTATTAATTATCCTACTAGACAGATAAAGGAATTCAAACTTAACGTAAAAAGACACACACATTGTCTTAGTCTATGGATTTGTATTGAAAAACTGATCTAACCCATATCTTTTATATGCACACGCTTTCAAATCGTTTGAGCAAGGCAATTTCATCATGTATACATAGAGTGGATCACATAACCTTTTACTAGGGAGCAAAAAATTCAGACTTGAGAATTTGGTGTGTACGTAGACCCATGTTACCATGTTGTATACTCATTTCTCTCTTGATGCTGCTAATGATTATGGTAATTGGCTGCAACTCTATAATTTATGCTCTGCCAAAGTGATTTCATCCTCTTGATTAGTAAATCCCGCCAACTTAATCACTTTGAGATTAGCCAGTTTTGTTTGGCCTCTGACTTTCTTCTAGGATCGAGCTGTCCTTGACATGGAGTCGCCTTTAGGATCATCCTGCATTACATAGTCAAACACGGTGTAAAACAAGGAAACAAAATATCTATATATTTCAGTTGGATTTTATCTTCAAAGGAAACAAACAAAAAGGCATTGATAATTAATACATATTTTTTTTATTTGACCACATACAAAAATATTAAAGAGGGCAAAAGAAAGAGTTTTGAGTGAAAGAAACCTCAAGTTAGAGAGAGTTGCTCCAAAGCTGGACATAATTTAATAAAGGACATCAGAGCATCGCTGTTGCATCTTTCTTCCCGATTATCAATCCACCGTAGCTCTTTCAGCTTGTAGAATATGAAGTTTGCTTGTAGTGACAAAAGGGATGGCCAGATCAATGTCTGCAAAAACATTTTCAAACTTTAAACATAGACGTGCATCAATATTGATAAAAAGAACATTTCGGTACTTTTTTTTATAATAATGTTACAAACACATTATCGATTACATATGATGCAGTCTGCTCGGACTAATAATTTATAATTATTGTGTTTGTACTAGCTTGAACGTTTGAATCTAAGACTAAAGAAATACAAATACTACTAAAACACACCTGAAAAGTCCATTTGCTTAGTGTGAGAACTTGAGCATTTTTAATGGTTAACAACATAGGATCAAAGTCGGTACTTTTGAATCCGCTGTAGACGGGGCCTTGCCTGAAATCAAGCATGGCGTCTGCTAAGTTAAAATGATGTTCCGTCCAAATCTGAGGGAGAAAACCACGGTATCGAAAAGATCGAAGTTTTGAAGTTTTGAGGTGGAGAGACTTGAGATCCTGGCAGTCAAAGATGGTCAGGCTGAGTAGCCTTGGACTGGACTCGATATGCAAAGATTGTAACCCTTCACATTCAATGATCTTCAAGTTTTCGAGAAATTCGAAACTCGGAATCATAGAAGAAATTGCTTCATTGCCAAAAGAGCTGACTGATTTTAGGTAAAGAATTTTGACAAAGAAATTAGAGGGAGAAGGCTGGTGGGAAATTAGGGTTTGGACCCTTCGGTGATTCAGCTTCAAGTTCCAACCAAAATGCCTTGGAATTTCCTTATTCTCTGTGGAAAACTCCAGGTGGAGTTTATTGTTGGCTGCAACTGTAGCCAATAGGAGATCACTGTGTTTCCCAAAGTGCAGTTGCAGCTTCCTAGGATGCCGTAAGGGATCATGTTGGTCAAAGTGAGATAGAAACTCAGAAACTGCATCAGCAGCAGCAGCATTTGTAGTGACCCGCTGAACTAAAGTTGTATTCCAAAGGCCTCTCCACATACTTGAAATTAAACTGGTTTCTAATGCAGATTCTGAAGGGAGAAAAGAAATAATTTTGCAAATGATTTCATTTGGTAATTTTCCAAACAAATCATCTGCTATTGTCTTCACCATATCTCCAGCTGCTGAACTAAGTTTACTACAAGAGTAGATATGATGTACTAAAACAAAGTACAAAAAATATGACAAAAAGATCGCCTTATATATTGATGCCTTGAAGTATAGGTTCTTTTCTGGAGGCTTCACCATATTCTGTCCAATTGGTCTATGGGAAATTAATGTGCCTTCAAATTAGACCAGTTCAATGGTCTTGACTAGACTTATTTATCCGATAAAATCATACTACGATTTGATTCATTGGGAAGGAAGAAATTTAAAAATATATTAATCTGATTTTATTTATATTGGTTTAGAATGGAATTTTATGGACAAAAAGTTGAAATTATTTCAGAAGGGTCAATTTTATTGACAAAAAGTCTTTTGGTGGTAATGTGGGTACATGGGTTTTTCTCTTCATGTGATTTCCCGTTTTGAATTTTCTCGTTTGATATTTATACTGGAATTCTCATCTTCATGTGCTTTCTCGTTTGAATTTTCTCGTTGGCTTTCAATTTTGGTGAATGGTATTAGTACGCCACATGGATTTTCTCTTGCTCACAGGATGTACGTTAGGAGATCGTCTTTCTCTCCACTTCTTTTCTGTCTTGCAGAGGAAGCTCCCATCATAGGTTTAAATTTGCTTTATTCTACTAGACAGATTACTTCTATCTCAGTTTGTGGGATTGTTGCCCTCCCACTCATGTATTATACACTGATGACCTATTTATTTTCTGTCGTGACAAATGTTCGATCTCTTCCTTCTCTGCTGGATTTTCTTGACAAGTATGATCATGCTTATGTTCTTTTTATTTTGGGTCCACCTCTTTCCATCGTATGACTTTTGTCTCGAGACATCTTCGGTTTCGTTTGAGTGTTACTCCCTTCATGTGTCTTAGCTTCCGTTTCTCAAATTGATGTGAAATGATGATCTAAAAATCCAGATTTTGAATTTCACACCCAATTGGAGTATAAGATTTGCAGATTCTTTAGTGATATAGACAATATTGCCGGCGCAACTGACAGTTTGATTGAGGTTTTGAAGGAGTTTATCTATTTGTTTGAGGGTTTAGTAATACCCAATTGAGCAAAGAAACCTACGCCCGCAAGCATGCCATCAAAATAAGATAGCTATGTGTACACGTAACCGTTTGCATGCTCAGTATTAATTAACTATTTTTTTAGGTCAAGTTGTATATATAGTTCCATTTGCAAGTGTACCTCTACCAGTGATGAAGAGGAGTGTCGTTCTTGAATTGGATTCGAACCCCATCCTCCCTAATCTAACATCTAATTTAGCATATATAGTTCCATTTGTTCTGTCCATGATCTCTCACTTAAGAGAGTTTTTTTAGGTAGTTTGTTTAAGATTTGAATTGAGGACGGTTTTTTTTTTTGGTAATTAATTTGTTTAAGATTTCAATTGACATGTCCCAAACTGACACTAGTGGACATTCCGGGTCGGGATGTGTCAACATGCCCAAAGAAATGTTAAATTAATTAGTTAGTGATCCCCCTACATTGAAATCTGTTTCTTTTTGGAATTTCGGCAGTACAAAGGAGACTTTATTACTATTGAGAAACTAAAATTCGGAGAAGACATAAAACATGACCCGGTCACAACCGGAAAATACATAAGCATCCTCAATAATATTCCGGAAGCCCTGAATCAAAACTTGAAGCAAACTATATGACTTCGATTGCCAAAATTGAAATTACAACTGCTTGAAAGAGAGAGATTCGAAAAACGTCTAGAGAGCCTTAGTTTGAATGCGAATAATAAGAGTAAGACATTAACGACTATTCTTTACAATAATGTTTGACAGTTGAATAACCAAAAAAAGAGTTATATATATATATAAACCCCCACGAAATCTATGACCAAAATTTGTACTAAATTGGGTGAATAAAAAAAGAAGATGGCTTAGGCTGCAGCCTTGCTTGAAAATGCCGCATTGGCTGCCGTGTGACGTTGATCTTAAAAAACAATAACCAAAACCGCAAGAACATAGTACTGAAGTCATAAAAACATTTTAGATTTGTCAAAGATGCAAATAAGAATTGTGATAATAATTGTACAATATTCTGGATCGTTAAATCGTAATCAAGGGAATTGGTTTGAAAGGAATATAATTGAAGAGAAGTCAGAATTGGATTCCTAGTGAAGCTATTTACCTAAATGTTCAGGAATCAAAATAAGAATGAAACTAAGTTCATATAAGTTGTTTACTAATAACTAAATCATAATAGAAATAAGTCATTTAATACTACAGTCTAGTCGTATTCCTTTTTGACGAGAATAACACCTAAGACATCTCACTTACAAGTAAAGAGAAATATCACTAGACTGTAAAACTAAGTGGTGAGAGGGAAGAGTTTGAACCCAAGATACAATTCCTCTTTGGCGAGAATAGAACCTAAGACATCTCACTTACAAGTAAAGAGGAATATCACTAGACCGTAATACTAAGTGATGAGAAGGAAGAGTTTGAACCCAAGATGCAGTGAATGAAAAAGGAATACTCTAACCATCAGAATGATCCACCACTTACTAGAAATATAAAAAAAAAATTAAATAAGAAATACATTAGAAACGGTCTTTCAATTTTTACATTAAATTAATATTTTTCATTAATCATCCTCCAAACTTTTTATCGCAAATCGCTCTTCACCTCTTCACATTCAAGAGTGGTGAAGATTTATTAGTACTACGATATAGTGATATTTCTCTTCATTTGTAAATGAGAGGTCTTAATTAGGTTCGATTCTCGTCAAAGAAAAATTTAAACCACATTATTATTAGTCTATTATGAGACTAAGTTCAGCCAAGACTTTTCCTTTAACATAGATAATATCATTTGTTTAAAAAAAAAAAAAAAAAAGGTGACGAGGGTTCACATGACATGATCTCTATCGAATAGCTGCTGATTCATGAAGAATCTCATCTTACTTGGTGAGTTTCCTTCTCCCTGTAGTTTCTATTTTATCTCAAATTTCATAATCTTGTTGGATCAACTTTGCCCACCATGCATCACTGAAAATATAGCAGTTTTGACAACGTAGTGGTGGAGTCAGTTAACGAGGCTGAGTGATATTTCTCTGATGCTAGATGATGAGTGTTGTAGATAAATGTCATTTTATATGGTTGTGAGTGTTTAGAAGTTTTGTTTTGTTTTTATTTTTTTTCATTTTTTATGTTTTTGATGCTTGGCGATAGTGAAAAATACATGGATTAAAGAGAAATGAGAAGTGAATATAGGGTTTACCATCTCCTAGTGCAAGGAGAGACTTGAAAATTCTGAAATAGCCGTTTTTAGTATCATTCTACAATCACGGAGAACTAGAAAATAAAAGTTGAATAATCCCATAAGAAAAAGGTACTAAAATAATAGAGAAAAATAACTTTGAATCTTCTTTAATCAAAACATTCATATATGCCCCATCTCCCATCAAGAAGTGGAATTTATAAGCACTTGTAAGTTACATTAATAATTTGAAAAGACAACGAAATTAAAGTTACAGGAAAGTGAAAATTCCATTAATAAAGTAATATGATCAGCGAAGAATGTCGTGACTTTTATTAATTGTTGCTAATTGCTTTTAGCCATTCATTTTAAAAAAAAATTAATAAAAATGATTTGAAAATTTTGAGTTTAACAATAAGAATAAAAATAAAGGGTAAAATGAATAATACCATAATTTACTTTTTAGTGTAAAATGTAATTTTTCTTTAAAGTAAATAATACCGAAAATTTTTCGTTAAAATTCCTTTCATTTTATCCCAACGCTTCATAAATGCACTGCCTTACAAATCTGCTTCAGCTTTCCAAGTCATAAATTGCAAAATCTAAACATTAGTTTTCTATGTGTTTCTTGTTTGCTTTCAGTATGGATCTATCAATCAATTTGTATCGATGACTTAAGTAATGTAGTTTTGACAGATGATTGGGAGATTTTTCAAAGCGTAAATTTGTGCATGATTCTCCCCCGATCATTACAACTATGTATTCGGTTGGTTACAAAGGTGAATGAGGATTGGTCAAGGTAAGTTTTTATCCATATTCAGTATCATATTTGTTCTTCATATCAATGTCTCTAGCGATTAGGTTGAAATACTGCATGTTTTTCGCATTGAATTCCTTTAACATTAAAAACTCCTTTTTTTTTTTTTTTTAGCATTAATAAATCTTTTAAAATCAAATATTTTATCGTTTCTTTTTAAATATTGCGGGACTATTTTAGCTTAGGCCGCCAAAGAACTTCTTGAAACTTTTATTTTCTTGTAAAAATAAAAAACAAAAAAAAATTCCTAAGCCCAAACGCAATATGAGCCTCATATCGTCCGGCCCAAAATCTGAAGCCGAAGCCCAAATCTTCAATACGACGTCGTGTATCGACTACGTTTATCTCCGTTTTCACTACAAACCGAAACCTCAGGCCAACGCGTCTCGGCTTTTGGCGGCTTGGCCCCTCTTCCCCACTCTTCCTCTTCAGAGTTCAGTTCAAGCTATTGCTTCGGAAGAGTTGCAGAGATGGTTTTGTCTAACAGGAAGCTGAAGCAAAAGCTCAGGGAAAAGCTAGCTCAGTCGTTAGTAGAATCGGTAGGTAAGCCTAGAACCGACCCGACAAATGATGGGTCGGAAAACCCAGACCCGAAATCGACCCCCCGGTCGCTGAAAGTGCTTTTGGACTCCACAACCCAGAAACCCAGATTGTCCAAGCGGGAAAAACGGAGAAAGATCCTGTCTTTGCGAGGTCCAGAGGTGGTGAGTGTGAATGGCAGTGGTGGTAATTTGGGGGGAAACAAGGGGGAGGAAGGGAAGAGCGATATGGGTTCAGATGAGGAGGAGGAGGATGAGAAGAAGAAGAAGAAGAAGAAGAGGAAGAGAGATGAGGGGGAACAAGATGGAGACTTGAGTGCAGAGGAAAATGGTGTTCGGAAGAAGGAGAGTAAGAAGCCAAAGAAGAAGAATAAAAAGAAGAAGAGGAAGACGGAGGCGAAAACCGAGGAAGAGAATAAGGGCGGTGAGCTTGAGAATGGAAAGCAAATTGTCCAGGAGACAGATATGAGCATTGACAGGTGATTTTTTACTACACCCTTTTCCTCAATTTGTGTATTTGCATAGTGATTTTGGTAGTGTTTAATTCAGGGTTTTAATTAAGTTTTTGAGTGGGAGGCTGACTAATTGTGTATTTTGGGAGGAAATGTGGATTGAAGGTGTCTGCTTTCTGTGTGAAAGTTGGTTCTGTAGTTTTTGCCTCATTCTGTGCGTGTTTCGTTTCGTTTCGTTTCGTTTAGACAAGCAAGTGGGGATGTTCTGACAAAAGTTTATGTGGGAGGCATTCCTTATTACTCGACCCAGGATGATATTCGAAGTTACCTTGAAAGCTGCGGTACAATAACTGAAGTTGATTGTCTGAGGTTTCCTGACAGTGGGAAGTTTAGAGGAATTGCTATTATTAGCTTTAAGGTAAGAAATTGTGAATTAAATTCGGCGTTCAAAACTTTATATTTCAGTCCTTGCTAATGTAACTTGGAATTGAAAGTCTCTTCAGAACCTAAAGAATTAGAGATTGCCCACCAGGAAAGCCTAGTTATTAGTTTGTATTGGCAAATGTTACGATATCACCTGTCGATATTTTTTAAACACCTTCTTAAATGAATGTTCACTTCCCAGTGCTCCTGGTTCCTTGAGTTTGAGCTTGAGATATACAGGCATTCAGATTGCCGGATATGATTTTTACAAGTACGTCTTGCTTACACTTCCGCTTCTGCTAGTTGAGTTGAATTTATCACCCTCAAGAAGCTATATGTATACCTTGAAAGAGTTCATGAGTTAATCACAACAGGCTTATTGCTCAAGTCCGATTTGCAACCTCTAAATCAATTTATGCGAATCTTTTATTTTTCAATGATTAGCATCATTCATCATTAAATATGAATGTATTCCTTTTAAAGATAGACTGACTTTGAAAAACTGCTAGAAATCAAAATGAGGATGTTGAGAGTCTGAATTCTTTTGAAATCTAGGTTCATGCTAAATACAAGATTGTTTATCGTCTATCTCATCTTAACATGCTAATGTTTTTACAGACAGAAGCAGCAGCCAAGCGAGCCTTGGCTCTTGATGGAGCTGAAATGTGAGTTTGGACAATGTTTTCTTTGGTTTCCCAATTTGTTGTTGTAGGATTGTTTGCCGGTTCTTACAGGATTCTAATGAAACTTCGTTTTATCTCAGGGGTGAACTATTTCTGAAAATCCAGCCTTACAAGGCAACTCGACCCAATAAACTGAATAAAGTATCTGATTTTGCCCCACAAATTGTGGAGGGATACAATAAAATCTATGTTGGAAATTTGTCATGGGATATTAGTGAGGATGATCTGAGGAAGCTTTTCTCAGATTGCAAGATTTCATCTATACATTTTGGTAAGGATAAGGAAACAGGGGAATTTCGGGGTTATGCTCATGTAAATTTCTCTGATAGCCTCTCGGTGACTATGGCATTGAAGTTAGATCAGAAGGTTGTATGTGGAAGACCTATCAAGATAAGCTGTGCAGTACCTCTGAAAAAAGCAGGGACTCCTTCAAACCCTGCAGCTACAACTTCAAGTACTCATTCAATATCTGTAGGCTTCAGCTATGAGCGCTGATTCCATTCCAGTAGATAAAACTATGGGTACAGGAGCTGGTGATGGTGGGTTTAGTGACATCAGTGGTAAGATCAAGAGGAGGACGTGCTATGAGTGTGGTGAGAAGGGTCATCTTTCTTCGGCTTGTCCAAAGTCTGTAACTACAACATTTAGTACCCATTCAATACCGGCAGCTACAACTACAAGTAGTGATCCTACACCAGCTGCTACAGCTTCAGGTACAGGAGCTGATAATAGTGGGTTGAGTGCCACCAGTGGGAAGATTAAGAGGAGGACGTGCTATGAGTGTGGTGAGAAGGGTCATCTTTCTTCAGCTTGTCCAAAGTCTGCAACTACAGCTTTTAATACCCATTCAACACCCGTAGCTAAAACCACAACTACCAATCCAACACCAGTTGCTACAGCTACAGGAGCTGATAACTGGTGAGTTGAGTGACATTAGTGGTAAGATTAAGAGGAGGACCTGCTATGAGTGTGGTGAAAGGGTCATCTTTCTTCAGCTTGTCCAAAGGCTGCTACTACACCTTCAAGTACCCATTCAATTCGAGTAGCTACAGTTACAAGTACCGGTTCAATACCAGTAGCTACAACTACAAGCACCGCTACAACACCAGTAGCTACAACTACAAGCACAGATTTGCCACCAGATGTTCCAGCTGCAGGTACTGGAGCTGATCCTAGCGAGTTGTGTGTGAGCAGTGGTAAGATTAAGAGGAGGACGTGCTACGAGTGTGGTGAAAAGGGACATATTTCTTCAGCGTGTCCAAAGAAGCAAACCAATGCAAGTTAAGCATGTAGCCTGCAGGCAGTGTCCCAAGTTTTTCCTATTAATTACATGTAGGGAGGAACACATTACTCATTTTCGAATTGGTTGAAACGTCACAGGTTGTTGTTATTGAGCCCAATTTTGGGAAATTTTGTTTACTGCATTTAGCTTAGTTTGATGCAGAGATTTGTAAAACTGAGATATTTCTTTATTATTGACAAGGCAGATTTTGTTCCTTGCTTGAACTCCATGTCAAAGCAAATGGTGGTTCTTGTTAAAATTATATGCAGTACGGGGTGACGAAGGGTTTATTGTTCAAGCAGTTAAAGTGTTATGATATTAACTTGTGCACTCGGGATCTTGTGTTTGAGTCCTCTGCATCTTGAGTCTTAAAGACTAAATACTAGGCAATATACTCCCATCGGATCTAGTCCGGTCCGCCAAACGTGCCCTTGGTGTGTAATGTGGGGCACCATCTTATGTTCGAAGGTAATTGAAAATTTGAAATGAGGTGGAGAAAGCGTCGAGTTTGGTTCAAAAGCATCATTGCAAGAGGGGACAAACGAAAAATGAACATCTTGCGAGCGATACGTCCCATTTACTTTGACAAGTACAACGACTTAGAACTAGAACTATTTCAATCTCTAGTCACTAAACGGTGGAATGATCGTAGTTAAGAACATAACTTTTTAATTGATGGACTTATTTGTATACGTTTCTAGATTATTTTCTACTTTATTCGATCTAAATACTAAAAATCATGTGTAAGTGTAAGTAAAAAAAATTATGGCTTATGAAATTATACATGGGTTTAGATTCATTGGAAATGAAACATGTGCACCGTATATTATTTTAGACACTAAAAGCGATCAGAGTTTTGATGAAAATGCGTCACGTGCAAATCGCCTCCTATTTTTTGGATAGAAAGTTGAATTTCGTGTTTAGATTAACGCATTTCAAAAATTGAAAAATCAAGTTGGCACCTCTTTTAAGTAACAAATTAAAATCAGTATATAAGTTCAAGGACTTATTTCTAAAACTTTCCTCTTGATTATTCACAGATTTTAATTTGTTTTAAGTGAAACATGTGTAATGTGTGGCTTTGAGATATAAAATGAGTCAGAAATACCGTTAAAAAAATGAACTACAATGTGCACGTTATTCTTGGATGAAAAATAGTCGGATCAATTCAGTGTTTTAAATTAATTTAACACTATGATGTAAAATTCACATTTCTTGTTTTAAATTAATTTAGCACGAAATTAAACAAAATAACATGATGAAAGGAAACCCTTGAAACAGAGACTCCAATTGAGGAGGGTACAACTCACTACCACTATTTGCTACGGAAATGAGCCAACTGTGCCTCATTCAACAACACAAGTATTATTACGGTCAGATGTTTTGATATTATATCAGGTTTTTCCGAAAATTCTTGGGTGCTTCGAATAGCCAGCACACTGAGTGTGTTAATCATTTGATCTTAATTATGTATTTACAAACAAAAATCTAATGGTTAAAACACATGAAGTACCAGGCCTCTGAGTCACCCACATGACGGATTGTTTCCTTTATATGTGTTTTTTGAATCACCTCTGTACCAATGCGGCCTTGAACATACATACATATATATGTATGTAGGTGTATATGTATATATGTCCAAATCTTACATAAAATTGAAGGATATAATTCGGTTAATTACCCAAAAATATAGTTCTAAGGTATTAACAGGGTTTTGAGTGTTTTTTTACAAATAAATCGTTTAGATATCGTGTAAACCTTGCTATTATGTAGATCATAAATGAGAAGGTGTTTAGCTTAAATAATATTAAGAACTTAATATGGGTTGGCATTAAGAGCATTTTTACTCATGTATTAAGTGGTCTTGCGTTCGGGTCTGTCTGATGCATACGCGGCCTTGAACAAGGTCGGATGCTTTTCTTCATTTATATTTTACTTATGTAATTGAGATTTTACGTTCGATGCATTTAAAATAGGACTGGAAAAAGCCTGGTTCTTAGTCCAAACAAAAGTATCATTGCAAGGGGACAGAAGGAAAACTAACTGGGAGCTGGGTCACCTATCCCTTCTTAAATACTGAAAACAAACGTCTCATAATTACATGGCTTAGAATTGGATATTGCAGGATGCAATTTTTTCTTCCACAATTTTAATTACTAGTAACTAAAATATTTTGAATCTAAGGAAGTTTAGTGGACCTTCAGTATGAGACTATTTTATTTATATATCAACAGTTCTTTTATTTATGGCACAAAATACGTAAATTCTTATTTGGTAGTGTGTTAAAATACAAGGTTGATAGACACGTAAATTGCATAAAGAAACCGCTTGCCAAGAGTTTTTTGCTCGATTGATTATGAGTGTCCACGCTGCACTTAAGGTCTCGAGTTCGATTTTCATTGTTCCTATTATCGCTTGTATTAAAAGCCAACAAAGAAAAAGAAAGTAACTATTTGAACTTAAACACGAATTTTGATTGGTTTTAAGTGAGGCATGCACACCATGTGTTATTGTGACAATAAAGCAGTCAATTTCCTTAAAAAGAAGTCACGTGCAATATGCATCTTATATTTGTACAAACCTGATGTCATGTGACACGTTTTGAAGACGAAAACTCTAAGCAGAGTCTCTTAAATTTTTCTTAATAAATTGAAATTTGTGTTTTAAATTTCTTTTAGAAAATCTAACAATTAAGATTATCCATACACCAAAATTATCATAATTGCAAAAATCTTGTAGAATTTCTGTGATCTTGTAAGGAAGAGAGAGAAGAGAGAGAGAGAGATAGATTTCTTAAGAGTTAAGAAATGTGTGACTTTTCATTAATTACCAAAAGAATGAAACAATTACATATATATATAGCCTTTTGACTATTTACATTTAGCTATCGAAACTAATCACATAAAACAAACTAATTACATAACAAACTTATAACAAACTAATAACCAATTCTAGTTATGATATAGCATTTTCATCTTTACACCCCTTCAAGCTGAACATGGAAGAATCAAGAATTCCAAGTGAAAGCTTGGACTGCAGAAATTGGAACCTATTTTTAGACAAGGCTTTGGTATGAACATTTGCAATTTGATCCTGACTGCACACATACTTAACTTCAACCAGATTTGCAAGTACTAGCTCACGATTATAATGATAATCAATCTCTACATGCTTAGTTCGAGCATGAAATACAGGATTAGATGCAAGAGATATAGCAGAGATATTATCACATCAGAGAGTAGGTTTGTGAGATAGAGGAAAACCAAAATCTTTGAGCACCTTGCTAATCCAAGTAACCTCTGCAGCAGTTTGAGCTAAGGATCTGTACTCAGCTTTAGTAGATGAACGTGCTACAGTGGATTGTTTCTTGGCACCCCAGCTAATTAAGTTGGTGCCCAAAAAAACACACGAACCACTCGTGGATCTTCTGTCATAAGAGCAACCAGCCCAATCTGCATCAGAATAGGCTGACAGATGCAGTGAGCTTTTTTAAACAAGAGACCATGAGTGGGAGTCCATTTGAGAAACCTCAATATATGTTTGGCTTGCATGTGAAGAATAGTAGGTGCATACATAAATTGACAGATTTGATTCACAGCAACGGAAATATCAGGTCTTGTCCAAGTTAAGTATAGGAGAGCACCTATAATTGATCTTTATTCAGTGGGATTGATAAGTAAATCCCCACTATGATCTAACTTAGTACAACTAAGGGGAGTGCAACAGGGTTTTGCACCAGTCATGTTTGTTTTCTGTAACAGATCAAGCAAATACTTACTTTGAGGAAGAAGCATAGTATCTTTGGTTCGTTGAACTTCTAGACCCAGAAAGTAATTCAATGGGCCTAGATCTTTGACAGGAAATAAAGTGCTTAACTTTGCTATAAACTGATTGCAAATGGTAGTATCAGGACCACTGACCATAATATCATCAACATAAACAAGGACAATAACCAGAGTGGGAGCATGTAGAACAAATAAAGAAGCATCAGATGATGATTGACTAAATCCCAGAGATTGGAGAGCTTGAAATAATTTGTCAAACCAAGCTTTAGGAGCTTGTTTAAGTCCATAGAGAGATTTTCTAAGCTTACACACATGATGAGGTTTGTTGAGATCTTGAAAACCAGGAGGTTGAACTATGAACACATCCTCCTTTAAGTCACCATGCAGAAATGCTTTACTTATGTCCAGTTGGTTGAGGAACCAATTAAACTGGACAGCAAAGGATAACAAAAGTCTGATAGTAAATGGCTTTGCAACTGGACTGAAGGTTTCTGTATAGTCAAGACCTTCATTTTGGTGAAATCTCTTAGCAACAAGCCTTGCTTTATATCTCTCAATGGATCCATCATGAATCTTTTTAATTCTAAAGACCCACTTGCAGCCAACTACATTTTGAAAGGGTAAGGAGGGAACAAGTGTCCAAGTGCCAGTAGATAAGAGAGCATTGAATTTAGTTTGCATTGCCAATCTCCAATTTCAGACTTAGAGGCTTGAAGATAAGTATTGGGAATGTTATCAATGGAGGAAGGAAGTGGATGTTTGGTAGCTGTGAAGACTTTGGGTTTATGAATTCCATTTTTGGATCTAGTAACCATGGGATGAATATTAGGAACAGAATGATTCACAGGTTGTTGTGTAGGCACGGTAGGAGAAGAATGCATAGAAGGAGGTGATATAGGGGGTTATGAGGAAGGTGAGAGTGTTGGTGATAGAGGCATAGGTGTAGTGGATAGAGATGTAGGCATTGAAAACTGAAGATCAATAGAGGAAGATGTAGAAGTAGACGGATCAACATAGGATAAAACATGAGGAACAACTTTAAATGGAAAAGTAGTCTCATCAAAAGTAACATACCGAGAGATATAGATCCAATTGGTGTCCAAATCGAAACACCTGTAACCTTTGTGTTGTAAACTATAGCCCAAAAAGACACATCTTTTACTTTTCCCATCAAGCTTAGATGAAATGTAGGGCTTTAACCATGGATAACAATTGCACCCAAAGACCTTAAGTTTGGAATAATCGGGATACTTGTTAAACAACAACTCCCAGGGTGATTTAGTATTTCCTGATAGAGGCAGCGATTTATAAGATAAATGGCAGTACCCAATAGGAATGAGGAACACTAGATTCAACTAATAAGGTCCCAGCTGTCTCAACAAGATGCCTATGTTTCCTCTCCATATAACCATTTTGTTCTGGTGTGTGTGGACAACTAAGTTGTTGTACAATACGATGAGTATGGAGAAAGGATTTAAATTGTAAATTGGTAGATTCACCCTCAGAATCTGAACGAACGATTTTGATTTTATTACCAACAATATTCTCAACATAAGCTTTGAAGGTTACAAACGTAGAATACACCTCTGATTTGGTCTTTAAAGGAAAACACCAACTATATTTGCTAAGTTCATCAACTATGAGAAAGTAATATCAAAAACCATTCACTGAAGTGACAGGAACTAGTCCCCACAGATCACAATGTAATAGCTCAAGAGACTTAGAGATGAATGTAGTTAATGAACCAAATGGTAGTTTATGATTTTTAGCAAAAGCACACTTGGAGCAAAAAAAGTCAACAGAGGTGGTAGCTTTAATAGCAAGCTTATTACTAGAGATTATTTTGCGAAATATAGATGAGGAAGGGTGACCCAGTCGACTGTGCCAGAGTTTGACTGAACCTTGAGCACTAACAAGAGCATAAGAGCATCCAGGAGATTGAGCAGTGGAAGAACAATTTTGCATATGGTAAAAGCCATCTTTAACTGGACCTTGCAAAAGCGTCATCCCTATAGTACGATCCTTTACAATAGATCTATCAGAGTCAAGTGTTAAGACACAGTAGTTATCTTTGAGAAATTGGTATGCAGATAACATATTATGTTTCAGTTTGAGGAACATGAAGCACATTACTCAAATGAAATTTAGCATTAGAAGAATGCAAAGAAGAATAGCCAACATGATGTATAGAGAGATCTTTACCATCACCGACATAGACTTTGTCCTCGCCAATGTACGGTGTTGGTGAAGAGATGTTAGCAATATCATTAGTGATGTGAGATGTGGCGCCAAAATCCAGTAGCCAAGAGAGAGAATGCTTGGATGTATAGTGTGCACACATTGCTGCAAGTTTGGCAGGAGGAATCTTCCCAGAGATGTCAGGATTCATGCAATCGAAGCAGTCAATAGCTTCATGACTGGTGGAGCCACAAATTTGACAAGGAACATGATTACTACTGAAAAAGAATGATGAACACCTTATTGATGACCACAGTTGGAGGATTGACCTTGATAATTTCCTCTGTGTCCACGATTGTTATTGTACCGACTAGGATTATGGTAGTGATTACCCCTATTGATGTTCCTTCCACAATAAGAGTTGAATCGAAAATATTGTTGAGATTGTGCAACATATGCTTGAGGCGGTGGAGTTGGAAGAAGAAGCGGTTGAGACTGAGCAGAGAACGCCTGAAAATACTCAGTAGTGGAAGAAGAGAGCTTCTTGCGACAAGACATTGAAAGCTCCTTGGTGAAAAGAAGGTCATGTAACTCATCTAGAGACGTGGAAGAGAGACTGTAACAAGTCCAGCAAGAGTAGCTGCAATTAAATCTCAATCAAAAATAGGTGCACCAGTAGCAGAAAGAGAGTTAGAGGTTTCTTTAAGTTGTTGAAGATAATCCACCATAGATTGAGCACCTTTTTGAATTGCTTGAAGACGAGACCGGAGTTGATGAATATAAGCATCTGAGACTCCACCAAAACGTTGTTCAAGCTTGATCCAAAGATCTCGAGCAGAAGAGACACCACTAGTAAAAGGAATGACATCTTACGAGAGTGTAGAATTCAACAAAATCAACAGATTCTAATCCTTTCATACCAAATCTCAAAGGCTGAATTAATATATTGATCTTGAAGAAATGGCAGTGGACATGGCTCAGTACTTCAACAATGCCAAGAAGTTTGTAGCACTGGAGAATCGGTGCAAACAGAGCACGCCATGAACGATAGTTAGATTTCTTGAGCTTAATCGGCACCATGCTTCTAATATTCTGAATTGTGAGAGAAGCATATGAATTTGACAAATTAGGGTTTGTCGAAGAGTTTGGGGCAAAATTTTGAAGAGATTCATGAGTTGAAGAATCTGACAGAGATGCCATTGCAATCAGAAACAAGAATTACAAGAGAAGATCGTTGAGAATTAGAGAGACGAAGCGGAATAAGGGATCGAATTAGCCGTGAGGCAAAAGGCGAAGGATACCATGTAGAATTGATGTGTTCTTATAAGGAAGAGAGATTTCTTAAGAGTTAAGAAATGTGTGACTTTTCATTAATTACCAAAAGAATGAAACAACTACATATATATAGCCTTTTGACTATTTACATTTAGCTATATAAACTAATCACATAAAACAAACTAATTACATGAGTAACAAACTTATAACAAACTAATAACCAATTCTAGTTATAATATAGCATCTTCATTAAGATTTTCCATAATTAAAATTCCTCTCTATAATTTTCTTTTTGAAAAATCTAACAATTAAGATTTTCCATACACCAATATTATCATAATTGCAAAACCTTCTTTTAACCTCTTTAATTCTTCTTCTTCTTCTTCTTCTTCTTCTTCTTCTTGTTCCCCAGGTCCCAAGTTCTTCTTCTTCCCCATTTCCCAAGTTTGATTCTCCCTCATCTAATATCGTTTGTATAAGCCACTTAGTACTACGATTTGGTGGTATTTCTCTTCACTTGTAAGTGAGAGGTCTTAGGTTTGATTCTCGCCAAATACGAATTTGAACCATATTATTGCTAGCTCACCATGAGACTTAACCCACTCTTCAACCCCTTTAGTGTAGATAGTGTCGTTTGTTCAAAAAAAAAACAATCGATATTAAAAAAACAAAAAGGAAAGAAACTGCCTGAACCGTTACATGAATTTAGAGTCGTTTAAGTGAGGCATGCGCGCCGCGTGTTATCAAAACATTAAAAACAGTCGATTCCCTTGAAAAGAAGTCACATGCAATGCGTATGTAACCTTTTTGAACGGACCTAGCATCAAGTGACACGTTTCATTGACGGAAAAACCAAAGCGGAAGGCACTCTTGAATTTTTTTTAAGGTAACAAATTGAAATTCGTCTATGTAATTATCCTTTTGAAAATATAATAATAAAAGATTTTCCATACACCAAAATTTTCATAATTGCAAAAACTTCATTCAACCTCCTTTTTTTTTTTTTTTTTTCTCCTCCATATTTTGTTGGTGAAAAGGACAAAAGAAAAAGATATAATAAATTGACACACACACGGGGCGAGAAAACGAGGCAGTCGGAAGTCTTTCATGACCAGAAACTTATATATATATATATATATATATATATATTCATTGTCTTTGCTGCATTGTCTTGCTCTCGACCATCCCGCGTCACTTGCAATCTTCAACCTTCTCCTTCACGTATTTTTCTTCAACTTATATATTCTCACTGCATGCTTTAAAATCCAACCAAAATAAAGAAAAAAATTAACACCATTAATATCGCATATATTTATACACTAAGCTACAAACTTTCATCCTCCAAAAACCCGACCCTTTAAAGCCAAACCATCTCCTCCCACACACAAACATCATGTTCTTTCTGTTCATCATCTCTGTTTCTCTCACAGACTTCAAATTTCAGGTTTGTGGCTGATGGGTTTTCTCTGAATTGTGTAGGATTCTTAATTGTTTGATTTTCTTGCCTGACAAACACTTTGGAGTTTGTTGTTGTTGCTTTTGAGTTCTGAAATGGGACCGATCAGAGGGTCCAGGAGGAAGAAGAAGGTTGACCAGATTGTGTTAGCTGCTTCAGACTCTCAGACCCTGGAATGTTGGTGGGATGGCTTCTCTCAGAGAATTACTGGTACAAATATTCCTCTGCTGCTACCTCTGTGTTTGTTTTGTTGGTTAATTTGTTTTAATCGGTTGTCTTTAAATATATGTAATTGGTTTGGATATATATGGTTTGTTTCTTATGAGTTATGAGGGCATTTCCTTTTTTTTTTTTTTTTTTTTTTTTTTTTTTTTTTTTTTGGTGTTTGATGAAATATTAAGACTTGGGTTCAATGCAGTTTTCAGAAATTGGATATTTTTGTTGTGACTAGTGAATCATATTTGCAAGTGGATTTCTAGTGGTATATAATCTTACAATCTTACAGTTCTTAGCTTCTTTTGATTCGTGTTATCGAGCTCTTGCTTCGTGCACTCGTTGTTGCTCAGAGCATAGCATTCCTAGTCTGATGACTATTTAGGGTATTATTTTAGGTTTTATGCATTATTCCTTCCATTAAATTTATGATGCTAATAAATAACTTCGTCAACGGTTTCCTTGTTTGTAATTCCGGTTGATATATAAGTAGTTGATTTCTTATTTTGATGTTTCTCTTAGCAGACAATCCTGTTAGTGTTCATGACAGCAATTTGTTCTAAGCATGTGTTGAAATTTTTAAACACGCTGCATTATTTTCGGTGATTAGATTGTGGTATTGTACAATGAATGTTTTTTCTTGAGATAAGATTGTGGTAAATATTCCCTTCCAAGTATATTTCTCTTCATTTTTCTTGTACATTAACCTTAGGTTCCTCAATGTGAGCATACCTGGTCCTCTGATTAGATTCAGGATAACCTGTTTGTATCTTGGCGTTCGTTGGATTTTGCTGAGTGTCGTGGCCTAATAGCGATACTTTAATATGTTTGGATTTTGCGGTTAACATGATCCTGTTACCAAGTACAAATTTTTTGTTTTGAACTGGCCTAGACCAGTACTTCAATCAATCAAAACAAAGTGAGTGGTCTGATTTGGAAAACACTTGTAGGCATATAGCAGAGGGATCGGCAGACAGAGAGCTATGGGGCACCTAGGTTTTGTTTTGGTTGTGTCCTTGGATGACATGGTTAGGTTCAGAATTTCTTTATCTTGTATAGCGAGGCTAACTATTAGCTTCAAGTTATGCAGTTTGCTTTAGCTCCTTTGTTTGAAAGCTATGCAACCGATGTTCTTCTAATGAAAAAGTGAAGAATTCTATGTACTTACCTCATGAAATACGAAAAAATGCAGACTTCTTCATGAAGTCTTTCCAATTTCATATAAGATAGCTTTCGTGCTGAGTATTTACTTCTTATGTGCTGCTCTGTCAACCCTTTAGGGTGATCCTTTGTGTGGAACACTACGGACCTACAGTAACTTGGTCTGATCGGGTGGACGAAATTAAGTCCATAGCCACAGAACTCAAGCAACAGTCGTGCAAAATGAGTGTCCGTATACTTATCTGGATAGAGTCGGTTGCATAAACATTAAAAAAGAAACAGCAATAGCTTTAAGAGAACATGGTATAGGAGTTAAAGGCCATTCCATTAGGGCGATAATCGCTAAACAAGTTTGGAATCACATTTTATCATTTATTCAGGATTTTGGTGTCTGCAGTCTTTCTTGTTAGGAAAGATAGGTCCATCTGCTAGTTGTACAACAGAAAGGCATAAGATTTTGGCGATTTGATCGTGTACCATATACCTATACCTCAAAAGATTAACTTTCCAGCTTTTATGTCAAATGTCCTCTATGTTATGTTCTTCGCTGAGAAACTTAGATTTTCACCTGGAATGAAATACAGTAATTCGACCTACCTTTTGTTCAGCATTGTTCTCTTCAGTGGTTAAGGAGTTGAAGTATATTTTCGACCTTTCGATGATATTTCAGACTATATTTATATTACTTCGCTAACTCTTGCAGGTTAAATGAATTCGATCCTCTTTTGCAGAGGTTTTTCTGATCTTTTGGTTCTGCCAAGGACATTGGCATAAGGGTTCTGAAATTCACATTGATAAATGATTAGATTTTGTTTTCTACTTTCTAGGTCAATCAAAATCTAAAGGAGCATTGAAATTTGAATCTTTCTTCAAATTTCGATAAAGACATTCGCCTACATCTGTTCGCTTGTAAAGGAAGATATGATGGCCAGGTCAACCTTCTGCTACTCAAATAACAAGCCATTATGTCTGAATGACCAAGTTGCTGTCGCTCTTAGGAGGCTCAGCTCGGGTGATTCATTGTGCAGCATCGGTGAATGCTTTGGCATGAACCAATCCACTGTTTCGCACATAACCTGGCGGTTTGTGGAAGTAATGGAAGAAAAAGCTCTGCACCATCTGTCATGGCCTAAAGAGCAGGGTGAAATGAAGGAGATAAAGTCCAAGTTTGAGAAAATTCGCGGCCTTCCAAATTGCAGCGGTGCAATTGACATCACACACATCATGATGACTCTGCCTTCAGCGGACTCATCAGATGATGTCTGGCTCGATGGCGAGGAAAACTGCAGCATGATCTTGCAGGCAATTGTTGATCCAGACATGAGGTTCCGTAACATAATCACAGGATGGCCAGGAAGTCTGAGTGATGACATAGTCCTCAAAAGCTCAGGTTTTTTCAAGATGTCCAAAGAAGGAGATTGCTTAAATGGGGAGAAGTTGGTGCTTTCACAAGGAACAGAAGTGAGAGAATACATAGTAGGAGATTCCGGTTTTCCTCTCTTGCCGTGGCTTCTCACTCCTTACAACGAAAGAGGCCGCCTCTGGGAGCATGAGTCTGATTTCAACAAGCGGATTTCTGCAACGCAGATGGTGGTGCAAAGGGCGTTGGTGAGGCTGAAAGAGATGTGGAAGATAATTCAGGGCGTAATGTGGAAGCCGGATAAGAACAAGCTGCCGAGGATTATTCTTGTTTGCTGTATACTGCACAATATAGTGATTGATATGGAGGATAAGGTGCAAGATGAAATGCCATCGTCTCGCCATCATGATCCCGGTTACCGCCAACAAATTTGTGAATCTGCCGCTGACGATACGGCCTTTCAACTGAGAGAGAATCTCTCTATATACTTAGCCGGAAGATTGTCTCCCTGAGAAGACCCTTGGTTGCATCCTGGATGGTGGTTTCATTGGTTTTTACTTTTTGTAATCTTTGCCAGTTGAAATTGGAGAGTTTATAATCTTTGGGATTTTGCTTTCTTCTATAGAAACTATGTCTTAACATGGTTTTAGTTGAAAAAATGGCACCATATAAATATGGTTCTTTAGCATTCTGAGTACCCATATATTACTATGTGTTACTGTCACATTTGTGTTATTGATCGTCTTATAATGTGTGGATAAATAAAGTTGATATGTCACGAACTGAAAGTATAATATTAATAAATAAATCTATACGTTATAAGATAACTAAACTGATAATACCGCAGAATTGTTGGTGACAATTACACAGAAAAACTTCTCTTATTTGGTTAAAGGCCTAATAGAAAAGAGACGCAATTTTCGAGGACAGCGCCCTTTTGATTATCCAGCATTTTAGGGAACTTAAGTCCAGTACACCGGAGCACCCAAATTATTTTGGCTTCTTTAGTCCCACATTACACCAAACATGACAAGCTAGTCCAAGCCCTAGTTTGGTAGTAACTTGATTATGAAAAAAATAGCTATCAAAAAACGCTTCCAGTTTTTTTTATGTTTGGTAAACATTCAGCTTCAGCTTCAGCTTTTTTTTACAGTTTTGGATGAAAAAAAAGCCAAAAACACAAAGCTGCAAAACCCAGCTTTGAAAAACCAGTTTTCTTTCACATATGTTTTACATAAAAGTTTATCAAACACTATAATATTGCTTTTTTTTTTTTTTTCAAAAGCACTTTTACAAAAAAGTTTACCAAACACTTTGCTGCTTTATTTCACAGCTGCTTATTCTCACAGCACAGCTGAAGCAGTTTTTTTTCAAAGCACAGCAATATCAAACCGGCCCTTAAGACATCTACGTTCTAGCTTCTTGGTTCGGCATTACACCAAAAACAAAACACTGTTAGTTCGACTTAGACCAAGCCAACACAAACCAACATTACTCCTTCAAGCGATCCAGTCCAAAATAGTCATGCGTAAAAAAAAGCATTAGCGGGACTTAAGAGTCCTCCTTAGGTTTAAAATTAACAATGAGTTTGGAAATACTTTTGGCATCACATAGTCGAACATGCGGGACAAGCAACTAAGAAGTTACCACGTGACCACATCCACTCGAATGGGACCGCATGCAGGGGATTTGTGAGATAAAATGGGGACAAAAAGGGAGGCCACTTTCCCTACTAAGATGCAAGCAGGACACAAGTGATATCCATTCCAATAAACCACCATATTGGTTTTGTATATCAAGCCAAAATGAGGTACCAATAATCTACGAATTACAAGTCGAATCATCAACGAAGTGCAATAGTAAACCAAATTGACGATCATAGGGCTATAAACATGTCACCGTAAAGAACAGATTGGATAGTTGAACCTCGTTTCATCGACGATGCTTTTCGTTCAATTAGCACGGCTTCTAATAACATCGAGACCCACTTCGGTTGGATCAGTAGCTTGCAACTCCATCTGAATTCCGTCCAACTCTCTCTTAAACGTGTCCTTCGAACTCGCGTAAATCATCTTGCTTCTCACCTTCGCCGTGTCAGGGGACCTTCATGCAAAAATCTTAAATGAGTGTAACAGCCAAGGAACATATAATGATATTTACATTTAGAGTAATGAACAAGGTCTACAAAGCCTAGAACTCTACACTCTAATTAGTTACCAAGCAACGAAAATAATCCGGCTCTTCTGGCAGTTCTCCTCCGTCACGTAATCAAAGTCATAAACAGCGTATCGGCACTCGTTAGCAGGGAGGCTTGCAGAGAAATCCTCATAGCTGTCAGTTGGTTCGCCAAGCTTTTCCACTATAACCTCATTTTGCTTCTCCTCGATCTTGTAAACTATGAAGCGGTAAGTTCTTTTTGCCTTCAATTCTAAAAACTTTAGCTTGCATTCGTCATGCACAGCCATCCCGGATCTTGCATTTGCCTGCAAATATTCAACGGATACCAAAATGCATCAAATACGAACAACACATCGGCAGTAAATTAGCAATTTGTATGGCTACACACAGAATTTCACTCCACCCTTCAAATCACGGAACATTGAAAACACACAGCAACATTGCAAAAATCCAAAACCAAAACACACCTTGCTATTTTCCCATCACGGTTTATCAACTCTCGGTTCATAGTTAAAGCTAAGAATTACTTGTTTCCTCAAGCATCCCATAATTCCAAACTATAAACAAATCAAATTATTGATAAATCACTGACATACTTATACGGTTATACCTGCCATGAAAAATTAACCACCACTACCACCCAGCAAAAGAAGAAGAAAAAACTGACAAATGCAGAACAAATGCTAAACAAAGTTCAATTTCTTAGGATTCGTTTGGATGCTTTTAAAATTATTGAAAGCACTTTTCATGAAAATACTTTTCGAACAATCCTAAGTAAAATTGTAAGTGAATCCTGAAAAATCACTTTATGGCTTCCTACAAGAAGCACATAACTTTAAGTGCTTTTGGAATCCAAAAACATTTTCTCTAAAAGCGCTTTCAGTTATTTTAAAAGCACTTTCAAACAAGCCATTTTAAGTATTTTTAGTCATTACACTAATCATAACTCAAATTAGTAATCCAAGTTCAAGGCAAAATGTAAAATTCAGGCTCAAAATATCATCACACCATAAAACAAAATTCATACTTTTGTGATTGCAAAACACAAAATTTGCATATACAAAATATATACTTATTGCAAAAATATAAAATCAAATCAAAATTTAAATGCATATGCAACTGCAGAAAGTAATCGATTAATCGTGATTAGATAATCAAAAGGGATGAGATTCGACCATCAACTTCTAACTTACCCGCCATTTCATGAATTTCTCAAAACCAAACAAAAAAATTTCAAAAAAAAATGGAACACACTACAGAGGATCATCAATCCAGAAAAGAACTGAAATTATAACAAGAAAGTGAAACCCCAGAGAGTCAAGTAGATGAAGTGCTCACCATTTTCCCGAGAAATATCGGCGGAGAGAGAGAGAGAGAGAGAGAGAGATGGATAGAGTCTCAGCGGTGGAAGAAGAGGGCTGCGGGTCGCGGCAGGAATATGTGGGAGCTTTCCTCCTTAGGAAGCGTTGCTAATATTACCGTCACGGCAGAGAGAAATTGGGCGGTGATCCAACGATATTTGAACACGTGTTATAGGTTGTGCAATGAGAATTGGCATGCCATTTACGTCAAGTAAGAGGTGGTTTTGCATCCATGGGCTTGGCCCAAAAGTCAGTTCCGGGTCCAAGACTCCATGCAATTAGGGGTGGGCATAAAAACCGTCAAACCGCAAAACCGTATCGAACCGTAAAATTTCAAAACCTGATTAAGAGTGGATATTGCAAGAGGTAAAAGGAGAATACGGAAATCATTCTCCTATTTTTTTCTCGAAACTTATATGGTGTTTAGAGTTGCCGAAATACTGGTGCGATACCCAGACCATAATTATAAAGTTTAAATTGAAATATATACCACAACATAGCTATACCTCCCTCTGGTTTAGATGAATTCTCTCAATTATCTCTTCGAATTAATCGATAATGTTACGTATGATTAAAAAGGAAAGCATTGAAGTACATGAAAGGAGCTTTTCTCAAAAGTGATAATGAGGTGAAGCATTAAGATATAGCTTAGGTGCTTAGTAGTTAATTATAGCACTAGAAGTTATTAGCTATGACAATTTTTCTTGATGTAGCAAGATGATCAGAACCCTCTTCCATAGTCACTTTCTGAGTAATTGACACAGGAACCAAGCAAAGGCCTTTGCTTCTGAGGTCAAGCGCCTGCCCACTCCCAGATTCCTGTTGAAAATTTCAAATTTGTGAGAAAAACTTTATAAAAAATTAAAATATCATGGAAAATATACGTAAATAGGATCAGATACGAAATTTGAATCAAAATTAAAACTGAGGGACAATAAACGGATAGTAAGTTGTATCTGAACTGTTGTTTAGTGCCTCTTTATGTTGACAACCTGGTGCCCTTTTTCGTTTTGGATTAAAAATTTGTAACTGGTTCCATTTGTTTATGTGTCCCAAATATCTTATATATATGTCTTCAAATTAATTCAAGTGCTTGCCGTGCGACCTGTGGGTGAAGAGCCGCAGCATTCTTGTATGAACTACCAAGCATCCTTAGCAGATTCTGCTACAAAAATTAAAAACAAAAACAAAAAACCAACAAGCAAATTTAGCAACTAAAATCTATCTGCAGCATATGAAAATGAAGATATTAATTATAAGTTTATTACCATAATTACTTCACTATATGTATACTTAATACCTGAATTTGTTCTTGGAGGAGCATGATATATGTGGAAGCCTCTTGAAGAACTGAGGCAGTGTCAGTCTGTAATATTATTATACAAGTTAGAACCCTAGTTGTAGTTAATTTACAGAAAATGCAATATTAATTTTTTCTATTTATGCTAATTACCTTGCCGTAGGGGGAAACCAATTTTTGGAGAGCTGTGATTTTGTCACTAAGCTTTTGGCTTCTTCTCACAGGCACATGATGCAACTTCTAGCAAAAAAAAAAAAAAAAAAAAAAAAAAAAAAGGCAAACAGAAAAAGTTCAACAACAAATCCATAGCTTAATTAAATTTGATTAATTAGGATACCTTATTGTTTTGTTGCTCCATTGAGTTTTCTTGGAGCTGTTGATGCCATTGTTGTTGAGAATTATTATTTGTCATCTTGCTTCTCTTATGTTTGTATAATTCGTTGAGAGATGTTCTGTCACCAACAAGACCACCAAAGTCATCAACCTCAATTGGACGTTTCCTTGCATTTTGTATGGCGTGGCAATCCTTCAAGGATTTTACAAAATGGAACAAATTAGGAATTGAAGCATGGTTATTTCACACAAATTCTACCAGATAAGATGCAAATAAAATGGAATCGTCTTCACCCCCATTTGTCTTCAATTTCCAAAAATATTTTGGGAAGTATTTACCATAATGTTTGATATTACCCGACCCAAGCATGACCTTTTCTTAAATATGTAGTTCGGATACATTTTCTGACATTATAAGATACATGTTGATCAAAATTTTATTTGTGTAAGACCTATCATGAGATAATAATCTGTAACTAAAGATAACGTGAACGATTGACATTAACAATGATCAGGTTATTCATTAGTTTGAAATGAAGGACTAGTGAAATTTGAAATTGAGGAAATTCTTGTTAGTTGTTGATTAGGAACTTAGCTACAGACTAATTAAGAAGATCATTGGATCAACATACTGCTTGAAATTGGGGGGCTGAAATCTTTTTGTCCAGAACATTGACTGCTCTGAAATGACATCATATCTCAACGAACCAGATGGATAATTAACTGCAATCAGACAAGGTAATTACTGCAAATTAACCAGGTTCTTGTGTGAATTATTAGAGTTCACTAAATTACAAAATCTTGAAGAGGGGTAGGATAAAAAAAAAGACAAGAAAAATTGGTAAAAAATTAGGCAGAAATTAGAAAAGTTGCTCCTGAAATAGAAACATATGGAAAAGGAAATGCACCAAACCTGCAGGTTGATAGGTAATGAGGGATGATGACTGCTGCAGAGGAAGAGAATAGTCTGCAGCTCTGATGTTATCATGGTTGTCACTTTCGGATGCGTTGGATCCCATGCAAAACCCACTGCCACCACGACAGGGGTTAACAATTATTATTTGGATAAATAATTAAACTAAGATTAATACAATAACCCCAATAATAATCAAAATGAAATTCTAATTAGTTGCTAGGGGACAGTCTTTGTCATTCTTCAGTTCTTGAGAATTTGATAAGTACGAACAGAAATAGATGAGTAATCTAATTGGGAGGATGAGGTTATTATATAATTTCTCAAAATAAGGAGATTAATTCCTATTTATCTCCACAAAAATGTTTAAATTTACGATAAAAGCTTGAAAAGGAAAGAGTGCTTACATTTTGCTGTTCATGTCCATTTGTGCATCCCAATTTGTCATCTGAACATCAATATTGTTTTCTGAAGAAATTGAGAAATAATTGAAATAATCTTATGCTCAAAGTAAACAATACTAATTAAGATTTGTGATGATGATTACCGCAGCTGTAAAGATGGGAGGATAGAGATGGAAGGAGGTCAGTGTTTCTCATTTGAGCCCAAAAAATCCAATCATGCAGAGAGAGTTGACCTTCTATTGATTTTTGAGACACTAGAGTTCTTCTGAAAGTCCTATATATGAACTGCTGAGCCCAGAAACTGACACACATACAGAAACAATGTGATTTAACTGAGAGCACAATGCATGCAAAATAAATATATCAAGAAGAACCCCACAAAAGCGAAAACTGAAATGAAAAGTCTAGAAACCCAAGATTACTTGAAAGAGCAGATTCTTATATACATGTCACCGGGGATATATCTCCTTGTCATAGCACTCATCACGTGACCTGATCAGGTGATGAGTACTACACTCGCAAGAGTTTATACTCCCGGTGAGTGTTTTGCACTCCGAAGACATTATTTGAAACTAATCCATTTCCTCACCTCGGATCTCTTGAAACGAAAAGAGCTAGCCCTGATGAGCTGAGAACTTTTCCCAGATGAATTAGGTATATATTCTGCAGTGAAAAGGCGTGACCTTGAACCTCCCCTTGAGTGCAGCAACGGTTCTTTTCCTTTTGTAGAAAAATGTTGTGAGAAGAAGGTTATATATAATTAGTAACTGTATGAATCATGATCACGAAGGAATATAAAACGTCCAGGTGACTCAGAACCTTATATCTTAATGGTATATGGGCCGGGGCGGCTCTCTCTCTCTCTTTCACTAGCATGTTAACTGTTTGCTTTCGCTTTCACTTAATTTGACTTGATTTCTATTCACAAATTATATGAGTCGAAAATGACTGGTTATTTTACTACTTGATGCAGCTGCATAGTCAAAGCTAAATAAGATGATGGAATGCTAGATAAATGACTCACATTTTGACTCGGTTTCTTTTCTGTTGTAAACTCTATATTGCACACAGTTGCATTCGTATATCTTTCGGGGTTTTTTAGCATGGACCGAGCATAGTATGCACTGGAAACTTCGACTGTTGAAACCTTAGTTGCTAAATCATTGGATATGCACATCTAGTCGTTTATTCATCTAATTCAAACTAGCGATCCATACTAGAATTTCAATAATTTCAGGGTAATTGATGGATATGTACTGTACTTTGATTATGTGCAATCATAATTCAAAGGCATGGATGTGGATGAGCCTACTCAACGTCCGAATGTGCTGCAAGAATATTTTGCAATATTTAAATTCAATAGTTCACTATTAATAGCATCGATGCCTTTTAAGAAAAAAACCCTCCAAGCTGATAGGTTCTTTTGGCTCCATGTACCTTCGCATTGAAATTTATTTATTTTTCTTTAACCTAAGCGGTTAAATTTAATACAATATTAGTACTGGATGGTAAATTAACATGTTGTACAACAAATGATATTAGAGACGTTTTGATGATCAGTTGATGGAACTCAAATTGATGTTCTAACACTATTGTCAAGCCTAGATGAACTGCAGAATGAGGGGAATATATTGAGGACAGCAATTTCGGATCACTTACCGAAACTGAATGTGGGTCTAAAATTAGGCCATTGTTCTAATTTTGACATTTGTGAGTGAGCAATATCCTGATTGTGATCTGTTTGTTTTCATAGTCTTTCACGTGAATATATGGATTTTTTAGAAGCTTTTTCTAATTTTGATAATAGCTAGGGAACCAGGTAATTAATAATACAACTTTGGAACTATTTTCTTTTGGTTGATTCTTCTATACCTAATTTTCTGGGTGCTACCAACTCATAGGCAGAAAAGGGATGAAATTGCTACTTTAGTACTGTATTGAGTTCATTGTTTCAGCTAGTATTACTTATGAAATTGAATCTGTAACTTATAAGTGAGAAAAAACAAAAAAATATAAAGCTTCTTAATTAAAACATCATGAATAAGCCAAGGCTAGTCAATCTGAATGTTTGGGTAATTATATCATTTGGTATTTGCATTAATATTAGAATTTGGAGACGTTCTTAGGAAATACAAAAGTTCCAAACAATTTGAAAGTGAAAGGCATTTTACTTTTTTGGAATAGCTTTTTGGCATGTCTGTTACACTGTCACGTAATGTTACTAATCAGTTTTTCAGTATGACTGTCACTCTGTCACATATAATGTTACTAATCTACATACTATAATATGTATTTTCTCCCGGCCCTTCCTGTAAAATTAATAGGCTTAAATGTCAAAATGGTCCATGTGTTTTACTATACCGGTTAATTTAGTCATTGTGTTTTCAATTTGGCCAAATTGGTTCCCGTGTTTACATCCATTAGCCAATTCAAGACAATCGGTTAAAGAACCGCTAAAATTGGCACATGCATGGCACGTGAGAGGACAAAAACATAACTTTATTGTACCCCCACTAAACATACACAATATACGATGCCTATATTTGGAAATTGATGATTTGTTTCAATTCACTTGAATACTAAGCGATTTAGGGTTTTAACATCCATTTGATCAGAAATCCAGAGATTATGGGATTGCCGACTGAGTTCAACAACGTCACACTTGATGTTTGAACAGAACCTATGCCTAGCCCACATGTTTGGATCCCTCTGTTCAACCAATCTCTAGAGTAGCCACCAAAAGCTTAGTCGGCAACCCCACAATCATTGGATTCCAACCAAATGGATGTTGAAACCCTAAATTGCTTAGTATTCAAGTGAATGGAAATGAATCGTCAATTTTCAAAGATAGGCATCGTATATTGCGGTAGGTTCATGTGTACAAATAAAATTACGTTTTTATCCTCTAACCTGCCAAGCATGTGGCAATTTTAATGGTCCTTTAACGGATTTTCTTGAATTGGCTAACGAATGTAAATACGGGACCAATTTGGCCAAATTAAAAACACAAGCAGTAAACTGGCCGATAGAGTAAAATACATGGACCAGACATTTAATTCCATCACTTTGCTATGAAAAGGATAATGCTAAGAAGATCAAATTTTTAAACTAAGTTTGCAAATCAAATGATGTGTTTGTTGATGATTAGATTATTACTTAAACATTGATTAACATGCTTATTTCCTATTGGTGACACATCATTTGGTTTGCAAATTTAGATTAAAATTTTGGTCTCCATATTATTACCAAATATATTCGTTGAAAGAATTAGACTATATATTAATTTGTCTTCTGTGCCTGGTCTTATTAACTTGATTCCACTTGTTAACAAAGCTTAATTTTGACCTTTTCGCAAAATTGGGTCGAAAGTTAGTTGACCAATGTCCAATAGCATGATGCAAATGAATGAACAATAATTAATCACCATCTCTTTTTCTTGTTTGGTTGGTCATTCTCGGACCGTCCTAGGTGTTATAATTGTTAATTATCCTATCTCCATTAATAATATAGTTCAGAAAACAATGTTATATAATATAATATTAAGAAATATGCTCGATGAGATTGTTAATATTTTTTGGCTTATCAAACTTTTAATCAGAAGCGTATACGAGAAGTCGGGGATTAAAGAACAAGAGTATGTTTTTTGGTTGTTGTGTTTATTTTACATATCGATTATCGAGTCTCTAACGAATTTTACAGTCTAACATAACATGTAAGAACGAGAATTGTTATTCAGAATACTCTTAATACGTTATTGACAAGATACTCCCCGTTTTAGTATTGGGCCTTATAATTTAGACCTAATTTCATTTCAATGGAGGCTCATTTTGATAGTAATGTGAGATAAGGATAATGCTGAGGAGACTAATTCTGACAAACTAAATGATATGTCGTCAATATAAATAAGCACGTTTATTAACGTTTAAGTAATAATCTAATCATCAACTTTCATGTAATTTATTTTACAAAATTTTATCTACAAATATAGTCTCTCTAACATTAATCGTAATATAAACATGACTAAACAAAGGTAGAGAACTGTTGTCATCCTAAAACCACTACATGTTATGGTTTTATATGCTTTTATTCTCCTGCAAGGTTATATGTTTTTATTCTCCTGCAATCTTAATAAACAAAAAACTAAGTCAACCTCTCCTAATTTGGTGTCTAGCAAATATTAACAATCTGCAAAACATTCATATAGTGCCATGTGTCAGCGTTTAATCTGATGTAGTTAAGTTGGAAACTCTTTAGAATTATATCGCATGGTTGAGTCCTGTGACTGCTGCAAATCAAACCCTACACTTGTGTTGTTATTTGAGAGACAGAATCAGAACACGTGAACATTAGTTTAGTAGATTATAAAAATAAATAAAAGCTGCAGGATAGTTTTATCTTAAACATTGGGGTTGACTGACCAGGTTGAAAATCTGGAAGTCAAAGCTGGAGATTGTCATTTAGGTTTTGTATTCGACCTTGAAAATAAATTGGAATTCATCGGTATAAATAGCTTCTCGATGTTTAGACGAACGAGTCTTCCCCCATGCAAATTAATATATAAATTATGTTAATTAGTCTTCTGCTTAACTATTAAATTATGCATGGTCCACTATCAAAATACAAGATTAAACGAATTCCTCCATGTAAATAATAATAATAATATTATTATTATGACCTTAGGTCTATTTTATTATGGAAGTCAATCCCCAAATCCATCCCTCAGTGACTTAGTCGACTCTCTCTTGGTATCCATATGATCAATCATATCATTATGTTTGTGATAATTATCTGCAGGCCTCTATATTAAAGGAAATGTTGATGGGAATGCATGTAAGAATGAATTCGAGACAACTAGAACAACATAAGCCTCATCCCATGAACCAAAAGATCAAGCAATTAAATTACAGTATTGACTAACATATGAAGAACAAGGAATAAATCATATATGACAGTAAACTGACCTGCCGACATATCATTGATGTAGAAGCCATTTCCATACCCGTCAAAGCCTTCTCTTCTCTGCAAATCTCAATGCTCTCCTAAGAATAGGTTATTGGTTCAAAAGTGAGAGTGTTATTTGTGAGAATAGCAGCTTGTGCCCTATTACAATTCTATAAGGAATACAACACTACATTCCATATACCGGTATGAGTTCTATATATATGCAAATACAATAGTTCTCAATATATATATCCCAATACAAATAGGATTACCTCTTGCTGATATGATTAAGACATCTTTACAACAATGTTAATTATCCCAATACTTGTAAGAATCATACTCATACTCTAACAATGCACACATAAGGTACACTATTATAGCAAGGATCTTGTAGTTCAAACAATTATTAGTGTTTACTTTATGCACTCATATTTCTTTGTTTGAATCTCTTTTGAGTGTCTGAATCATTATTTCATTGTCTATATATTTAGAGAACTCATTTTGTTAAGTCAAAAACTGTCATCCTAACCTTATCTATATAGAAGTGAAGATTGACATTTTTATAGTGTCAATAGTAGCTCTCTTTTATTGTGATAAAGTTACCATCCCATTTTACTATCATCCATTTCAATATGACATTTGCCCAACCATACGATAGAAGCTACATATTTGATTTTTTTTTTCTTTTCCAAATTCTAAGCTACTTTAGTTTTGCTTCGAATTTGAATGTAAGGGGCGACCGCACTACTCTGAACAACTGACATGACTCACATATTGTCAAAGAAGATGAAAACTAAACGATTATCAAATGTTGGATTGCCTTACATCATACCATAATGAACATACTATTCAAAAGCCCAATTTACTGGGGAGCTTTTAATTTGGGCTGCATGACTCAGGGCTGAGCTTCAAAGTTTAGATCCAATGGGCCTAAACAAACAAATTCGACCCGAAACAAAACTACGACGCACTGGACCAAAGTAGGGTCCGTAAGGGCAATTCGGTCAATCGATCCCTCATTCCCACCAAATATAATTGCTCGGGTTCACTTCACTCGTCCTTTCTTAAGCCCTAGAAACCCTAGCTCTCTCGGAGGCGCCTCTGCTGATACTGCGCATCTCTTCTGGTACGTGATTTTTCAGTCCAAAATTTCATAATTTCCATCAATTTTTTGAAATTGTTTCGATTAGGGTTTTCTTTCAGTCTCTTATTTGTTCAAGTTTCGTCCTTTTTAATTATTTTTTGAGGTTGATTTCGGCATCTTGGTCTTTGGATCTTGATTTTGTTAATTTGATTTGGAATACGTTTTGTTTTGTTGTGCTTGGATTGAAATGCTGTTAATCTTTTGGCTTAAGTAGGTCAAATGTTTGTACTTGATTATGGTGGGAATAAATGATTCTGGCATTGGGTTTTTATAAATTAGGGGGTTTGAACAAGTGTGATAATTGTTGAATCTAGATTGATATGTTTGACAGAGCTAGAAATGGGGAAAGGGATCGAACTACCGTTACGGGTTTTCATTTTGCTTTTGTAACACATTGCTTAGAGTGTAAGATTTGACAAGTGAATGGCTTTTGTATTATGTTTTTGTTTGGTGGTTTTGTACTTATTGACTTGCGTGCAATAGCTCCGATGAACTTATATTGGATTATCTTTTCTGAAATGCAAAAGCGACAATGAGAGTTAGCGTTCTGAATGATGCTCTTAAGAGCATGTACAATGCTGAGAAAAGGGGCAAGCGCCAGGTCATGATCAGACCATCATCCAAGGTCATCGTCAAGTTTCTTTTGGTGATGCAAAAGCATGGTATGCATCTATCAGTTAAAGCTAGGCATCATTTTTTGTTGTTTCAAAGTTTCTATGTGAGTCGTTATTTTGCTGGATGTATGGATAGTAATATTTTTGGTTTTGCTATGTAGGATACATTGGCGAGTTTGAGTATGTTGATGATCACAGGGCTGGTAAAATTGTGGTCGAGCTGAATGGAAGGCTTAACAAGTGTGGGGTTATCAGCCCTCGTTTTGATGTTGGCGTTAAGGAGATTGAGGGATGGACTGCAAGGTTGCTTCCCTCTAGACAGGTTAGCCCATTTTTATCAGTTAGCTATTTCAAGCCTAGAAACAGGACATATGTCTTAGTCGATTCTTCTGAGGAAACGTATATAGTTTGGATTTGTAACTCGTCTATTTTGAGCAAAAAAAAAAAAATTGTAAAAAAATGTTATTGGCAAGATTATATATTATTGATCATGTCAATGGTGATTGGTCTAGCTTTTCAGCTGGCTTCTGTTTGAGATTTCCTGTAATGTGCTTCATGTATCATATCAGATCTTTTGTGTCAGATGAACTTTGAATTCTCGTTTTTTCTGTTTCATCGAATGTTATGCATTGTGTTGTATTTCTTATCCACGTAGGCTTATGGATGTTTGGTTGAACTTGCAGTTTGGATACATTGTGCTGACAACATCTGCTGGCATTATGGACCACGAGGAGGCTAGAAGAAAGAATGTCGGTGGTAAAGTGCTTGGTTTCTTTTACTAGGCAAAGCTTCAAGGAATGAGAATTGAGTTTTCCTGTTTCTGAGAGGAGCTTTTGGGTGTACTTTTGAACATCGTAGGATACTTCTATGTTTCAAATTGTGTTTGTTTTGGATGCTGATAGAGGTTACTGAAACGTTATTTGCTTTACTCTTTATCTTATGGAATCCAAATTTTGGCTTCAATCAAGTAATGCTTTTGCATTGTTTGTTTTTCTTTGAATAACGAATGAATGAAAGTTGGTTGTTATGAAAGATGCGGTGTTTTTAATGCTTTATGCTCGGCATGGTTCTAAAAATGGACTTGAGCTTGCATCTTTTACTCTTTCAAATTAATATCGATCTGTTGGTCGGTAATCTGCAACTTAGATCATTTGAGGAGAAAGGAAGATTAGTTATGAAACCTCGAGTATTCTTCTCTTGTAAGTGAGAGGTTTTAGATTTGATTTTCGCTAAAAGCGAGTTTGAACAACATTATTGCTAGCCTATTATAAGGTTAAGCTTACCCCTTCTTTATTGATGTAGATAATATCGTTTGTTGAAAAAAAAAAAACTATCTTGCTTGATAAGCACGTTCGTAATTCGTAAACCCTCCATTCCTCTATCAAAATTGAGGAAATGGATTGGCATTGGGAATAACACTAAATTCGAATTAATTGGATAGTTTTGAAATCGACAAGATTATAGGTCTTCAAACGGTGAAGAGTACAAACAAGTCTGAAGTGGTTGAGTGGATTATGTTCTAATTTTTCTTCAAGCTATTGATGAAAGATAGTGAATCATTAAAACCATACAAAATGGACTCCTAAGTGCTTTAATGGCCCACGTGGATCTACTAAATCCCACAATAAAAATCATGCATGGTTAATGGACGGCACTGTTACTAGCACTTTAAAATATTATGCTCTCCGTTTTTTCTTTATTTTCATGCATCGGTGAAGTGCAGAATGACTTAGAGAATATCTTATCGATTATCGTATGTTCAGATTACCGAGATAAAAAAGAAAAATGTGATGTTTGAGAACAAGAGACTACATAAACCAGCAGGGATTTTATTAATGCCAATACTGGAGGACTGTCCCCCCTTGACCTAGCAGTAGTGGAACTGGTGGTGGCATAAGTAGTACTGGTTTTTGAAGCATGATATTAAAGTTAACAACAACACGATTAGCATGGCCCCTGAGGAAGGATGTCACGCTTAAATCGGAAAACAACACAAAGATAAAAGATTGCGGATACTGCCAAAGATCTGTAGTTGCCCTAGCTACCATCAAAGCCATCCAACATGACTTTCAAATTTCAATTAGCTTTTTCGTCGTCGTCTGCGTCATCTTCGTTGGTAGTAGCAACACCATGGTCACCACCAACTCGACCACCACCAATGGTATCTCCGCCGCCACTCCCGACTTCCATTGGCAACGAGGCGCCGAGGACGAAGAAGTTGTAGAAGCAAGAAGGTGGATGATGATGGTGTTCAAGAGCTCTTCATGTTGGAAAGGTTATAAAACATGGGCGCGTTATGACGTTTTGTAGGTGAAGGGAAGGTGTGGGTAGGGTATCTTCTCAGGATATACTCCAAGCACAACTTTTTTTGTTCCTTCCCATCTACCTTTTCTCTCACTTTCCAATTATTTTTTCATTTGTTTTTTTGTTGGCTTTCAAATATTCTAAATTGAACTTCTAGACCGTCTATTGGGGTGTGTAAGGGTCATGGGTTAAAGACGAAATCTAGCCTTCAAATCTTTTTTGCTGTTCTAATAGTGTACGAGGTTGGAGGCTAAAAAGTGTTATTGATTAGTTTTTATTAGCTATAACTTTCTTCCTAAACTGGCATCGTGAAGCGCTTGGGGCAAGAGCTGACGTTTAAACTGTCTCTGTCAAGAGTCTTAGACGATTTCAGCTTAAGTCAGATACATCTTATTAATATTAATTTTTATCATTTGATTCGATAAATATGACTTTTGCCTACGTTAGTTCGTGGAAAGCCAAACCTCTCGTTATATAATACTTCAAATATTTGCAATCACACACTTGCAAAAGTGTGTAAAATTTCTTTTAACTCTTTCTTATCGGATCATAAAATTATTTTCTTTAAATTTGGGAGTTAACATGCACCATTGAGAAGTAAAGTAATAAATTATTAAATTGCCTAGGTATGTGAGTATTTGGGCTTGTAAAGGTGTTATGGCCCAAAATAACTTGGGGCCTGGCCTAATACGAAACATACAGAACCTCAAAAAACCAAAAGTTTGCCAAAATCATTTTCTTTTTGTTGGATTAATTATCAATTCAAAAATCTCGAACTGGATACTAATCCATTATCTTAAGGATAATGCTGAAAAGATCAAAATTTTAAACTAAATTTGTAAATTAAATATGTCATCAATAGAAAATAGGTATGTTAATTAATATTTGTAATAATCCAATCATTGAAATCCGCATCATTTCATTCAAATTAGCATACATATATGTGTGTGATCTTTTCAATCTGAATCTAATTAGTGTTTTATTCTCTTACCAATTGTTGTATTCTATTACGTGTGGGTAACCTCATTTTTTAATTTTAGGAGTCATCCAATTTCGAAAGATAAATTGGAATACAATTTTTGCTCCATATAGAAGATGATAGATATTTTATGTATTTGTACTTATCAATCTCTGCAATCACCAAAAGGATAAGCTGATATATCAAGGAGAGTTCTACTAGAATGAATTTGCTACTAACGGAAAGTTGATGTAACTTTTAATTTTAAGTAATTTCTAATGAGCTTTGAGTTTCAAGTCTAATTTTCTTATCACTAAAGTTATCTTCTGAATACCCTCTCATAACGTTACTATCGAATTCAGCCCTTAGAATTTTTATTTGGTGGCACACCAATAAATAGCAAAGAATTTTAGATTTTACTCGCAAAAGAAAAACCGGGAAAATATCAAGTGAAGGCGGGTGCAGGGAGATACAGTGCGGTCCCATACAGTGGCGAGCGACCCGCGTATTATACAGGGACAGCCCAAGAACTCAAATTTCTGTAACCCGACGTCGTCCCAAAGATATTGGATCGTTTTTGCGTCGCCGACGACCGCCCGCTTTAAGCTTCTACGAAAGGTTTATCTCCTCTCTCTCTCTCTCTCTCTCTCTCTCTCTCTATCTCTTTCTCTCCTCTGCGATCTCCTGCAGTTCCTTAGATTTTGTTTTTTTGTTGATTTTTTGGTTGTGAAATTTGGGTTGCAGAGAGTGGTTTGGCATTTGGAATTAGGGGTCGGTGTTAGAATCAATCAATCCATGGCGACTGCGCAACCGGCAAGGGGTCGGACCGATTACGATTATCTCATCAAGCTTCTCCTCATTGGGGACAGTGGTTAGTCATCGTTTCTGTTTGGTTCCAGAGAAAATTATGGAATTTGCGAATTGGAATTTGAACTTTTTGAGATCTAACGTGGTTTTGCTTTACTTTGGTATTTCTGGTGGGCAATGTACTTCAAACGAAAATTAAAAAAGTCTTTTTTGGGAGTATTTCTGTTGCAAAATAGTGGGTGTAGGGTGATATTTAGTTGTGTCAAGTTTGAAATTTTGAATGCTTGCAATTTTTTGATAAATTTAGTGTTTTAGGGACCTGTATGTGTGTGTAATTAGATGGTTTTTTTTATGAAAGATCCAGTTTTGAGTTTGATGAAGACTTAGAGAGTGAGTATATTCATATTTCTACAAAACTTTTTTAGGTATCGAAATGAAAACAGAATGCAAGAGTAATATCCGACTCTAATCTGACTTGGTATGAATTACAAGGTGTGCCTGATCAAAAATAACAACAGAGTGAGTGCGAGTACAAACAATGACCATATGTGCATTGTACTGTCCTTTTGGGGGTTGAAGAGCGTTTTAACCTCTTGTTAATACTTGATGTGAATTACTGCATAAAGGATAAATAAGAGCTCTGCTGGGGCTCATAGTTTTGGCTTTAGTTGGGATTATTGCTTTTGAAGTTACTTTGAGACACAAAGAAGGATTTGATTTGTTTGGATGGTGTCCTGGATCTTGTGTATTAAAAAAAAGGATGTAAATTGGTCTTTATTTGGGAGATATTTTTAGTTTCGGTTATAAACTTCTTGGTTTTAAAATATAAAAACATTTCTGCTGTAATTTCAGGTGTTGGCAAGAGTTGTCTGCTTTTGCGTTTCTCTGACGGCTCCTTCACAACAAGTTTTATCACCACTATTGGGTTTGTATCCGTAAAAACTGTTTCAATTTTTGTATCTGGAAACTTTAGCAAGTGAACAAGTTTTATGAACCAATATATTAAGTCAGTTAGGACATGGTCATTAGCTACTGCTTAAAGCTGCTGTAGAAATATGTCATAAGGAACTATTACATTGTGCTTTCTTGATGAAGATTCATCTTTGTTTAGCATCTCTTAGATAGTCCTTTGTTGACAGGATTGACTTCAAGATAAGAACAATCGAGCTTGATGACAAACGGATTAAATTGCAAATCTGGGATACAGCTGGTCAAGAACGATTTCGAACAATTACAACAGGTTTGTGTTTGAGATTTTACAGATAGATAATTTTAAATTGGAAAATAGACAGTTGCTGCTGACAATAGAAGAGCAGGGGGCAGGGGTTCCTTTCTTAGAGATGATTTTTATTTATTTTTAATTGTGTCCTCATTTATTGTTCTTCAGGAGTTTCCTTACATATTTATGTTATGCTCTGCAGCTTACTATCGAGGAGCCATGGGTATTTTGTTGGTGTATGATGTTACCGATGAGTCATCTTTCAACAGTAACTTCTCGTTTTTCCTTTACCCTTAGTATATGAATTTTTGATAGCATGCTGATTTTATGTTCATTTTGCTTATCTATTTATGTTATAATAATCCAAATTCTAACAAATTGGGATGTAGAGTTGTAGACATTTCAACCTTGTGGTTCATTTTGGGTGTGCTTAAACTGGTGTAGATCTTTTCAGTTTGACCGTTAATTCGTTGAGGTGGTGGATGATTAAAACCGCCGGTGGCACTTCTTTCATCTCTGTGTAAAATTTTAAGGAAAACTAATGAAAATGACTTGAAAACTTTGAATTTTAACGACAAGGACAAAATAAAGGGTAAAGTGAATAGTACCAGGATTGACTTTTTAGTGTAAAAATGTGCTTTTTCGTTAAAGTGAACAGTACCAGGAGCTTTTCGTTAAAGTTCCCTAAATTTTATAGTTCAATCTAGCGCTTCTTAGGGTAATTGTATATTCATGTGCAGACATTAGAAACTGGATTCGCAACATTGAGCAGCATGCTTCTGTCAATGTCAACAAGATTCTGGTGGGAAACAAAGCTGATATGGATGAAAGCAGAAGGGTGTGTAATTTGTATTTTTTCACTTGCAGGAAATGCTCTTTTTTTTTTTTTTTTTTTTTTTTTCTTTCTAACCCGGTGAAAGAAGTAGAAAGGATGAGCTGTGATGAGTTTAGTATCCTATTTGGTTCACATGAGGATGCTAGGAATTGCATGCTCTATCCCTATCCTTCTATTTTTGCATGTGTTTGTGTGTGCGAGCATGCCCAGGCTTTAATTATCTATTTTCTTAGGCTGTGCCGACGTCTAGGGGTCAAGCTCTTGCTGATGAGTATGGTATCAAGTTCTTTGAAACTGTAAGTTGTAATATGCCTTTGGTATTTTGACTACATAATCAATTCCGTTCCGTTTATATTGAAAGAAAATGTTCTGCAGAGTGCAAAGACAAACCTGAATGTGGAGGAGGTCTTTTTTTCAATAGCCAGGGATATCAAACAGAGACTTGCAGAATCTGATGCCAGGGGCACTGAGGTATTTTCATCCTCCCCAAAGTGGGAATCCTTTTCTTTCCCCACCAACTCGTCTCTCAAAATGTTGATGAACTCATTTGGTTTCGATGGTTTCAGCCTCAGACACTTAGGATTAACGAAGACAGAGCCGATGGTCAAGCTGCGCAAAACTCATCATGCTGCGGTTAGTAAAAAGAGGGAAGGTTCTGTTGGTTGTAGTGATGTGGATTTGAGGTAAACCTTGATAACTCCGTGGGGGGCGCCTCTCTTAGGTCTCTCAACTACCTGCATTAGTAGTAAAAGTAGTTTTTTTTTCCTCGTAATTCTGGAATTTACAATGACACTTCTACTCTTTCATGATCTTTCGGTTCTGTTGTTGCCTGTCTTGATGTAGATAGATAATCAGGTTATTTTCAAGATAGAGCTTTAGGTGTTCACTTTGCCTAGTTTGACTGATATTATTGAGTATGTCTTCAAAGTTCAAACAAGGTGAATTACCTTTCTGCAATAAACCCATCATTCATCTCATGTTTTTATCATTGGTCATTGTTTCTCCACATTCTTTATGATATACTGATACTGATTAGACGATTAAAGAACCGATCGAACACCCGAACCTTTCTACAATCTATACAGTAAGCTGAATTCGGATCTGGGTGAGAGGTCAGCAGATTTAGCAGACTGTGTACATAGGCAAAGTGACTTTTATGGCTGCAGTATCGAATGCTGCAGCTGCTTTGAGTGAGCAACAAAGCTCTATAAGCTGCTAATAAAAATGGAATGAAGCATATATGGGTTGGGCCAATTTGGCCACTGTAGCTTGCCCGTCCACTCGCTTCCGATTTTGTTTCTCCTTTCTCGTAAATTAGAGTAGTTAGATTAGTGTCCTTGCAAAATAAACAAGATGTAAATGCACATCCCGCACATATTGATCCAAATGTTAATAAGGCCTAAAAGGCTATGTGCTGAAAAATGACCCGTTTTAGTAAAAAACTCATCTCCAACGAAAGATTGGGCAAAAAATGTGTGGAACTCATCAGGTCAAAAGTTAGCCGAAAGGCTAACGGGCTGGCTACTTTCAGCCACCCTCCAAGCCCGATTCTGCCATTCTCCATGTAATCCAATGGATGAAATGGACCAAAGCATGATTAAAACTGTTTCGACGTAATGTTTTCAATAAAAAGCATCAGAGTGGGCTCGAAAGAACAAACTTAAAAAGTAAGTTGATCTCTATCACAGTGGTAGAGGGGAGTTTATTTTTGCACCACGGCGTAGGTTTGAATTTCGTCAACTTTGTAATTTAACATCTAATCTAACAAATCTATTATCTGACAAAAAAAAAAAAGAGGCGAACTTAAAAATAATAAATTATTGAGGGGCTATGTTTTAGCCCATTCAATTGGAGATGATATATAAATATGGTCTAACACTATTTATTTAAATATAATTTCTTACAGGGTCATAATTCTGGATAAGATTATGTTTAGCTATTTTGATTAGAGATGGCCTAAAATATATGGATTATATAATATGCCTTCTTTCTATGAGGGCTGATATACACCACAAATGTTACAAAGTATCGAATGAAATGTGCTTGGCTCTTTACTTGTAAGTTACCTTTACTGTTAGCTTATAATTTACATCTAAGAAGGAATGACCCGTTAGCTTAGCAGTATTTGAATTGAATGGTGCGACTAATTTAAGCGAACACCAATGCTCTTCAAAAAGGAAAAGGATCCTCTCGGGATCCATTTTGTGGGGAACATCTAGTCGTTCATCGTACATCGTGCAACCAGTTTTTGTCAGATACTCTTTGTTATTTAATTTTAAATAAAAAAATTAAATAATTTCTAACCGTATAATATACGATAAAACGATTAAAAGTAATCTGGATGGAATCCAATTCCCTTCAAAAAAGAACCAAACAAGGAAAGTTAGAAGGAAGACTAAAAGGAAGCAAAACAGAACAAGGAAGAATATATCTTGGGGACCCGCTAACCAAAACAATAGTTGGGCATTATTTATGGGAAAATGATTTTCGCACTTTTAATTTTTTACTGCTCTTCTCCGTTTGCGTTTATTTTATAATTCTATTCTGAATTATTTCATCTAACTGCTAGAAAAAAAAAATGTAAAAAGCATCAAAGTGTGTAAATAATTTATATATTCCTCATTCGTTAAAATAAAATTAGGCTTAAAAAATATTTACATGAAACGAATTCATTGCTCTTCTAATTTTTCTTGGGCTAGGTCAGACTTGTGCCTCTTTTAACACCCGCAATAAAATAATTTAAAAAAAAGGAAATCTAAGGAATTTTTTTGAAAATTTTGAGTTTTAATGATAAGACAAAATAAAGGGTAAAGTGAATAGTACTAGAATTGACTTTTTAATGTAAAAATGTAATTTTTTCGTTAAAATAAATAGTACTACGAACTTTTCATTAAAACTCCCTTAAAAAAAATTAGGAAGTAAGATTTGATTTGGTTTCGACAATTGACCAGAAAAAGAAAAAAAAATGGAAATGGATAAAGAGGAAATTGGAGGAATAGTCACCGAACTATCATCAAATTATAGCTCTTGTTCCCCAATAAAAATTTATTAGATTTGGTCCCTCTACAAAAAGTGCATTGAGTCCCTCGCACTAGCAAACACGGGTAAGAATTTAACAGAATTGGTTACAAAGGAAGGACTAACGCTCCAGCCGCATTTTATAAAGTTTGAGGACTAAAATGTAATGAATCCTTAGTTCAGGACTAACATTACAATTCAATCATAATTCAGGACCATTCCTCAAATATCCTCGGAAAATATAAGCTAGCTTTCCAGAAAAGCTCAGAATAGTCACCGTCGCTTCCCAGCGATTTGGTTCAACTCAACTTCCACTTCCAGGTAAATCCCTAATCTCCATTGATTCCAAGCTCGCATCTTTCGGTAGTTGAATCCCGTTTCTGTAGAGGCAACCGAAACGAAAACGAAACTTCTCGTCCACGAAGTATACAGTTCATGGAACGGTTTCGTTTCTCTGTTGATCAAACTGGTCATTGATAGTTATCGATTGGTTTTGTTAACTTTTTATATATTTAATGTCATCAAATTCTTGATCTTTCTAATCATCCAAGTTCATGAACTCGTAGTGTGTGTTATGAGTAGATTAAGGTGTGATAATTAGTATAATTATTTTATCTGTTTTTTGATTGGTTTGATCAGGGTTTTGTATGATTGGGAAGGTCTGAGCTTTGGGAGGTGAATTGGGATAAAGTTTCTGTGATCGATAGATTGGGTTGGTAGCTATGTCGTGGTTTAGAGCTGGGTCTGGTGTGGCAAAGCTCGCCATTAGGAGAAGTTTATCGAATAGTGGGTCCTATGCGGCTAGGAGGCGGGTTCTTCCGTCCCAAAGCCGAGACTTTCACACCACAATACCTAAATCGAAGGCTGCCCCGGTTCCACGACCTGTACCCCTGTCTAGGCTAACTGATAGTTTCTTAGATGGAACCAGCAGTGTTTATTTGGAGGGGCTTCAGAGGGCTTGGGAAGCCGACCCCAATAGCGTTGATGAGTCGTGGGACAATTTCTTTAGGAATTTTGTGGGTCAGGCCTCTACCTCGCCCGGAATTTCGGGGCAGACCATTCAAGAGAGTATGCGTCTGTTGTTGCTTGTGAGGGCATACCAGGTCAATGGTCACATGAAAGCTAAATTGGACCCTTTAGGTTTGGAAGAGAGAGAAATCCCAGATGATCTTGACCCTGCTCTATATGGGTTCACTGAGGCTGATCTTGATAGAGAGTTTTTTTTGGGGGTCTGGAGGATGGCTGGGTTTTTGTCTGAGAACCGTCCTGTGCAGACCCTTAGGTCCATATTGACCCGGCTTGAGCAGGCTTACTGTGGGACCATTGGGTATGAGTATATGCACATTGCAGATCGTGAGAGATGTAACTGGTTGAGAGACAAGATTGAGACTCCTACATCAATGCAATATAATAGGCAGCGTCGTGAGGTTATTCTTGATAGGCTTATTTGGAGTACACAGTTTGAGAACTTCTTAGCCACTAAGTGGACAGCAGCAAAGAGGTTTGGGCTTGAAGGGGGAGAAACTCTTATTCCTGGCATGAAGGAGATGTTTGATAGGTCTGCTGATCTCGGGGTTGAGAGCATAGTTATTGGAATGTCTCACAGAGGCAGACTGAATGTATTGGGTAATGTGGTTCGGAAACCTTGCGTCACATATTTAGTGAATTCAGTGGTGGAACAAAGCCCGTGGATGAAGATGGGCTCTACACAGGGACTGGTGATGTCAAGTATCACCTGGGAACCTCTTATGATCGACCCACTAGAGGTGGGAAGAGAATCCATTTATCTTTGGTTGCAAATCCAAGTCACTTGGAAGCTGTGGACCCCGTTGTTGTTGGAAAAACTAGAGCAAAACAATATTATTCAAATGATGCGGACAGGACCAAGAATATGGGTGTCTTGATTCATGGAGATGGTAGCTTTGCTGGACAAGGTGTGGTCTACGAGACTCTTCATCTAAGTGCTCTTCCGAACTATACCACTGGTGGGACTATACACATTGTGGTGAACAACCAAGTTGCGTTCACAACTGATCCAATGTCTGGAAGATCGTCACAGTATTGTACTGATGTTGCCAAAGCATTGAATGCCCCTATTTTTCATGTAAATGCTGATGATGTGGAGGCAGTCGTTCATGTGTGTGAGCTTGCAGCTGAATGGCGCCAGACCTTCCATTCTGATGTTGTGGTTGATTTAGTGTGCTATCGTCGATTTGGGCATAATGAGATTGATGAGCCCTCTTTCACGCAGCCCAAAATGTACAAGGTTAGACCTTATTTTCTATTACTTAAATATCTATTAATTAAATATTTGATTTTCTTAATTGACTGAAGGAAGAAAATTTTTTTTTTTCATTATAAATCTCAAAGTCCTCTCCTTATTGTGTCCTGGTATATTATATGGTGCAGCTATTGAGATGTGCAAAGCTGACTTCTGATTTTTTTTCCTACTTAATTGGGGATTTGCAGGTTATTCGGAATCATCCCTCAGCTCTAACAATCTACCAGAACAAACTTCTAGAGTCTGGACAAGTAGCCAAACAAGACATTGAAAGGATACAAAGCAAGGTTAATGAAATTCTCAATGAAGAATTCTTGGCTAGCAAGGATTACACTCTTCAAAGAAGGGACTGGCTTTCATCCCATTGGTCTGGATATAAGTCACCTGAACAGATTTCTCGTATCCGGAATACTGGGTAGAGCACTGTTTTCTACCAGTTTCACCTGTTTTTCGCAATATCCGATTTTATTTAATTGTATTTTTAATGAATTTTATATGCTGCTATACAGGGTAAAACCAGAGATTTTGAAGAGTGTTGGCAAAGCAGTTACAGCCCTTCCAGAAACTTTAAAGCCTCACAGGGCAGTAAAGAAGGTGTATGAACAACGTGCACAAATGATTGCAACTGGTGAAGGAATTGATTGGGCAGTTGCGGAAGCACTTGCCTTTGCTACACTACTAGTAGAAGGTAACCATGTTCGACTGAGTGGTCAGGATGTTGAAAGAGGTACATTTAGTCATCGGCATTCTGTTATTCACGACCAGGAAACTGGGGAAAAGTATTGCCCTCTTGACCATATTACGGCTGGCCAAGATGAGGAAATGTTTACAGTTAGCAACAGGTAAAGCGTGATTATTTGTTGTACTGTTCCCTTCTGCAAGGATCCTTTACTTGTTTTTTTGGTTGTTAATATATCAATAAATGCATAGAAGATTTTGACCATTGTTTTTTATTTAGTTAGGTTCAGTCAGAGTTTTCTTGTGCTTTAATGTAGTGATCCAGAATTTGATTCATTAGCATTCCCTTGTACTGTACTGTATAATGTAAGAAGAAATGATGATGTTTGGCCATGAGTCCATGTTAGGGGTGATTTCAGTTCCCAACATTCTATTTGATATACATGTTGTATTCATTACACCATGATTTACTTCTTTTATTCATGAACATCGTCCACATATCCCCTAAAACTTGCTTCTCTATGGTTTATACAACTCAATGTGTTAATTTGCTACCTCTTGCTGCTGTACTCCATCTTAAAGATAGTTGGACTAACAGACCGCGCAACATGGCTTATGAGACACTGAATAGTACATATTTAATTCGTCTTCTATACAAGCTAATTGTCTTTGTATTTACAGCTCACTCTCGGAGTTTGGTGTTCTTGGATTTGAATTGGGTTACTCGATGGAGAGTCCAAATGCTTTAGTGATCTGGGAAGCTCAATTTGGTGATTTTGCAAACGGAGCTCAAGTTATATTTGATCAGTTTTTGAGTAGTGGGGAGTCCAAGTGGCTTCGTCAAACTGGGCTTGTTGTGCTGCTTCCTCATGGTTACGATGGCCAGGGCCCTGAACATTCTAGTGCCCGACTGGAGCGATTTCTTCAGGTATTCGTTTGTCAAATATGGTTCACTTCTCCCCCATCTTCCCTTTTTCCTTTGGGCAACAGTAGTGTCTGGCATGCATCCTGAACTAATACCGTTACCTAATGTTTTTACAGATGAGTGATGACCATCCTTTTGTCATACCTGAGATGGATCCCACACTTCGAAAGCAAATTCAGGAATGCAATTGGCAGGTTGTGAACGTGACAACTCCTGCCAACTACTTCCATGTTCTGCGTCGTCAGGTGAGTGGAAATATTTCATTTATCAATATTTTCCAGCATCGTGATGAGTTTCTGCATGTTCTGACATTTTTCCTTATTTCCAGTTACACAGGGAATTCCGCAAGCCTCTTATTGTGATGGCTCCTAAAAACCTGTTACGGCACAAGGATTGCAAATCAAATCTATCTGAGTTTGATGATGTGCAAGGTCACCCAGGTTTTGACAAGCAGGGGACCAGATTTAAGCGCCTCATAAAGGACCAGAATGACCACTCTGATCTGGAGGAGGGTATTAGACGGCTGGTCCTGTGCTCCGGCAAGGTAATTATATTCCTAGTTTTCCTCCATATATAAGCACACAAATGCATGCATGTACATGTTGTTTGACTTCTAATTGCGTTATGGTTTTTCCAGTAAAGTAATCAATTGACTAGTATGAAAAGCAAAACCTGACAGAAGTAGATCATTATCTTGACTTGTAGATAATTATGATTTCTAAGTTGTACTATTTTACCTGAACATGGGACAAAATGTTTATTCTATCTTCTATCCTGTACAGCTTTATTATGAGCTTGATGAAGAGCGAAGAAAGGTTGAAGCAAAGGATGTCGCAATTTGTAGAGTGGAACAGCTTTGCCCTTTCCCGTATGACCTCATCCAGAGAGAGCTGAAGCGATATCCAAGTATGTAGTCTGGACTCTGTAGATAATGATTAATGGAATGTCGAAAATTTTTGGTGATGTATATAATGCTATGAGGCTCAGGGTGATGGGGTTTTTTGTTCTTTCTGGGGGCTAAATTTTGCTGACATCATGAGGTTGACACATTCCTTATTTGGTCCCTGCAGATGCTGAGATAGTTTGGGTCCAGGAAGAGCCGATGAACATGGGCGCCTACAGCTATATTGCACCCCGCCTTAGCACTGCCATGAAGTCCCTGGGTAGAGGAACTTTCGACGACATAAAATATGTTGGCCGTGCTCCATCAGCTGCCACGGCCACTGGTTTCTATACAGTTCATTTGAAGGAACAAAGTGAGATTGTACACAAAGCGGTGCAGAAGGAGCCAATTGAGTTTCCCAGTTGAAGTCTGCCATACTTACAGAAAACCAAACAACCACGTGTTTATATATCTTCGTATAATACTGTCTGAATTTTTCTGTCCTGAACTTTTATTGATTCAAATGGTGGTTTTTCACCGTGGTATGCCATGTAAGCGAGAGCGGCGTCTCGGAGAATAAGATCTCTTTGTTTCTAAATGTGGTGATCAAGTGTTTTGAGAATAATTTCAGCTGCTTTATAGTAATGACACAAGGTTGGTTTGGCCATTCCGGATGATAATATTTTTTTGGATTCTTTTTTTTTTTTTTTTTTTTTTGTTATTTCCCGTTATATATTATGATATAATTGAAATATTTGGTTTAGCATGATTATATTAATTCGAAGTTTTAAGTCTTGTCTTTTCCACTCCCTGAATTTCTTTAAATTGATGTCTTCGGCGGCATGTATCTCACACCAGAACAAGAATGTGATGATGTGCAAATGACTCGAGTAAGTTGCTCAAAAATAGGCATGGGCTTATAAGAGGTTGATAATCAATTCATTTAACTTTAGTCTTCTTTTTTTTTTTTTTTTTTTTTTTTTTTTGGCTATATACAAAGGAAAATCATTATAGGGCTAGGATCAGGAGAGGTATTTTTTTTGACACATTTTGTAGTTTTCTTTGTAATATTTTTCAACAATTTGAATAATGTATATTTTAATTCATTATTCATAGATCATGCCTACCAAAAATCATTTAATTCCAAAATTATATGACCCTTGAATTAAATGATCATCATTTTATTATTTCTTTGCAAAATTGTATTTTCTTATTTATGCTATATACAGAGGAAAATTATGTAGGAGAAAGAAACAATGAAAAGGAGGGGGTTTGAAGGAATGATAAAACGCAGAGAAGAAATGCGTATGGAATGACAAAATGAAAGATAAAATATTAAAAGACAATTTTAAGTTGGTTTTACTTTCAAGATTTTGTTTTTATATAATCTTTATTTAATTTCTCTCTCCAACCACCTCTCTTCATCCTTTTCAATTCCTCATTTCTTTCGTACTTTTTCATTTATCTCTAGCATAAAAATTCAAAACTATAGCCTAAAAACAAAGTGGTTATCAAATAAACCATAAGTTTTCACGTTGTGTATCTCTTATTTCTCCATTTCTATCATAACGTGAAAGTTTTTCTCTTTATCTCTCTCATCATGTAGAACCAAAAGAGAGAGTGACATAGCCAAAGATCATGAAAGGTTTCATGTGTAGAGTATTTTCTGTCAAAAATCTAAGTCAATCTGAAAAATCAAAATTTCTTACTTGTAGTATACGTGTGCACGCATACGCAGCTGCAGGCAACTACTTGGGCAGTTGGCAAAAGCATTTTATTTTAGTATCAATTCGATAAGAAAGAAAGGAAAGCACAAGCCAAAAGCAGTGCTTAATACGCACGAATCTTTATCCATTTTAATTTGGACATTCTTAGCACATATTTTGGTTCAAGTGCTATACTGCTATGTTACATGTATAATGAAGGACCTGGTGGTTGTGAAATGATCTAATAATTTAGAATTAGGGTTTTAAACTTTTAATCATTAAATTGCACACGGAAAATGCAAATGTGGAACTATGAGAGGGACAGCATATGTATTTAGCTATTTAATGAAGCTTAATCTAGTGCAAGAAATTTGCCACTAATTTCTCGCACTTGGCTCCTAAGCTCCGGAAAAGGATTCTTGTCGGATCCTTTTTCTAGGGATCTCGAGGATTCCGTGATCGTGATCATTCATCGTATATTGTGCAGTCAAGTTTTGTTAGATACTATTTATACGATATATGATGAACAGTTACGATCACAGGATTCCCGGAATCCGCAGGATCCTTTTCCCTAAGCTCCACGATTGGATTTTGGCCAGAATGACATTAAGAAGCTTTTTTTTATCTATTTTTTAAGTAAAGAAGCATATGTTAATTAATTAAATAATATATGTTGAAAAACAAATGCATTTTTTAAGTAAAGTTTTTTATCTTTTTTCAATTATAATTAAAAATGGAGTTCTAAGCTCGATCGTGAATAATGGAGGAGAATCAGATTACATGGTCACTACTTCAAAACAAGGGAGCAATTGTCAAATCCGATATCTGATTCGGGTAGTCTGGCAGTGATGGGATTCATCCCTGTTTTCCGGAACCGGATTCTCACTGGACCCAAAGGAATTGAACCCAATAATCAAATGATCCGGATTATTGAAATTTAATTCAACAGTTATAATTATTATAACTTTTAGAAGGCTCCTGTTTTGTAGCAATTGGATAAAATTTCAATGGCTCGAATAATTTGATGAGTAAGCTCAGTTCCTTTGGATTCGGAAGGATTCGGTTTGGTTTTCCATCTCGGCAAAAGTAATAATGAAAATGATGGCTTGATTGAGACATTGTGCTCCATTTTGGACAATAAATTATTCTCCAATTACATATGCATCCATGAGATCTCTCAAAATATGGAGAGAAATAGGAGAGTAACATGATCGAATAAATACTATCCACAAAGAAAAATATCTAAAGGACTAGGAAGAGCAAAATTGTTGGGAATGAGTCCCATATTGATGAGAGGAGGGATCATTACATGAGCTTATAAGAGGTTGGGCTACTCCTCATATTGCCAATTAGTTTTATGGTGAAACCCCAACTTTCTTCATGATATCAGAGCTAGGTTGTTCTATGTGTAAAACCAAACGGTTACATATGCTCCACGTCATCCCGTTGTATTGTTTACGCGTTAGGCTCGAAAATTCGCCAACTATGTAAGAATTTGCTAACGATGCATATTGTAGTGTGCAAACGTCATAAGTAATCTTATTCATTTTCACCTAACTAATTGTAATTTGGATCTCGTATCTTACCCCGTAGCAGGGTAAGGTCTCTCATCATTGAAGTCATTACAGCAATGAGCCTGCTACTAATCAAGAAAGATCAAGCTAATAGAAAAAAGAAGAAGAAAGATTAAGAATATAATTTGTTTTTGACAAAAAAATGGGACATAAGATACTTTTATAACGTAAAAACGCTTCTACAACAAAACTATACTATCGAGATAGAGCCTATAATGATTATATATCAAACTCATCATAAATATATATTAAGTATTCTAAGTGTAGTGAACATGATATATACATCCTCTAACAAGTGGAGACAACTACCACTAAGACCTAACCCTAGTCGGGAATTAAAGTTAATTCCATTTTCAGCACCTCTTACTCTCTATACACTTTTGTGATATGCTAGTCACGTACGTTTAAGCCAAATTTTGACTTAATCACTTGGAGCAATGATTTAATTACTGCTTACTTACTAAGATATGAATCATATAATATGATAACGAAGGATAATATTCGATGTGTTGAAAAGATGTACCACAGGTTTTGATGCTGAATTTGGTGAAATATGGGTTCTCTTCACAGAATGTTACCGTTTAGCACACCTTATCGTGGAATCCTAAGAATACCAAGATTGAGATGCACATAATTTACTATGCCTATAAGTAACTGCTGCTTCTTCTCCATTTTTTTCTCATCCCTGATCATCACTCACTAGCTAACATTTCACACCAGACACTTCTAACTAGTTTTGGAACAAGATCAGCATGTCTAAGTGCTCCAAGGCTCAGATGCTCACTCGGCTGATGCCGTTCATGGCTGTCACCTTCTTGCAATTTGGGTACGCAGGTTTGTTCATAATTTCAAAGTTTGCTCTAAACCGTGGGATGAGCCCGCAGGTCTTCGTAGCCTATCGGCACGCCGTGGCCACTGTTTTTATAGCTCCTTTCGCCATTATCTTCGATAGGTGCGTCTCCCTGTCACCCTCCTTTTCTGTCTGTCGTAATCTTTTTTGCATTTGACATGTTCAGAGATGAAGAAAACTAATCCACTGAAGTTATTCTATTGCAGGAGAGTAAGGCCAAAGATGACCTTATCTATTTTTTGTAAGATTGTTTTGCTTGGCCTCTTAGAGTTAAGTACCGTGACCACTAAGTCACATATTTTTCAGCTTATTTCTGAGTTTGAAAAAAATAATGTTTTAATTATATAGTACTGTTTATCTTTTTAAACATATTGGAAAATCAAACTAATCAAGTGATGATCTCACTCTTAATTATTATTAGGCCTGTACTGGACCAGAACTTGACCTATACCGGGATGAAGCTTACAACAGCAACTTTTACATCTGCTCTGTACAATGTCCTTCCTGCTTTTGCATTCATAATGGCTTGGGTTTTCAGGTATATTTAATTAACACACACACAACACACCGTATATCATATATATATTCCTATTGTATATATTGCCCTAATTTGTTTGCATGGTTCAGGAAAATGTGGAATTATTTAATTTGTCTGGTATTAATGTTAGGCTTGAGAAGATTAATTTGAGAAGCCTGCATAGCCAGGCAAAAATATTGGGGACCCTAGTGACGGTGGGAGGAGCCATGCTTCTGACTCTAATTAATGGACCCATGTTGAATTTTCCGTGGACAAGAAGAAATCCCCATCACGAATCTACAGTTTCCACAGATCATCAAGATCATATAAAGGGAGCTATCATGGTTGCAGCGGGATGTTTCTGCTGGGCTGGTTTCGTCAATCTCCTAGTAAGTCTCTAAAGTTTAATGCAATTTTTTTTAATCAACTGAAATTCTCGAGATTCGAACTTGAAATATCTTTCAACATTAGAAAAAAGTATAAGTAGATTGAGAGTTGATATCTTTACTTGGAGTAACATGCAAGTAACAAACCACGACTATTGATGTGAAATCCTGTTCCTGGATTTCACTGTTATATGTATTATTGAGATTTTATATTATTTTTCGGAAATTTATATTAATTTATTTGAATTTATATTTTAATTAACTAGTTACAAAGTTTGAAGTTTGGAAATTAATTCTTTAAAATTCGTTGACCTTTTGAGGTCACAATTAATATTTTCGAATAAATCTCGAAACCACGAGCGTATAGGCGAAAGCCGTTTGCGAATCGGGATTACAACGGAAAAGATATGGACATCCAAAATCGTTTTCTTTCTTTTATTGAATTTTAGACTAGAAATTAATTAAACTCCCACCTTGTGGGAAAGAGTCCCAATCAACTTATTGTTTAAGGAGCAATCAGAAATTAGTGAGGAGGGGGGATCAATTAGGAAGGGAGAGAAAATACCTCCCCTTCCCGTCGACCCAGACACACGCACCCAACCCGTTCGACCCAGAGTGGTTTCCGACCATTTTTGCCATTTTTTCAGGCCAAACTCACTCATCCACCACCTGCAACCTCTTCCACAACCTCCCCTTTACCATTCCCGCCCAAGATCGAAGGGTTTTGGGTCCAAAATCACGAGGAACTTCACCGGAGCATCAGAGGTACTCGACATCGATCTCGTCATTCCAGCGAGTTACACCACCCACCACCACCATTAATCAACTCCCATTGGACCAAGAAATAAGACCAACTAGTGGTAGGGGCATCGGAACATCGAGGAAGGAGAATCGAAGCTCACCCATTCTAGGGTTTTGCGACGGGTGCAAGCCAATTTGAGGCCTTTTCCGACCAAATTGGACTTGGTCACAAATATAAAACTTGCTTTACGCATTAAGATCTTCATTTATGTAAAATTTGGTAATTTTTGGAAATAGTTGAATTTTCCGACGAGTGATTTGGATACCTTGATTTCATATGTGACGTTCGATTGATGAAATCTCATCGTATGACTATAGTTTTGTTAAAGGCCGCCACTTGGACATTAAATGAAATGATGTCCCAACCGTTGGGTTGTCGCCGAACCTTGATATGTTAGAATACGTAATATTTGAGGACCATAGGAACTAACGGATTGGAAATCCGACGTACGAATCTTCCCAAATTGAATTTCTAAGTTTGTAAAACCAAATGTTGATAGCAACCTAATTCTAGCAATTGGCAGAGATCAGACCGTTGGATCGTTCCAAAATTTTAGAATATTGTTCTAGAAGATAAATAAGACCCTTGGGAAGTTACGAATAAGAAATCCATGGGCGGATGTTCTAGATTGACTTGTATAAGGTTGTGGACCCCACATTTGACAGAGACTTTAGTTTTGGCTAATATGCTACGAATTGATATTTAATATTAAAAACCAGTATTACTAGAGACTATGTAGGTCTTAGTGAGCCTTTATTGGTTAGTGAGTTATCCCAGATTATATATACATCGGTTTATGTGTATGGGATGTCATATTGTGATGTATATGTGTTTATTTATCTTCTTAATAATGTGAAGGTTTTTTAGCCAAAATAGTCTTTGAGATTTGCATAACACATCACTTTGGTCCCTGAGATTGAAAATCAATAGAAATGGTCCCTGAGACTGTCCACCATCCATTATTTTGGTTTTTCGTTAAAAACTCCGTTAAGTGTCTGGGAGCTTTTGGCCGGAAATTAATGCAATTTTCAAAGCTTCGTAACTCAATTGTCTCTTAATCAAATTCGACCCATAACATATCAAAATGAAGATAAGAAAGTATAGAACAAGATTATACCTATTTAGAAGCCTAATGGTTGCCGAAGATGACCGGAAAATAGCCTGAAAGGTGACTGGTCGGCCGAAAAACTGGAAAACTCGCCGGAAACTGGGTAAACTTTAAACATTCGTAACTTCTTCAATACTCTACGAAATTGAGTGATTCAAAAATAAAAATCATACTTCTCAATGAGACAAAGAGAATGGTACCTTTCTATATGGCTAAATTATCGTGGTTTGGCCTAAAAACAACTTGAAAGTGGCTAACTTGAGACCAAGACAACCACTTTCGAGCCATTTTCCTGCCAAACCACAACGATTTAGCCTTTGAGAAAGGTATTCTCTTCATCTCATCGAGAAGTATGATTTTTATTTTTTAAATCACTCGATTTCGTTCAGTATTGAAGAAGTTATGAACGTTTAAAGTTTACCCAGTTTTTGGCGTATTTTCCAATTTTTCCATGGACTAGTCACCTTTCAGGCTATTTTTTGGCCATCTCCAAAAACTATTGGGCTTCCAAATAGGTAGAATCTTATTCTACACTTTTATATCTTTATTTTGATATATTATGAGTCGAATTTGGTTAAGAAAAGATTGAGTTACGAAGCTTTGAAAATTGCCCAAACTTTCGGCCAAGAGCTCCTGGATACTTAACAGAGTTTTTAACGGAAGGACCAAAATAATGGATGGTGGACAATCTCTGGGACCATTTCTATTGATTTTCAATCTCAGAGACCAAAGTGATGTGTTATGCAAATCTCGAGGACCATTTTGGCTAAAAAGCCTAATGTGAATGATAAGTATAATAAATGTTATGACAATGTGATCCTAGAATCCTATTAGATGTATTATGTAAAACTTATATGCTTGTGTGACATATTTGTTGGTGGCCATGAGAAGTTGATGGTACAGGTGACTACGTTGCAACTTATAGGGGTTGAGGTATAGGGTAAGTGGTGTGTTGAATTTACTGCACCATGTAGCAGTGGTACATGGATGGTCCTGCTTGGTATATCCGTGTTGGGGGACCATATGTATTTTAGGGGTGATTATGCTTGGTATATCGCGTTGGGTGATCACTACCTGCACGATGAAATTATGCTATGGTTCTGCTTGGTATATCCGCGTTGGGGGACCATATGCATTTTAGGAGTGATCATGCTTGGTATATCAGCATTGGGTGATCATTACCTAGAGCTATAGGATATAGTCTTGCTTAGTATATTCGCATTGGGGGACTGTTAGGGGTGATCATACTTGGTATATCTGCGTTGGGTGATCACTATCTATGTTATTAGACTATGCATATGGTTCTGCTTGGTATATCCGTGTTGGGGGACCATACGCATTCTAGGGGTGATAAGGATTAGTTGTACTTGGTACATTCCGAAGGCAATTATATTTCGTGGGATTCCGTTGAGTGGTCTGGAATTCCTACTCTTGCTCATTTCCATAAAGTTAGTTCGACCTTAGATTTAAGTGAGTAGGAATTGCTCACATTAGTCGTTATGTGTATAAATTAGAATTATCATGTTATTACTTGGAATCTAGGCAGAGAATTATGTAGAATTCCTTTATTAAATTTCGTGCATTGATATTTAATCTTGTTGACTGATTAATGTAGTTAAATGTTAATATAGTGCATCTCTGATTCTTGGGACTGATTAATTGAAGTGATTGTGGAATGATGTTGGATATGATTGTTATTAATACAATTAGATTAGTTGATCAATGTGACTAGAGAATACTACTGTGCTTTGTTGATTCTTTGATATATTACATGCTATGAATTGCGCTTTTATGTTGAAACATAGTTATTTATATGACGGATGAATTGGAAATCTTGATTTTCATGTGGGTTGTTATTTAGCCCTGAGTCTAGTAATTTCATGCTTGCCAAGTTCTAATAATTGATTGAGGAATGTTATGCCTTTCGGCTTGAACAGATTGTGATATATGTCGAATTGTAGTGAATGACGAACTACGAATGACTTGATCCTTATTTAGGGTACGTAGGTAGTTTAACGAGGAGGTTAGATGCAGCCATAAAGTATACAAAAAAATTACTATGCTTTTGGATCGTGAGTTGTGTTTGGCCCGTATCCTGGAAGTGGGGTATGATAGATGTATGGTTATTTGGTGACATCTTACGTTGATCCTGGACGTATGTCGGGATCGGGGCGTGACAATTGACATAAGTAACTATGCTAATACATAATTATCACTCTCAGTGTCATACTTGTTAGAGTATATTATGATTGAGACACTTGTTAGAGTATGTGTGTAGTTATTATGATTGAGACACTTGTTACAATTTTAGAGAATCAGTTAGTTGATGTACTTGTATTGTTGACGACTATGTAAATCTAACCTCATGTATTGCTTCTTCACTAAGAGTCAAGATTGTTCTTCTTCATTCTCTCTCTCTCTCTCTCTCTCTCTCTCTCTCTCTCTCTCTCTCTCTCTCTTTCTCTGTGAAACTCTTTGTTGTTCTTCCTTTCTTTACAAAGATTACAAGTACAATATTGATCAGGGGATATAGCTTAACAATACTAATCAAGGCTTTTGTAGGCGATTACACTAAAGTCATACCCTGCTGAGCTCTCCTTAACAGCTTGGATATGCTTGGTGGGCACGGTTCAAGGCTCTGCGGTGGCCGTAGCTTTTGAATGGAATAACCCTACATCTTGGTCCATACACTTCGATTCTAAGTTGTTAGCTGCTGTTTATTCTGTAAGAACTTCGTAATTTAACCCCAAGCTGTCTGATAAAAAATATTGTTGCATACTACACACTCGCGCACACACGCATGCGCGCACACAAACACACACATATACATCCATATATATATATATATATATATACACACACACTCGCACGCATATATATATGTATATCTATATGTATATATACATACTCGCACGCGTGTGCGCCCACACAAACACGCACATATACATACATATATATATATACATACATACACATACATACACACACACACACACACACATATATGTGTGCAAAGGGATCTCCATTTTTTCAAAAAAATAGGGATAGGTGTGGTGCCCACTTCACATCGAACTTTAATAATCCAAACCATCTATTTTATAAGTCTCGACTCATAGATCATCCTTGCAAAAATTCAATTAAATCCGAATAATTTGCCTATGTAATTATCAAGATAAAAATTCATTGTTTGTTGTAACAAAATATTCGTTAATTTTTTTGAATCCAATTAGATGTCTTAAATATTTCTGATTTGACTAATATTTTGCAAGGATGATCTATGAGGGTAACTTAAAAAATAGATGGTCTAGATCGTTAAAGTTCAATGTGGTTTGGACCCCACAACTAATCTCCCCATTTTTATAAGGTTCGATGTGGTCTGGATCGTTAATTTTTTTATTTTTGTTTTTGAAATAGAAGAGAGAGGAAGGGAGTGATAGAAAATGTGGGAGTGGGAAGATTTTTATTTTTTAAATAGAGATATGTTAGGATCACATGTTGGTGAGGCTTTGAAAAAAAAAAAAAAGCAAAATTTGGTTGTGTGAAATTACATTTCTACCCTATATTTCTTATTCATGTTCTGTTTTAATTAGAGCGTTAAATTGGTAATTTCATAGGGTTTTAGTTGACAATGAGTGTTTTATTAATTAGTAGATACACACACACATATATTTCTATACATACATATACTTTACTAGTTTATATATTACAGCCTGAAGATCTTTTGATGCAGGGAATAATGTGTTCAGGGATCGCTTATTACATTCAGGGAATGGTAATGAAGGAAAGAGGACCTGTTTTTGTGACTTCTTTTAGTCCCCTAATCACGATTATTGTAGCCGTTATGAGCTCCTTCATTTTAGCTGAGATCATGTACCTGGGAAGGTAATTTAGCATCAATCTCTCTTTTCTACTAGGAGCACCTTGCATTTATTTAGCTTTTTCAAAACAAAAATACAAAATAAAGAAGAATAAAATGGGAAAATGAAATATGTACAAATGGAACTGCATTATTACAAACTTTCTAACAAACAATAGAATCAAGGGACACTAAACATACAATAATTAAGTCGTATGTAAATCGCATGTAGTGCTCCTTTTTTGCTGGTTATTGTCCCTGCGGTTTTAAACTATTAAAAGTGTTTCTTTATTCGAAGATTAAAAGTTTATAACTTGTTTAGTTGTGCATATTTTCCTACAGAAAAAAAAATGTGGAGTTAACAAAGCAAATTTGTATTTTTACAGAGTTATTGGAGCACTAGTCATTGTGATTGGCCTTTATATGGTTCTATGGGGGAAAAGCAAGGATCAACTTCCATCTAAGTCAGTAAAAAATGATAACATGGAATTGGCTACGACTATTTAACAAATACTACACTGCATGGACAGGATACTGACTTCAGATATATGTGGCCATTGATGTTACTAATAAGAAGCTGATATATTTATCTTAAGGAGGAAGAGCAAAATACTTTATAATAACTACTTGGAATTTGAATTTTCAATCTGTAACAAATTTCATGCAAAGCCAAAAGTTAATTTAGTATAATGTTACATCCTTTATATATGTATCAAACCCAATATATGCATGATTGAGTCCATGGTTATTTGATGTAAAGCTGGCAATTTAAAACCGAGATTAACAAGAATCAGTAATATCAAATTTCACTTGATAAGAGATAAACACAGAAATTAATAGATTTTTTCAATGAGTAGGTCAAGTCATGCTGAAGTGAATTGTTAGCAATGCTGGAACCAAAGGGCTCCTGATATAGATTAGTCTCAACTCCTTAAATAGGCGCTGCAAATGCACTAAAATGTACAACAATAAACGTTAGTACCAGTTTTGGTACAGTCAAATAGGAAGGTCAGGCCACCGAAGGAAGAATTCTATCCCAAACATGAAAATCAGCAACCGAATAACCGACGCTAGTTATCACATCCACTAGAAAATTGACTTCCCTAAAGACATGCTTCCAACAAATGTCCTCAAAAGTTAAATGACAACTTTTTTAAATGACTTAACTAATACTAATGATGATAGTTGATTTGAGACGACTAGCAAGTGCACTGGTGTTTGCTTGCACTCTTCAACTAGCAAAGCACGAGACCTATTTTAATTGCCAAAATTGTGAGGGGTTACTCCCATCCAAGCTCCTAGGGATTCGACGGATTCTACGTAGTATTGCCTCGAAAAGTCGATCGAATTAATCCTCATCACATATTTACAACTTACAAGTTAACTTTACCAAAGTTTAGCTAGTAGTCTAGTGTGAGACGATCAAAATCATAGAAGATAATAAGTAGTTTAATTGATTATGGAACAGGTGTATAGGAAACTTAGGGCAAGTTTTTTAACAAAATATAGGAATTGGAATGATTTTGATTCTTAAGTTCCATGCATTTAGGAAAATATGAGTATGAAAATTGATCATTTCACTTCTTTACTTTCCTGTGCGTTTACTAACACACAAACAATAATTAAAGTGTGAGATTCCCTAGTAATCAATAATCAAATATCAAAAAATAAGGATCACATCAACTAGGAGTTTATTTGATCCGACTTCCTACTTCCTCTACTTCTAATTTCTCGGATTTTCATATTTGAAGGGTTGAAATCCTTTTTTTTTTTTTTTTTTTTGTTGGGGGGGGGGGGGGGGTGGTGGTAGGTTGGGTTGTTGCTAAAGGGTCGTTTTCACAGGACTCATTTTCCAGCTACCGGCCAATAATTAGCCTAATCATGAAATAATTTAGTTTTAATCAGGTAAAATGTTTGTAGATCACCACTACTCACTAGTACAATGCTTGAACAGCTTCTTTGTCTACTATTATTATTATTGGAAAGAATAAAAACCAACTAAATCTCTGACTTGGTTGCCATAAATTGCTCAGTGCAGTTAACCTTTCTTCCCACTAACAATGTTTTTGGACAATCAAAATTTGGCAAAGTGCCAAACCCTACCATATTTTCCGATTTCGATGTTATGCAGAAAATGGAGTTATATCTTTCTTAAGAAATCGTTTTCGAATTCACTGCATCGATTGAGTACTTGAATTTGAAAAAAATCTGAGGCTAGGAGTCTATATAATGAATCGTTTATGGCCTCTACACCTCACATAGCTCATAAGCTTTGTTTCATGGTTTGATTAGAGAGACAAAAGCAGATTAGGACAATGTTTAGTGAGTCTTTGGTTAACCTAATCTGTCGGGCAAAGCTACTCATAGCTGTGATTCTCTTGCAGTGTGGCTATGCAGGTCAGAACGTAATTGCTAGTCTTGCTCTAAACCAGGGAATGAACCATTTTGTATTCTTAGTCTATACAATGGCTATTGCAACTGTTTTCATTTCTCCTTTTGCTCTTATTTTGGATAGGTTTGTTTGCTCTTTCGATATCCATGCAGAACAATCTTCTATTGTTAGGCAGTCATGTTTAGAAAATATTACTAATCGTCAAGATTAAGCACCAAGAAATTGCAGCCGAACATGACCTCGCGAGTAAGATTCTTAACCGTTAAGCGTAATGTTAACGTTTGGCTAAGCAACTCTAAACGACCTTATTTGAAGTATCCACATCCGTCATGTTCAATATTTTCCTGCAATTGCATTTGTCACACACAGACAAAACGCACACTTTAAGCAGTTGAATTTATAAGGGTTTTGCAGAGAAAGTGAACATTAGGAAACTTCATAGCCAAGCAAAGGTAGTGGGGACTATAGTCATAGTTGGGGGAGCTATTATATTGACTCTGGTGAAAGGACCGAAACTTAAATTTCCATGGACAAGGGGCAAACGTCTAAACTATGTTTATCACCAATTGCGAAGTGATTCAAACCCTAAAGACCTCATTAAGAGTGCCCTCGTGACTGCAGCATCTTGTTTCTTCTGGTTTTGTTTCATCATTTTGCAGGTAGGGGCTCTTAAATCTACACCATAGATCACATTTTTATACTTTTCTGAAAACTATTATTAACATTCCAAAATTCTTCTCTTATTTTTTCGTAGATGTATGAAAGTGTGAAAATGATATTTTTTGAAGTATAAATATAAAAAACTCTATATTTTTCTTGATTGTCCAAGTAAAAAGTAAAAATATGATGGTTAATTCTAATCAGTGCAGGCTTTTATGCTAAGATCATACCCTTGTGAGCTCTTCCTCATTGCTTTTACAAGCTTTTGGGGCCTGGTCCAATACCTACCCTTTTCTTGGAACGGGAAAACCCTAATCAAACTTTTAGCATCTTTTAAGGGGGTAAGAAATTTTTATGCAACATTTTTTTTTTAAATGCTTGAATCGACAAATTGTAATTTACATTCACATAATTGGTTTTGCCGCAGGCAATACTCTCTGGGGTTAATTATTATATCATGGGAGCGGTAAACAAAGAAAAGGGGCCTATTTACTATTCTTCTTTTAACCCCTTAGGCACAGTAACTACTGCAATTATGGGTTCCCTTGTTTTAGCTGAGCAGAAGTTGAACGAATTTTGAGTTTTAGAAAGTAAAGTGATGACTTTAGAGTTATAGAGGGCAAAGTAAGATCAAAATAAAGTTACAGGACGTATGTAAAAATAAGCCATAAAAGTATGTAATTGTAAAAGTTTCATGCCCTTGGTCCGCTAGACCCAAAGTCACGAGTAACTAGTTTACCACTTGGCATAATAAGTTCACGGTTAAAACATAATTGGACAACGAGTTTATACTTTAATATGTCAATAAATATCCAACGCACTCATGTTATAACACGTGAATATGAACCTCAAATTTATTTAATTAATGGCAAGACTAAGATAACCAACATAAACAATAGTTAGCCTCCACAGAGAGGCTGCATCATCTATCAGCCTGAAGACAATGCTTCTTCAATTGGAAAGCGGCCAACTCAGCATGGTTACTTCAAAACATTTTTCAGAGAGCAAAACAAACGTTCACACAATATCAAGTAACAGATAATAAACTGTCCAAAATCCAAAATTCTATTTTTATATGAACTGTTTCAAACGGCGAAATACCTGTAAACCATCCACCAAATGCAGTATTCAAATCGAGGTGTCTATAACTTAGTAATTTACTATAATCTGTACGCTGCATTGCTGCCATGCATGATCACATCTCAATTTAACCCCCTAACAAGTTGATGAGGAAAATTCCGATGTCAAGAAGGTACAGCAGTTTCATCTTTTCCATAGATACGCTGAAGTTCTCGGGTTGCGGCTTGATATGATGCTGAAAAAGGCAAACATAGAGATTGTATGAGAGAAATTGTGTTAAGCAGGTCACTCCAAAAAATCATCTAAAATTATTCATCACCTTTCCAGATGCGGAAATTCTTCTGATTAATAGGAGACCCTGTCACAGTTTGAATGGCCTCAAACAGCATGTCCTGAGGAGTGTTCTTCAGCTCTTGGACTACTGCATAAATGGTCTTTCCGTTCTCAAAGTAGATGTGATTATTGGGATGTTTGGTCTTGGCACCAGCATGACGCTCAAACTCATAAGCATTAAGAGACTGCATGATATAATTAAACGTTCGAACTAAGTTACAAATTGCAGATCGAAAGCTAATTGATCAAAGTGGGTAGCTCCAGTAGAGCAATAGATCATGGAACAAATAGGGTGGGAGGCCCAACCACCACACTACACGTATAGATGCAAACCCCCCTGGTTACCATACGTGCGACTCTCACAGCATACAGCTAAATGAAACATTTCTTTTTAATTTTTCTACACTGTTAATAAAGCACTTCCCTAAGTTACAATTTTGAAAGATATGAGGATCAATTCGTTGTGTCTTACTTCAAAGCAGTTGAATCTAACAAGAGTTCATTACCTTTGTGTGATTGCATTGATCGCAGGAACATAGATACCCGGCCCCTTTTATGGTTGCTTTGAGGTTTTTCTGCAGATAACATATACAAGTCAAATCAAGGAATTATTACAGAAAATTAATCACCTGTCAAAAGAATCAGAACGATCAATAGTTATCAGCTTACCTCCCGGGACCAGGAAACATAATTCACTGGAACACCATCAAACGTGCCAGTTGATAACAAACTTTTGACATTTGAAGGGAAGTTGTTTGGAGGAGCTTTCCTAGCAGTCCTTGGCTCTTTAATTTTTGGAACCGTATCAGTTTTAGAATCAACTTGCAGAGCTTCACCTACATTTGGATCTGTATGTGACTGAACTGGATCCTTCAGGCCAAGTTCTTCTGACTGCTGAGCCGTGTTCTGACTACTCGTCAGCAAATCATAGTTGTTGATGATCCCGCCAGAAGGATTTGTCTCGGGTTCATCATGGAAACTTCCAAAAGAGATGGGTGCTGTCATTCTTATTGTAATTATGACACATAGAATTGGTAACTCCTTTATCAAAGGGAGGACCAATTGGTACAACAGTCGAATCAGCCTTGTCATAGGCCGGACCCATTGATGTAATATTATCAGTCTGCTTATCATAGGTGGGAGCCATCGAGATGAAATTCTCGTTTGCTTTACCATATGTTGCACCCATAGAAATAAAATTCTCATCACCTTTGTTGTAGGATCTACCTAATGATATGAAACTGCCCTCTCCCTTTTCACATGACTGGCCTATTGATATAAAACTTCCATCCTCCTTGGCAAAGGGCGGACCCATTGATAAGTTACCATTGTTGCCCTTGTTATAATTTTGCGCCATCGATATGAAATTCCCATTTCCCTTACTGTAGGCGTGACCCATTGAAATGAAGTTGTCATCTGCTTTATTAAAGGCAGCCTATTGAGATTCCGTTCTCTTCGCCATTATTATAAGTCGGACCCAAAGATATGGTGTTGTCATTGCTCTTATTATATGCAGTACTCACTGAAATTGTATTGTTGTCTCCTCTAATGTAGGAGTGCCCCATTGACGCAGACATGATGTTCTCAGAGTCCCTAACTTCATTGACCTTAACTTTTCTGAGTCCACCAAAACTGAGACATGATGATTGGTCTTCGATAGAGTTAGACATTGACAAACCCACTGACGGATCATTTCGATATTGATTCTCAAAACCCTTTCTTCCCAAATTCATATGTCCATTTCCAACAGATTGAATGTTCCTCTCACCTGGGTTGACTGGCCGTACTGGCTCAGATCCGAAACGCCGATCAGAGAATTGCCCTGGAACTGACTGAAACCCTGAAGTATTTTCCCACGGCGAAATAGCCAAATGTGGAACTCCTGAAACTGGCCTGCCATTAGCAGCCTCCATTGCGTGCTTCTTGTTGTTGAAGAGCTCCACCCCATTGGAATCCACAAACCACGGGTGACCTTGCTTTGATCTAATCTGGAAGGATTGTCATAACCCATATCTGAAACTGGCCTGCCATTAACAGCCTCCATTGTTTGCTTCTTGTTGTTGAAGAGCTTCGGCCCATTGGAATCCATAAACCACTGGTGACCACGCTTTGAATCTAATCTGGAAGAATTATCATAACCCATCTCTCCATCAGTTAGACAGCTAGAATCTCTTGGAGTCCACAAACTTTTGGGTTGGAAAGACTGCCAAAGAAAATTACTGTTTAGATTGAATGACAAAATGTTAAAATAAGAACAGTAGCTTTCTAAACATAAGCATATTCATTAAAATAATAGCATCTGAAAATAGAGGAGACATGTATATGAAGACAGAAGGATAAACAGATCGTTCTACAGCACCACTTAATGTTGAATTTTAAGAGCGATCAAAAGAAATTACACGTGATTCATATCTTCCAAGAAGATACACACACGATTCACTAACAGCTTATTTTTATAGATTTTTTAACTCCCACCAGAGATGCTTTCCTAGACAACCAAATGCATTTTATCATTTCACATATCAGTGGATTTCACAAAATGGACTACCAAAAAATTAATCCCGTTCAGAAGAATATTGGCAGTGGTGCTAACAAACCAGGTCCTGGCTGTAACAATGAAATTATTAATAATTTCTTATGTCTGTCCAAATCAGTTATGCTCAGAAGCATCAAATCTTTTCCTACATAATGCAAAAGGACTTGGAGAGAAATCATTTTATGATGGAAGAGAAAGAAAATTTTGCCTTACGGAGCTGTAGGCAATTCAAAGCGTCAAAGAACAACTTCCTAATATGCATGGTTTCCAAAACTAATTGTTACAAAAATCATTTTAAAATAACAATAAGAACCAACACATTTGGTATTAATAACAACAATAGAGGCTGGATTTAGCAAAAAGAACAGCAAGTTGCTGTTAATCATGGAAACTCTTCTAAGGAAATTATTAGGCATTTATTTGATAAAGCTTTGTATCACATCGGTCCCCATTAGATAAAGCTTCCTGAGCTAGTATGATCAGATACATCTAACCATGATTAGATTTCTTCACCAATATGCTAAGTAAAATAATTTGTTAAGAAAATAACATAATTATCAAAGCATAAATATGCGCTTCGTAAGTAAATTTATTTCTTACTAGCTGTACTTAGCGAGCTATGAGAAGAAAATTCCTTCAAAAAGTAATGAAATGAAATATCAATAAATGCAGAAATCCTATGTTAGCTCGTGTACCTTTAGCTAATAAGTACAAGATACTAGAATCTTGATAGGAATTGATCTCATATACTTCTAATAATCCAATGTTAGCTCACTTTTTTTTTCAATTGTTTTTACAAATTTTTACTATAGAAGAGGGAAATCTTTCAGCGCTTGATGTTGATCCCACACACAAAGCGGTCTAAGTTAGACAAGTTATTCTATAATCCAAAGTTGCAAGGATGCTTAACTGGTCACTGCAAATTTATTCAAGTATTCTGATCTTACTATTACTCAACGTAACTGGTATCAAACCTAAACTCTTGAAAGCTGCTAACTAAGTTCTTTTTTTTTACTTAGATGACAATTTCTCTCAATAATGTTTTTCAATAAGTTTGACATTGAAGCAAATTACTAAGAAGCATTATGCAATTAACAGTCAGTAATAACCAAAAATGTATTCTAGTAAGAAAACAGATGCTCATGGATAATGCATATCTAGTTCTTTTTGGTCGCCCAAATGCAAACGTTGAGGTCCAGAATCACTGGATATAGCTACTCACATACCCACCTTACCGTCGCAAAAGAATCCATCCTTTAAATTGAATTCTATGAATGTAAATTAGTAAATAATGTAGCAAGGAAATTACAGATCATTTTCAGTCTGATCACCAGAAGTCAAGCGTGTAGAGATCAAATACCATAACTCTGTACAAAAAGCACATGGCTTTCCATTCGGCATATAAGCCAGTTGTCATTTTTCATTAAAAATTCACAGTTTTCAAACAATCAAAACAAGATTGGGTTCCCAGATCAGATTGAAAATATCAACAACGCAAAGATACGATTAATTAATTCTCAAAGAACCAACGCACACGAAAACACCTATTTTACATACACAAAGAAGATCATCGACCTGAAAATAGATAGAAAAAAGAAACAAGCACACAGAGAAAAAAGCTGCAAAACAGGCAGCACCACGATTTATCAAAAGCCCGATACCTCTCAGGTGCAATGGTATCAAAAACCCCAAAAAAGATAAACCAAAAATTTCGACACGACATTGGCATCAAAAAGCTTCAATCAGAGTTCAGAGTCTACCATTTTTTGAAAAAGGCTCACTGAGTCACCACAGCACAGCTCAATGAACTCGCTCCCTCACTGTCCACCTCAGCTTTTCCCACACTCCACTCTCTGTCAAACCCAAACCATGCAACTCCAAGCTCCAAGCTCAGGAGCCTCTGCTCGACCAATCTGCACACTGCAAAAACAAAAACCCTAAAAAATTGATCTTCGATCACATAGAGCGCGCAGTGACGACACAGATTGAGAAAAATACGCAGAGCTCAAAGCGATCAAACTGAATTTTCAATAACCTATACATACGCAAATTATATGTATATAAGCACGATACACAGAAAAATGGAGGCCAAAACCTAGAAATTGAGAAGAATGAGAGGAAAGAGTACCTTCGCCGGTGCGATTTTCCCGCGCCGGAACACAGAATTTCCTTTTCTTTTTACTTTTTATTTTATTTTTTTCCTGAGAAATAAGACTGTGAAGGACTGGGCTATGAGAAAGATATTGGTGAGCTTGGGTGGCAATGTCTACTACGGAGCTCTCTACCATTATGTTTATGGCCCTGTTATTAGTCACCGTACACGTGGCCAGTTTGGCTTTTGATGGGTTTTCTCCGTGAGCTCTCTGTTATTAGGGGACGTTCGATATAGGGATGTCAACGATGCGGATGAATAACGTACACATAGTTGCCGGATTTGTCATATCCACTATTTCTTTATTTTTAGCATCAAATTGAATAAATGAAACGAAAATCATCAATATAAATAGGATAATATTAGGAATACTAAATTTGAAAATTATATTTGTCAAAACTAAATGATATGTTACCAATAAAAATAAGCACATTTATCAACGTTTAAGTAATAAATCAATCATCAACTTTCATATCATTTAGTTTCCAAAATTTTGTCTACAAATTTAGTCTACCTAGCATTACCCATATAAATAATACAAAATTACTATTCTTATCCCATTTGTATTATATTCTAAGAGTAAATTGCCGATTTTTTTGTTGAACTTTTACTTAACTTTCGATTTTCTCCTAAACTTTTAAATTGGAAAATTAAGGACTCAAACTAGTTTTTTTGGCCAATTTCCCCCATGCTGTTAAGTTTTCATTCATTTCATTCAAATTTATGTTAAATGGAAGTATGTACGCAACATATGAAGGTAGTCTGGTCACTTTGTTCTTTTAAATAATTGAAAACCTTAGATTTCTAAAATGTTGACATGTGCAAATCTGTGTAATTCTATAGCTTTTGTATCTAAAGGTCTAGCGAAGTGACATTTTTGTCTTCAAAGGAGAGTCACGTGGTGTGCACATGATAAGAGTTAACGATAATTTGAATGGAATATATATGAGACTAATGGTAGGGGGAAATCAGCAGTTTACCCTATTTCTAATAAAAATAGGACTTACTATTTATGTTAGTGAGCCATATTATATTAAAAATGTGGTATGAAAAATGTAATAAATGTAGCATTACTTAATTAAATATGAATGTAAGAAAAAAATACAGAGCTTGTTTATTATTTTTCTTCTCACACATATTCATCGGGTATTCTTGATAGCCATGCTAGTCGAAAACCATATTTCCCATCGATTAACGGGAGACTATGATTAAAAAAATATATATCGTTTATTAAAATATCAAGACATCCACGTCTAAGAATAAAAGATATGATTAGAGAAAACAATTAGTATTTAAAAAAATATATTTACATTGTGAAGTCAGACTTCCACTTTGAGTCGGATGTTACTGATAGCAAATTTGGTTTTCCAAAACAAATAAATAAATATATACATACATACATACATACATACATATATATATATATATAAATATATATCCCTTGTTTGGAAATGCTGTGAAGGTCAATAGTATTTCTCTAATGAACAGTCGTTTATTTCCATCCCACATTTGTTTGTGTAGTAAAGAAGAATGAAAGTCTGTTCGACTTTCCAATATTTTCCTTAAGAAAAGGAAACACCCAGAATATTTAAGTACAAAGTTGTAGTTTTAGTACTTAATCAGGACAATTAATGATGAGATAAGAAGAAAGGTTAGCTACTCGATGAGTAGGAATTTCTAATCAAAACTCTTCAGGTCTAAATCATAGAGATTTGTATTTATGATCAGAACCGTTCATATTATGAATTATATTGTAAAGATCATCTCTACAAAAAATGAATTAAAATTAAGATCGTTTAGTCAATCTATTATAGCAAATACATAGACCATTCATTATGCTTTTACCAATTCTGTTCATCTATTTTTGTACAGTTCGATGTCTAAATGAACTTAGTTTTAATTGATTTTTTTGTAGAAACGATCTTTATAGAGTGATTTATAATATGAACAGTTAATTATCATAAATACAAAGTTCTATGAATCGACAACGAACAATATTGAGTAGGAACACCTACTCATTCTTTGAGTAACCAAATATCATTCATGAAATAAATCAATAAATGGTTTCAAAGGAAAGGAACGAGGAATTTTTGAATATGTCAGAAACATCATCCGGTATCCCGAGTGCCATAATACAATTAGTTTAAGTTTTTTTTTTTTTTTTTTTTTTTTTTTATAAGTTTCCAACCAATTGTATTATACTATTAGGTGTACCAGGCCGTATTCGTAGCACACTAACATATCTCTCATAAGGGACAAGCGAACCCCCAAGACCGGGGATTCAAGGGAATAGAGTTTCATACTCATTTCCAAGCCTCTAATATGCGAACATGTACTCCATTGCAACTTAATTCCAGGTGCTGAATAGTATTAATTACCAAGTTAGATGTTAAAATCCTAGGGTTTTGGCTTGCCAAACAATCAACAGAAAAATTGCTAATTAGAGTGAAGTCAGATACACAGCTCATCTCATTCTTTATCACAAAGGCTCCAAAAGGATCAGAAAGTAGATGTCTTATTTGGTGCTAAAACAAACATATACTGATATGCAAGACAGAAGGAATGAGATCAGAAACCCTGACACATCCTACAAAAGAAACATAACCATCACAAGGCATATCCATCGTTATAGGATGCCAAAGCAAAATTTTCTAGCTAGAAACTATTCATAAGATATAGAAAATTGATCGTTCCTGGTGGGTAATTAAGCGGAAGAAAGTATGACAAAATGTCCTAATGCCCTCGATATCCAGTTGCAGAATAAGGGCTAGTCCGAGAAGAAAGAATGCATGCTCTTTGGCGTTTCCTTTCTTGCGGCTAGAGGGTGTTCCATGCTGAAGGGAAAACAAAGTGCTAACTCAAACACGACACAGATAGATGTTTAAAGAGAGAAACATATAGCAGTTCAATCGACAGGAACGGGCCAACAGTGTAATTCTACTGACCTAATTCTACAAACAGGAAACTGCTTCGTCTCTCCCAATGAAATCTTTGCAGGAGTTCTCTCAGAAAAAAAATAAAAAAATTGCGCACGAGTAAGGGAATTAATTAGTGTAACTTACTCAAAACCTATGTTCTTCCCAAGGATTTAGTGAATGGTTATTTTATGACATGAATCAGGAAGTTACTTGTTTTCTTGATTTTTCAAATTTATTTACTCGTAATTGACCAAAACCCTAACCCTAATTAAACGCCCAAGAACTCCACAATTGAAACCCTAAAGCTTGTAGAGAAGTCAACTGATATCATTCCTGATATCTTGGCTTAGTTTAGGAAATAAATTTGTAATTGATTTCTATAGATTTATATTCCTGTTGTACACCTCGAATGTAGGCTAGTTTACTTCTCTGTCAAAAGTTCTTCTTTGTATAAATGTCTTGGTATCAATAGAAGAAAATCACTTCCGCAAAATATATTTTTACTCTATTTTACAAAGCTGCACATTGAAAAATATTTCGAAATGCCCATCTTTCACCAACGCATAATCATATCCCAAAGCCTCCAACTATTGACACGAAGCTACTTCGCCAGCTGGTTGGATTGCGGCTGCAAGGTTTGACGAAAGTGATGGGAAGATTAGAGAAGCGAGACGACTGATTCAAGAGGGTTCGAGTAGTGCCCCAGTAGCGAGGATGTGTGGTTGGAAGCGTGTAGGCTTGCGACGAGCTGCGAGGAGAAGTGGCTTACTGCGGTCGTGACTGCTGCCCGCGAAACCCTCCAAGAAGCTTATGCCGCCATTCCCAATTCTAAAGAAATTTTGCTTGCTGCTTCGAAGCTTGAATTTGAGAATAAAAAACCTGAGAGGGTTCGAATGCTTCTTGTCAAGGCGCGACAAGAGGGAGAGGGGGAACGAGTGTGGATGAATCAGCAACTGTGTTGAGAGAGAATTAGGGAAATTTGATAAGGAAAGGAAGTTTGTGGACAAAAGGGTTGGAGCTCTTCTTCGTTCTTCAAGTTGTGGTTCATGCATGGATAGCTAGAGGAACGACTTGATAATTTGGAAAACGCCAAGGAGGCTTGTAACTTGCGTCTCAAACAATGCTCCAAGTCTATACCGCTTTAGCTTTCTCTTGCTAGTCTTGAAGAGAGGACGAACAGGCTGAGTAAGGCAAGTGCATGCAGTTCTTACCATGTCCGAAGAAGATCCCTAGAATCCTCAACTGCATCTTGTTGCCGTCGCACTGAATTGAGGCATGGCAATCACAAGGAAGCTGATGTTTTGATGGCAAAGGATTAATTTGCAGGAATGTCCCAATAGTGGTACCTTGTGGCTATTGAGATGGTACTGCGTACCCAACGAAAAACCAAGAGTATGGATACTCTCATGAGATCTGATCGTGATACGGTTTGTTGTTGCTGCTGTGGTTAGTGGACAAAGCTAGGGATTTATACTAGTTTGAACTGTAGCAGAGGAGAACCACAAGGATCTGGTTAAAAGATGTGTTGCGGCGAATCCAAAGCATGATGAGAAATGGCAACCTGTTTTGAAAGCCGTGGAAAACTCTCACCAACCGACTGAAGCTCTCTTGAAGAAACTGGTGGTTTCTCTAGACAAGGATATCAATAGAGTGAAGCAAAAATGGTAAAACTAATTCTTCAACTGGCTTCTCTTTTTTCAGAATCCAGGTTATGCTACAAGAGATTAATTTATTTACCAATGGCTTATATTGTTTCACTTGTTTTTATTTTCAACAGTTATCTAGCACATGTTGCTCCATTATGGCCTGGCTTTGCTTTGTCTCCTTCCTCTTATTTCCTTCATGAAATATATCATCAGTCATTTCGATAATGAAACTACCAGTATTTACTATTCATCAATTCTTTTTATTTTTGTTTATAATTATTTGTTTAATTTCAAAAACTATAATGAAGACAATACTTTGTAATTTTCTTTTTTATTCTTGCGAATTAGACAGAAAATAATAGGTTGACTAGAAAGGTTGGGGGAATAATGATAATTTTGAGGAAATGGGAAGAATGGTGTTTATGAAGGGAAGGGTGAAGTGGAACTTAGCAAGTAGGGAAAGATTGAAGATATTGGTGGGTTTGATGGTACGTCGAAAGTGTAGGGGAACTGAGAGACTAATGGGGTTGGTGAGATGGAGGAAAAGTCGAGGAGGAAATGAAACAACGGTGTCTAAAGGGGTGTAAAGCAACTGCATGTGAGGATGGGAACTAGGGTACAGGCAGGAGATGAAACAAGTAGTAATTAATTCTGATGACACTGGTAATTAGGAGAAAGAAAGTTTTGGGAAGAAGTAAACAGTGGTCATTAGTGCTATAGCCATAGTTTGTTCATATTGTGGCCATACGCCATTGTTCAAGTATAAAGTTCTTCAAAAGCAGGAAGAGCCAAAGTAAACTAGCAATCCAAAAGATAAGAAATTTGTTACTCTGTTTATACATTTTGTTATCACTGTTTATGTGACTTATGTACTTGATGACTGTGGTCTTTAACAGTTTGTTGAGGAGCTGTCCTTGATGTGCCATCAATGCCAGACGAGAAGAGTGACAAGGAGTGTTCGCTGCAAAATATGTAACGGGAAGGGATTTTCTGTTCCTTCCATATGGAACTGTCATGCATTTATCTGCTCACACTTATTCATTTCTGGTTACTAACTTGTAGAAGATGTTAGATTTGTTTGACTAAACCCACATCAATTTATCTGAGTTTATCCCAGTAAAATCCAGAAAAGTTGTGATCTTAGATTTGATTTTGAAAAGACGGAGGGCGATAATGTGATTGCCTTAATGTTTTTAATTATAGTAAAGGGCTTTGAACATTGAACCTGTCCTGATCCTAGTTCATCGCCCCACCCTCTTTCACGGTCACACCATTTGCACTAACCTCCCAAGGGTTTAGGTACCCTCTCTCCCGTCGATATAATATATATGTTTCTTTGGCTACTAGATAATGTTAAGAAATTGCTCTAATAAATCTAGTAATAAATGAGGCATGTGCCAACATAAAAGAGTGTACGCATCATCAACCATATATATATAGGCTTTTTAGCCAAAATGGTCCTTGAAATTGTCCACCATCCATTATTTTGGTTCTTCCATTAAAAACTCCGTTAAGTGTCCTGGAGCTCTTGGCCTGAAGTTTGGGCAATTTTCAAAGCTTCGTAACCCAATCATTTCTTAACCAAATTCGACTCATAATATATCAAAATGAAGATAGGAAAGTGTAGAACAAGATTATACCTATTTGGAAGCCAATAGTTGCCGGAGATGGCCAAAAAATAGCCTGAAAGGTGACTGGTTCGCTGGAAAACTAGCAGGAAACAGGGTAAAATTTAAACGTTCATAACTTCTTCAATACTTAACGAAATCGAGTGATTCAAAAACAAAAAAAATCATAATTCTCAACGAGACGAAGAGAATGGTACCTTTCTCGACGGCTGATTCTCCGTGGTTTGGCCGGAAAACGGCTCGAAATTGGTTAACTCGAGACCAAGACAGCCACTTTCCGGCCAAACCACAGCGAGTTAGCTATCAAGAAAAGTATCATTCTCTTTGTCTCGTCGAGAAGTATGATTTTCATTTTTTAATCACTCGATTTCGTTGAGTATTGAAGAAGTTATGAACGCTTAAAGTTTACCCAGTTCCCGGCGAGTTTTCCAGTTTTCCCACAGACAAGTCACCTTTCAAGCCATCTCCGGCAACTATTGGGCTTCTAAATAGGTATAATCTTGTTCTACACCTTCCTATCTTCATTTTGATATATTATGGGTCGAATTTGGTTAATAAACGATTGAGTTACGAAGCTTTAAAAATTGCCCGAACTTTCAGCAAAAAGATCCAGGACACTTAATGGAGTTTTTAACATAATGGCCAAAATAATGGATGGTGAACAATCTCAAGGACCATTTCTAGTGATTTTCAATTTCAAAGACCAAAGTGATGTGTTATGCAAATCTCAGAGACCATTTTGGCTAAAAAAACATATATATATACACACACGCGCACAGTCACTGAAAAAAACCTTTATACATATGGAGATATTATATAAATACTCCAAATCGATTATTGCCAGAGTATTTAAATCATTGGTGTGTCCAATTGACTATCAGATTGGGATAGACTTCTAAAACGCGTTAATCTAAAAAAATAAATGAAAAAAATGAAAAAAAAGGGCGAGTGTAATATATATACTGGAAGTCTGAGAAAGTAAAAAAATATATTTCGTAGTTGACGGGCCGCCGGCGGTTTATTTTCTGCTTACTGGCATGGTCTTTGAAAATTAAGACAGCACTAAAAAAAAAAATCGTAGTTAAAATTTGAAAAACACCTTTTTACACAGTCACAGACTATCTGCCATGCAGCACGAAATTTTCATAACAGGAAAATTATTTGCAAATTAAGCACCATTAATTGGACTTTATTTAGCTGAAAGCAACGGTCATGTTTCTCATGTTTCACAGAAACAAATCCAACAATCCCCCCACAACAACTACTTCATTGTGGCTACGGTTTTGGTCATCAGAGAAGACTTTTTATATTCTCATATTATGAAGAGAAAGTTTCTACAAGTTGGATCAACTTTGACACCTCTGCATGCATATAGTCAGTCAATCAGACTCATGGGATTTGGCTTTCAGTTCACACAATTTCCCAGTAATTGAGTATATTTAAAGCGATGTTATAGCTGATATATCCATTTGTGTGTATATCTGCAGCCACGTAAGCAGATGACATTGACGGTTTGGCATATATTTTCCTCTGATTGCGGGACACGAATGTAAAAAGAGAAGAGAACACTCTTTACACGATACGCCAACCTCAACACTAAGTTAGGGAGATGATGACTAATTGACAACCTAATTAAGCTAAAGTTAAAGAATTTCATATAAATCACCTGAACCTAGACATAGAGTCTTGAGATATGCCCAAATACAGAGAATCCCGTGCAGATTACTCATATTAATTAGATACTAACCGCGTGTGAAGCGATTTTTATCATGCATCAATATACTGAATAAGAATAATCTCTACTAATTAATAAAACATTCATTGTCAACCAAAATCTATTAAATTATCATTTTAACCTTCTAATGAAAACATAATATGAATAAGAAATATAGAGCAAAAATATAATTTCACACAATTAAATTTTATTGTTTTTTTAAAGCATCACCTACATGTAATCCTAATATATCTCTAATTAAAAAAAAAAAACTTATCACTCCCACATTTTCTATCACTCTCTTCCTCTCTCCTTCTATTTCAAAAACAAAAATAAAAAATTTTCTCACACACTTTATTTGTGTCCATATGCTAGTTGTATTTAGAGTAGCTATATGAACATTTTGAATAGTGAAATAAGTAAATAGTTGGTGATACACACACTATGCACATTAATTAGATACTAGCCACGTGTGAAGTAACTTTCTTACCACACATATCTTGATTACAATGAATAAAATTAATATGTTTTAATTGGAGTGGCAATGTAGAACATGACATACGTGAATATATATATTAGTCGCGGTGGGTGAATATATGTCTTTTTATTCCTTACAAAATTCCTTAATTGTTTTAATTTTATTGGTTTTACCTTCTTATATAAATGGTTTACTCTTGACATTTTAATTAATCAGAGGTATTTTTAAGTGTCTTTATTTATTTATTATTTTTATATTAGGCGATAGTATGGGAGGATGAAATTGAACTCAACACCTCGAATGCAATAATCTTCTTAACCAATTGAATTTTGCCCCCTAAATTTTAAGATATTACGAAAATCTAATCATACATCTCCTAATATATGTGAATAGATTTTAGTATGCAAAACTTTAAAAAAAGTATAAGCAAGATACATGTGGAGTATGAAGGGAATTTGCGATTTAGGCATCATATATTGATTCACACATCGACAATTATTTATTCGGTTTATTCATCCAAACATGTACATGCACCTATTTATGAAACATTTCCACTACTAAAGATGTGTCAAAATGCAAAGTTACCAATTAATTACCACTTCTAGAAGATTCTAGCAAATTTATAATTATCGTATAAATTTTAGTCCTTTTTTTAAATTTCTAATTGGCGTTAATTAATTTCTCAGACTCTTTTTCATCGTTCTGGATTTTCTGTGCTGACTCAGGCTCATCGTGGATGCTTCATCTTTCTTACCATATAACCAAAAATACAGAGAAAGTAAGAAATTTGCTAGAATCTTCTAGAAGTTGAAGGTTCTAGGAAAGACACGTATGTATAGCCGTCACTGCAGACTAGGTCTCTGCAGTACTTCTTGCTATATGTAGTCATGCTTCCATGGTCAGTTACGTCGTTCTGTATATAATCCATATCCTGCTAGCTATCTCATTTTCACACCAAACCACTAATTAACCAATCACGAAACTTTTAAACCCAATATTTTTATTTCCTCAATTCCCCATTACTCTACTCTACTCTTTGTTTTTAGAAGATTTCTTTTCCAACAAGGAACAACGACTTTGTTTTCACTATTCTGAATTGTCAACCACATATATCAAAGTCAAAAATTCATCTCACCGATCAACTTACATACCAACTGGCATACCCAACAATATTATAAATACCAAACACCCTAAACCCAAAAAGTTCCATTCCTTTAATTTCATATTTGACTATCCAATCATCACCAACATTCCAATCATCTCATTTTACACAATCTCTTGTGCGTGAACATGAAGAGAAGCATCACAGATATGAGAGAGCTTGATCACAGCCTAACCATGGCCAACTGTTTGATGCTACTTTCCCGTGGCATCAACAACAACGCTAATCAATATGACTCCTTCTCTGTCTCCCCTAACCGGGTTTTCGAGTGCAAGACCTGCAATCGCCAGTTCCCTTCGTTCCAAGCGCTTGGAGGTCACCGTGCCAGTCACAAGAAGCCCAGGTTAACCGGATCATCAGGAGAAGGAAACAGCAATAGTTCTGATCAGAGTCTGTCACAAGGTTCACCACCAAAACCTAAGACGCATGAGTGCAACATATGTGGCCTAGAGTTTCCTGTGGGGCAGGCCTTGGGGGGTCACATGAGGAGGCACAGGGCAGCCTTGAGCGGTTGTAATACTACTAGCAATGTTCATGAGCGATATTCAAGTTCGAATAGTCTGAATCCTCAGCCTGCGCAAGTATTTCAAGTTTTGAAGAAGACGAACAGCGGTAGGAGAGCTATGTGTTTGGATCTGAACTTAACGCCATTAGAGAATGACTTGGAGACTCTTCAGCTAGGGAAAGCAGCTCCACTTGTTGGGTTTTTGTAATTATATATACAGAGATGATCAGTGCGTTAATTCATCGGCATGATTGTAATTAATCACGTAGGGTTCGCTGATGAGGTTTTACCACGACTCTTCTCTTTTTGGTTACACCGATAGGTCGATCCATCAGTATTTGTTCATTGTAGAATTTATATTTCTATAAGATATATCCCTTTGATTTGTTATTGGTTTTTTATTTATTTGAGAAATGATTTCCAAACACTTTATTTCTCCTCATGCACACCACTGTTTATTTTTTACTTTTGATCGAATAAAGCAAAGGAAAAACAAAAGATCAAAATAGACAGGAGTACGCGTATGATCATTTCCCTATTATTTATGAAATTTATGAGTTTATGGATAAACAAGACAAAAGAAAAAAGGTATTGAGTAGGATGATCATTATCAGTTGATCAAAGCATGTTAATTTCCTCACATAATTTAATCGATTACCAGAATTACTTGGCCTGATCTCTTGAACATATTGATCAATGTGTAATTTCTGATGATGGCAATGAAAACAATCAGAGTAATAAATAAAATTTTGTTAATTAGTTCAATATCGTTTAAGGCATACCTATAGTACATACACATGTATCAAAACTGATTCAAAAAAGCTGCTGATGCACTACATCTCGTATTTATTGGTTGAGATTCTTTCTTCAAATAATCACTTATTCGTGTCTAAAGCAGCAGCCCTTTTTTATGTCGTATAAGTCCCAAATTGTAAGGATGTGAAAGTAAAAGAGTCTCACATTGATAAAAGGAAAAACTTTGTAAGGGCTTATAAGAGGTTGGGTTACTCCTCTTATTGTTAATTGGTTTTATGGTGGAACTTCAACTTTTTTCATGGTAGTTCACATGCTTCACATCAGCCAATTCATGTTGTCCACATGATTGGCTTGAAAATTCCTCACACGTGAAGGGGTGCGTGAGGATGTGAAGGTAAAAGGAAAAACCGTGTTGTCCACGTGCTTGACTTGAAAATTGTCACACGTGCACGTGAGGGGGCGTGTGAGGATGTAAAGGTAAAAGAGTCCCACATTGGTAATTCACCATACGTGAGAGGGCGTGTAAGGATGTGAAAGTAAAAGAGTCTCACATTCATAAAAAGGAAAAACCTTGTAAGGTCTTATAAAAGGTTGGACTACTAAAAGAGTCTCACATTGGTATAAAAAAAAACCTTGTAAGGGCTTATATAAAAGGTTAGACTACTCCCCTGCCAATTAATTTTATAGTGAAATCTCAACTTAAGGGATTAAGAGCATTTTGTATTGATCCATAGCTCTTCCATTTTTAACTAGTAGTAGGAAGCAAGAAATTCTGAACCCATGTCGCTTCTCTAGAAGTTACGTGGGAGGATTAAGTTTCAAAAAAGTCAAACCATGATGCCGTTTCAAGAGATATATAAAGGAAATATTCTTATCTTAGGGTTCCCTTCGTGCAAGTCTTTTTTAGGATCGCTTCCTATTGTCGACACACGTTATTTCAACATTAATGATTTGCTTAACGTTTTAAGAAGACAACGAAGAAATTTTGTCTCGTATAATTAATATGGATTCCCAAAGAGCTTCTAGAATTTGGAAATTCTACTGGGTGCCTTTTGTTGAACATGTATATGGGTATTGTTCTTAATTATTTGAGTTGCATATTCTACTTGAATAGTAATTTAGTGCATGCACATGAATTTGTTTATAAAATAATGTACTATTCCAATATATAGTTGTTCCACAAGAAAATGTATCCTATTAATTAATTGACTACATCTACTAAATGCGTGGAAGTTTTGCAAATAAAGCAGTACCAGAGTCAAGCTTACCAAGAATTGGAAAACGAGCTGTTGATGAATCCCCCCAAACCCCACCCCCCACCAAAAAGAAAATAAGAAAAACGAGTAGCACTTCAAAAATGTTACTTGTATCACATTTTTTATATCATATTTCTAATTTTTATGAGACTCATATGTGTTGGTGGACACTATCTTTATTAGAGAAGTGATAAAAATATAATATGCAAAATGTGATAAGAGTAACATTACTTGTAGCAGTTATTAATGTTGGATGACTCCCCTTTCCTTGGTACATAATACCATGGCCAAAATAGTCTAAAGGTTCTTTGATAAGCTGAGCTTACTTGCTAATAAGACAGTATGAACGATACTTAATTGCCTTTGACGACTTTGCCTAAAAGCTAAATTGTGTCATCCATCATCACTAACCTCACTTTCCATCTCCCATCACTGTCATCATTCTCTATTATCGACCCCAAAATCTGGTCACGCAAAGTATAAACTCCAAGGAGAAGAAGTTACTTTGTTCTAAGCCAGGGCCGGCTCAAGTCCAGGGCGATTATTTAGCATATTTATATACATTTTCATAAGAGTATAGATTTATAAAATTTGGATTAATGACAAAGAAATTTAACTAGAACTGGTGATTTTGTTGTTTGAAATTAATGAGGATGTCTTGGGTTCAAAGCACCATGTGTGCTTATTTAAATTCCAATTTTCACATATTTCTTCTCATAACATTATAAATTTATAAAATTTGGCTAAATAATAAGAAGTTTAATTAGAAGCAATGGTTTTTGTATTAAAAATTTAACGAGAGGTCCTAAGTTCGAAATGCTATGTGCATGTTTATTTTTTTCAATTTTTATGAATTTTTGTTTGGTTGTTAATTTATTTTTAATTACTAGCTAGTAACTATGTGGGTTGCTATTTTTAAACATTCGTTCCAATTCATGTCTAATTTTCAACAAATGGTAATGTGTAGACTAAATTTTTAGACCAAATTTGCAAATCATATGACGTGTCATCAAAAGGTTTAATTTAGTGCCCATTCATTACTTATACATATCCTTAAAGACTAAAAAATATCATTATTTTTTAGTCTTATATTGACGAGGTTAGTAAATAAGAAAAAACACCTCACGATTTATACAAAAACACTTTAAAAGTTCAAATGGAAGACAAAACTCATAATTTATCTATTTGTAAGCCTGAAGTTTTTTGGTTTCCTTCTTTCGATACAAAATAAATTAGTTTTTCCGTGTTTCTAAATTATTGAGTGTGAAGTGCTTTTCTAAAATAATTTTATTAATATCTTACGTGTAAAAACAAATATTTTTTTTTATATATAAAGTGAGGGCACATTTTTTGGCGTCGCCGGGGCCTCAAAAATCTCTTAACCAGCCCTATTCTAAGCCCATGATCTATTATTATTAAGAGAAGGGCTTGGATCACCAGCGTAGGTGGAGGTGATTGTGACCGTTCTTGGGTCTTATAAGCATGAATACTCAAAAATCAATCATGTGACGAGTTAATCTTAAGGCTTATTTGATAATTATTTTGTTTTTAGTTTTAGTTTACTTTTTTGTGTTTAAACTATGAAAAAGTACATGAGTGAAGGATGAAAAGGGTGATAGGAAGAACTAAAAAAGAATGTGAATGATAGAAACAAAATTTTGAAAGTGAATGATAGATTTTGGTTAGTTTTCATTTTGTATGTCTTTCCCGATACATTTCTTTTACATCTGCTACCATTCTTCCTCCACTCTTCTATATCCTTCATTTCTCTTATATTTACACTATAGGTTGGCCCAACTTAGTCCTCTCGTACTAGGATTGGCTCCTCTCAGTTCTACCTTTAATAAGAGTAAATAGAAGAATGTAACTATCTCACGATGTTCTAAACGCAACTCATGTACTACTTGAATCAGAAGGATACAACACAAAAATAAAAGAGTAAATTGTAGCAAAGGTCCATCAACCTTAATTAAATTGGAGCAATGGTCCCTCAACTAAAAATCAATTACCATTGGTCCCTCAACTCATCAAATGTGTAGCTATGGTCCTTTTCGTCAACTTAGTTAGAATTTTGTCATAATAAGTTATGTTGGAAGGACCATTGCCACAATTAGGGTCTCTCAACTCACCAAAACGTATAGCTATGGTCCCTCAACTCACCAGAACGTATAGCTGTGGTCCTTTTCATCAACTTCGTTAGAATTTTGTTAAAATGAGTTATGTTGGAAGGATCATGCATTGCTACAATTGGGTTAAAGTTGAGGGACCATTGCTCCAATTGAGTTAAAGTTAAGGGATCATTTCTCTAGTTGGATTAAAGTTGAGGACCAATGGTAATGGATTTTTAGTTGAGGGACTATAGCTGCACGTTTTGAAGAGTTGGGGGACCAATGGTAGTAGATTTTTAGTTAAGAGACCATTGTTCCAATTGAGTTAAAATTAAGGGACTATTGCTACAATTTACTCAAAATAAAATGATCATTTAATGACCCTTAGCATTTCCCTAATATTGATGTTATGTTTTAACAAGTTTTCCCACGCAAGTCAAGTTAAAACTTAATTTCTAGAATGGTCATGAGGATGGCAGCTCAATAGTTGGTGCAATTGGTAACAATTTTGGTCCAACTTTTCCAAACAACAGAAACGTGTCAAATGTTTGTGCAAGACTCCTAATGAAGCATTACTAGACCTGCACGGTACGATTGGACCAGATTGAAATTCCTTAATTGGTGTGAACTTGATCTGATTTAGGTAGCAAACTTTTGCCATGCATATATCTATAGATAATCTCCCAACAGTATACAATATAATATTATGAGTAAATTTGTAAATTTGAATCACATATTCAAGGAAAATGTAATCAACTTAACGAAGTGTCTAGATCCCTAACATACATATTTTAATATTACCTAACAAGAAAAAAAAAAAAACAAGATAAATTTGTCCTTCTATGCAAATATATAACAATACTATATATGTGTGTGAGCTGCGTGTGGGCATATTCTATAACTTTATTTGCAAAAGAATTCTACTTATATATAATAATCTGACCAGAAACAATATGCAAGGAACATGTTAATGGAGTAAGTGATGACATATGCGGAATATACAAATGAAATTCTAATGTAATATGTATAATACATGTAGTGTCAAGATTAGTTAGCAACTCAATTCTAAGCACACCAATACTGACATAACTATTTCTACAGTCCGAAAATGTTGGATTTTATTAAAAAAGACCTCAATACAATATATTTTGTTAAGTTTCCGAACGTAAAATTTCATTCTTCAACGCATTAGTTGGCCAAGTCTACAAGGAATTGGTAATTGGATTTATAACCTTACAGTCGCCATGGTGACGTCCCGAAAGCTAATCCTCAATTGCACTGCATATTTAAGTTTCTACATCGTTATCCAGTCGAAATTTCCATTTGAATCTGAACCGATCGAGTGCACTTCAAAGTCTGCATGTTCAATAATTTTTATGAAAACAATTTGAATAATTAACGGAGAGGAAGAGAGGGATACATAGGAAATTACTTAATAAATTAACGTATAAAAAAATCTCAGAAGTCATATTCATGTATTTATCAGAAACGGTCCTAACTCTCTGATAGTGTGGAAATTGGACTGGTATAGTATTGACTTAAGAGTTAAGACACCGAAATACTAGACTGACCGGCGCCAAATATTGTAAATACTGCAGGTCTTTTTGTCATGCTCAAAAGCTGGAAATATAAAGGTTGGACTAATAGGGAGTGAGCTCATGAAGCATGACTTTTATTCAGGTCTCCTTTGAACCAGAAGTTTGGAACAGTAAAACCAAAATCTCAGTTACATTTTATAATTTATCCTGGCTCTAAGAATCCCAGCTCCTGATGATATCATATTAATCTTTATTTATTTATTTATTTTTAATAATAAAGGAGGCGTAAAAGAAATTGGGAACAACTTTATTATGCTGACTTTTCTTTCCGATAATGTCATATCTTAATCTGTTATAATACTTGAGAAAGAAGATTCAAACTTCATTGCAGAAGGCCCAATGCTACATTATCAACTAACCTAACTCAAGTATGCACTGATTAAAAACATTATTGACTTAAATTAGTGATTATTGTATTTAACAACTGGATCATATAGAAGGTTTTTATTGAATGTATTTGCTACTGTTTTTGCTAAATTTCAACGTTTATATAAACCTCTGAGTTCAAAGTTGCCCGAGTGTATAACTTGTTGTACAACTTTAAACATTAAGTAATGTAAAATTATTGCTCAACGACTATATACTAACTAGGTCAAATTATCCACTAATTAAGTAATTATAGTTGCCAAGCCAATGGTTAAGTTGTTTAAATATGCAAATAAATAAGTTTGCTGTGAGCTCTCCACACAACTCCGTATTTTTATAATCAGAAAGCTACTGCTTTCCCGGAAACAAGTACTAGGGTTTGGATAATACTCATCTACGCTCTTATTGTCAGCCAAAAGGCCAAGAAAATACATCTCTAGTTAGGCTATAAATTGAACATTTATTTATTACCGTTTTTAACTTGGATTGCACGCCATAAGAGATTTTTAAATGTCACTAATTGTATATACCTAACAAGAGTTTGGACGGAAGAATTGCATGAGTGACATGGCTGCCTTAACCTAACTAAGACCTCCCTTAGACAAATTTTTGAAAGTGCCCGGATATTCAAGCAGGTACTTCACGCGTCATGAAATACTCTCTCATCACAACACGCATGAATAAGTTGTGCAATAAGAAAAACTCATAAATGTATAAAGTGTATACAATTAATGATAAAACAGATCGTCTCCTTTTAGAATTATTGAACAAGCAACAAGTTCAAACTTCAAATAGACTCCATTAAGTGTGAAGAAATGGTTTTGGTAGCTGAGCAATTGGTGCAACTCTAATACTCCTGTTTTCGTTTGACTCTGACCTCACCTAACAAGAGTGCAATGAATAAGAAGAACCCATTTTACACTTTTCTTGAACTGGATATGGCTTTTCGGGTCAAAATCTCATGCTTTCCATGTTGACTTCCCCCGCTTGCCCATCCTCATTGTTAGAACTGAACCAGTTGGGATTTGAGAATTTCGGTTTGATTTGATTACATGAAAGGGAAATAATTTTCGCACATCCTGCTGGCATATGCTTACTTTTAATTTTTAAACAATAAGTTAAAAAAAAATCAAGAGACATTGATGAATATAAAGAGTAGATATGCATAAAATATTAATGTGCGGAAATCATTCTCTATCTGAAACTGAATTTGAGGATGAATGATAATATTATATATGACGCACTTATATTCTCACATCATGCAAGGTTAGACTTGGCCAAGAAAATCATATTATGCTTCTGTCAAAATACCTAAAACCGCTGACCAACATAAACTTGAAGACTAGTGTGGGATTCTAGATGATCTGCTGCTAAGATGACATAATTTGTTTCCTCAAGCTTCCATGAAGTGATTTCAACAGTTTCCCAGATTGTAACTTCCTTGAAATTCATGTCTTCAAAAAGTTTAAAAAAAAAAAATTAAAAAAGAAGAAGAAAAAGGCTGGAGACTTTTATCTGGGTGATGAATTGTGATCTCACATTCACATGATGATAGCATGAATATTCATTGAGTCATCGATGACACGGATAGAAATTTGTTATCCCTAATCTACCAAGAAAATGTGAGAAGTTTACGACCATGCCCCAACGCGGATTCCTCCACCATCCCCCATCTTACCCCACCCGTGGAAGAGAGAACAGTTTCTAACGGAGGAGTTCAGAGAAAGGCAATGTTTCTGCAGAATATACCACACAACCAAGTCATCAAGCGCATATAGTATCTAGGAAGTCTTAAACAGTCTGATGAAGGCTTATCTAACGGCACCAACTCCTTCTAGTTCAAGGTTACTAGTTCAAAGCATCATCACTGCCATTCAATCTAAGTCACTGCTAGCTACGGATCCTACATGCGCACATCAACATACTACGAACTACTTAGAACCGCACTAGAAACTTGCGGGCAAGTAGAAATGACGACACTAAAAACTCTCAGAATCTATTGAATTTTTTATATGTGATCCATGTTCGGACTTAAAACAGGTAAATGGCAATCTCGAGGATGTCCTGATTCCTCATGGTTGTATAAGCAGCAGGTAACCTTCATGTTAAATGCAGGGAAAATTACAACTTCATACATTTAAAAGGCAAAGCTTGTCACCATTTGTTATCCCAAATAGAGCTATCAGAAAAAGCAAACATGTATTTAGGCAGCAACCTCTGTTATATATTAACAAAGAAAACAAACCAACGACATACAAGCACATTGGATTTAAAATTTTGCCTTCTTCTTTTCTATCAAATCAACAAAATTCATAAGAAAAAACCTTTAATTGTACATCAAAGACGCGCACAAGATCCTAATCTCAACATGACTGCAAAAACAACTATCCAAAACGCAAAACTAAGGCAGTAAGGTGGACAAAACCGCAACAACAACCATCCAAAACACAAAATTAAGGCAGTAAGGTGGACAAAAACCGCATAAACAACTAAGCAACAACCCGAAAATGAACTTTGCCTTTAATTTATACCCCACAATCACTTTATTTCTTTGCATATCACAATGCATATTGCATATGTCTACCAAAAGTTTCACATTTCAGTCGGATTACTAAAAGTCAAAGCTCCCAAGCTACACAATAGAACTCATAAACTAAAAACAAATTAAACTGGGAATTGTTTTGTTTACATACAAATTTTGATGTGCTTTCAAACAAATCTGTCCTGTTTTCGTTATTTTTCGGCATCACTGGTTTCGGTTTCGCTGAAACTGCCAAACTTTTGCTTGAAGGATTCCTGTCTCTGCACCCACATCATGTGCCCCTGAAAACTCACAAAAGCATCCAACTTGACTTCCACAACCAGTTCATAACTATAAGACTTACATAGATTATATATAGATTATATATATATTATAACACTAAATGTGCAGTCTCTGTGTGTGAAGAAAGAGATGTTGGTGTACCTGGAGAGCAGCAGCCCAAGCAATGAGGAAAGATGCCACCCAGAATTTCTTGTCGTTGAGGAGCTTCCTGGCTTCCATTTCCCAGAACCCTAACCCCCAAACCCCAGAGACCAATCTGGGTCTGATTCAGAAAGTGAAAACCTTGAGGAGGGTGGCGATAGGGATGATAAAGTTGGGCCTGAATCAAATATGGGTCTCTTAGTATTCTGTGGGCTCCAGGCCCAAAAGACTTCCACTTGAAATTACGAGTCTACAAGTCACCTCAGGAGCAAGCTCAAGGTGTTCCATGAATTATGGTCGTTTGTAGAGATGGCAAATTATCAACATATCGGTTGTTAAGGGGTACCCATCGAGACTCATTTAGTTTAATTTCACCTTGCACCGTCATCATCACGACCAATCTAACCTCTATATTATGGTAATATGTACCCAATAACAACGGTAATGAATTGATTTGCCACCTCTAGTCGTTTGGAATAAAGCTGATGCAGGAACCATGGTGGGTTTTTTTTTTTCCGCTTGTAGCATACTAAGTGACCTAGATCACAGTACCTGTGTTCATGGACAGATTATAAAAGAATGGGTGCGAGGATGATGTTGCGCGAGGATGATGTTGCTGTCAAAAATGCGCTTATTGGCATGATTGCAAATGCGGTAACATATCCTTAGCTGACATTCTGTTTAACAGAACCAAATTTATGAAGGATATGGTATCGTGGAATGTGATAATTCCGGATATATGGAGGGTGGATATGACAAGGAAGCTATATCTTCGTTTCATCAGATGAAATTAGAGAACTTTCATCCTAATTTAGTCACATTTGTCAGCATCCTTCCTGCAGTGGCGTATCTGGCGGCCTTAAAGAGAGGGCATGGCTTTTCATCTGCAGTATACAAACGGGGTTTCTGTCTAATACCCCTGTCGGAAATAGTCTCGTTGATATGTAAGCTAAGTGTGGACAGCTCAGTTTTTCAGAGAAATGGTTTAATGAGATGGAGCACAAAGACAAAGTTTCATGGAATGCAGTGCACGGGCAAGGAGTTGACGCAGTTGCACTTTTCTCACTGATGCAAGAAAGTCCTGTCCAAGTTGATTCTGTGTCATTCATCGGTGTTCCGTCCGCTTGCAGACACGCAGGTCTGGTAAAAGAAGGACAGAATATTTTTCAGGCCATGCATGAAAGCACAATGTTGAACCAGAGTTGGAACATTATGCTTGCTTGGTATATCTTCTAGGTCTTGCTGGTTTATTCGATGAAGCTTTAAACTTAATTAATACAATGCCAATGGAACCGGATGCTGGAGTCTGGGGAGCTTTATTAGTGCATGTAGGGTGCATTCTAATGCGGAGTTAGGAGAAATTGCATTGAGTCATCTTGTTAAGCTTGAGCCTCGAAATGCCGCGAATTACGTAGTTATCTGATATACGTGCTCATTCTTCTAGATGGGGTGATTCTGGCAAGACAAGATCAATGATGAGTGACACGGGGTTGAAGAGAACTCCGGGATGTAGTTGGGTAGAAGTTGAAAACAGGGTCCAGCCCTTTCAGGTGGGTGACTACAATTACCCAGCCCCAACTTGAGAGCTGAGGACTTGCACAGTATGTGAAATAACTTACTTCAGAAGATGTAAAACTTCGACTGATTGGAAAACTCTATGTGCTGCTGAAGTGCATCGCCATGCTGCAGGTTGCGAAGATGAGAAACCATGAAAAGGCTTTCAATGATGCTACTTGTTTTCATAATTTTGTGCTGGTATCTGCTCGTGCAAAGATCCCTGGTGACCTTGATGAGAGTTGCACAACTCCCATGATACAACTTTAAGCGATCACATCTTCAACAAACAAGATTTTGTCCTCGAAGCTGCCAAGTCTGTCTGCTCACTGCCCCCTGCAGTGAAAGCTACAGATTGTATGGAAACAACCAGATTGAACTGAGAACCACTCTAATAATCACCTTTCCTCTCTAACTTGTTGAACATTTCATTTTTTGTTGCTTTGGTTCTTCTAATTTATTTGCTCGAATAATTGGTTTCGATCTTTGTCACAACGAATGCTGCATCAATTGTTTTCGTTTCGTGTTGGCAGGTTTGACAGATATTGGCCAAGGACGAGATGGCTAAGAGTCACAGCTTGCTGCTGAAGTTGTATTCATTGCTCTAATGAATGTCACCAAGGAATAACAACGTTCCTTTTTGTCCTGGTGAAAGAGATTTTACTAACCACTTGGAGGATGGTGATATTTGGAGGAGGCTTGTACCAATGACACCAGTCTGAAACAATGGACTTGAATTGAGAAGTGGTTTGCTAAGACTTAAAAAAGGGAGAGAAATTAACATACAGCAAAAATGTTACTGTGACGGTATCTCAAATCAATAAGTTAATTTTTTGTGGAGTGTTTTAACTTTCTCACGTGACAGTGCATGATTGGTTTGAGATTAGTATTATTGTTGCATGGAAGGCCTCTTATCCATTGTTGTTGAGATTGGGCAATTAGAACTACTACTAAGGTTGTGAAATACGATTAGAGAAAAGATTATGTACCTACTCAACAAAGAATTGGATGAGAATTTTTTTATTGTAATGAAAAAAATAATCTAAAAGAAATATTCCGATGCCAGGAGTCAAACCTGGAAACTCTAAACCATGAGATATAGTGAGCTACACCGGATGATTGTGCTAATGTGTGAGGAAATCTTTATTTGAACTTTCATTTTCTTAGGTGTATGTGGATGCTCGCTCACGTGAAATATACAACTACTAGTTTAATTACGTATTGCCATGTTATTAAGTATTTTAAGTGAAGTTCTTTTCTTTCTAAGAGGTGAAATAGAATAACCCAGTTGAAGTGTAATGATTGGGTTATTGGCCATCCACCGGGTGTTTCAGGTATTTTAGCAACAAATCCAATAAATCTAGGTTTAGTATCAAAACTAGCTTTTTATGATTACATCTGGATATGTAATTAAACATTGTAAATGCATGAACATCCAAGGGTCCATAGCTCAGTGGTAGAGCATTTGACTGCAGATCAAGAGGTCACCGGTTCGAACCCGGTTGGGCCCTATATTTTATGATTCTTTTTTTTTTTTTTTTTTTTTTTCCTTTTTTTTTTTTTATGTTAGAAATCTGGTGAAAAACTTTTCAAAGCAAATATATATATATATATATATTCACCAGCGATGGCATTGTAAAAAACAGAACATGCATGAATTCCTCCCAAGTTAAAAAAAACCCAAATTTTTAACGAATTTAGTTTAATTACAGGTGAGAAAAACATAATCAAGTATCTGATATGATGAGTATATTTTATATTATATATTTAATCCCATTTTTAGTATATTTTGCTTAATATTTTGGAAGAATTTTGATACTTTGAATTGTATTTTCAATATAGGACTTTTGACTTCCTTTAGAGCAAAACAGGACCAAATGGACGAATTTTAAAGTAATTCCAGTTGGAGGACGTTTGTGAGTCACTTAGCTTGATCGTGTCAAAATATTATATTTTTCCACTAAGCGGTTATTTCTGGCGATAAAATAAAGGAACGATGCGCGGTGCAGGAATAGTGACGTTTTGGGCTTGACTTGCGTTTTTGGAGCTCAAGATAACCTCGGATGGGTTCGTGACCTCCTGGAGATGTGTTCAAAATGTTCTTATCTTTAAAACAATCTATCTTGGGCCGGATTTGGAAGAGATTTGAGGCTAAAACGTCTAGACGGTTTCTGTGCAGTTTATCCTAACTTAATTAGGACTTTATGTTTTAATATATTTTATTATTAGTTAGCTTCCTAGTGAAAATAAGAGACTTGGTTCTCAAGGATTGTGCGGCTGGCTTTTAGGACGCGCTTTCTAGTCTAGGACGCGCTTTCTTTTATGCAACTTTGGAGACAGAAAGTAATTGTTAGGGTTCTTGGAGATTTTCTACTTTAAGATGTTTTCATTCCTTTTATTCTTAATAATATTTTTTATGATTTCAATTATGAATATGCATAACTAATTTCTTTTGCTAAGGCGAAACCTTGTGCCTTAGCACGAATATGTAATTTTAATTGCTTATGATTGATTGCATGCACACTTTGAATTATTAAACATCGTGATTAAAACTATCTAATTGTCTTAATGTCTAATCACCATTAGGATCTTTATAAAAGTAATTTGATGCACTTTTGGTCGGAAGGTTCTCGGAAATTGGCGCTGGTTTCTTGTGATTAATAATTGTAATTTCACTTAAGATGAACACCACGTCTTAAGGGTTGCATGGTTTTTCAAAAGGTTTTCATAAAGCATAATGAGTATCTCATGTTCAGATTTGATCCGAACGTCCGAACGAGTAGCATGTTAAATATACGTTCTATGTTGGAGGTTCCAAGTAGAATATAAATTAAAAAAACCTAACATTCAAAGTGGCATGTGTAGATCATAAGAAATTGGTAAAAGTTCATAGGATTGCTAGGTGATGGTGAAACCCTAATGCTTTCTTAATTTGATTTCTTCAAAACTTTTCCTTTTCTTTCAGCTTGAATATTGCAAATTGTTTTATTTTTATTAATTAAATTCGTTTTAATTTAAGTAGGTCATAGAATCAATCATCTCAAATTTCTGCTTACAATAATTAATTAGAATTTGGTTTGCTTCGATTTATTTAATAATCCCTGTAGAGAACAACGTTGCGAGATCCGTTTATACTACAATAACCTTATCATTCTTGCAAGTATTATAGGAGTTTTTAACCCGTTTGCGTGTGTGGTAAATTCCCTATCATGATACAAGATCCAAACAATGAAAAACAAAATCGAGAATCACTTGCTTCTCCGATGAAATTGCCTTTCCTCACCCCCTACTCGTTTGCTTCCCACGCCTTTCGCCAACCAGCGTCTAGATAACAGCATGCGCGAAACTCCGCACAGCATGCAGATAACAGTTTTCTGTGTATCGACAATCTGGAGCCTTTCCAGTGCAAGGGATTCGCCAGATATCATACAAGGAAATGTCAAATTTCTCTAGCTTCAAACAAGCTACCATCTACAGGCATCGTATGGACATTTCATCCATGTAAGGAGCCTGACCAAGCTATGTCTCGAAAGATTTTGTAGTTACAAAGTTACCGAACTCCCTTGTTAAGGGGAAAGAAATACTTTATATCGCCAAAAGAAAGCCTCGGAGTTCTGCACTTCACTTCGGATAATTTGTGTGTAATGATCCAAAGTCTGCGAATGCTCGTCTATGTTATCACTGGATATTGTATCTTCTGTTAGTTTGACTGCTGCCATATGAGACAGTTGAAGGTTTTCCCCAGCCCTTTGCAGCTTCCTCGCGATTTCAACCTCGCCAAGCATCACAAGCGAAAGTAACAAAGACTTTAGCTCTTGCAAAGCTCCAGTCGTTAGAGACATTCCCTTCAAGTGGTCTGCCAGGGCCAGTTCCTCGCCAGGACTAAAATGTCAAGTAGTTAATTTATTAGCAATTGTTAGCGACCAGAACAGTAACAATATTGGAAAAGAATCTCTTAATCTTTTACAATAACAATCATACCTGCCGGGGCGGATTTTTCCTCTTTTTCTCTGGCGCCTGGCATCTCTTGCCTTGCTGGCTGCACTTGATCGGGTGGAAGTGCCAGAGCTACCCCTGGTCCTGCACATGAGATTGGAAACCAATTAAGACTGATAGTACAAACTACAGGCATTGAATTCAATGTGAGAACCATCCTCCACAATACGATCTTTGAAGAAAAGGCTCAAAAATAAACTGAAATGCAACGTTCCAAAGAAGTAAATGTAAGAAATAATGGAAGGTGGAAAGAACTGAGGGGAGACAGCAGCTGTGACCATCCTCAACAAGACGACATTGGCTGAAACAATATATTGCATGTGCGAGAACGAAACTAAGCTATTGATTGAGGTATAAATTAATAAAAAGTACAGGGAAAGGGTGCCCCACCATCTGGGTCCGGGCACAGAAGTGATAATCAACATATTATGACCCTCTGATGGAGAACCTTAGTTACACAACTAAAAAAAAACAAGATGCAAAATCTAGCCAAAGAGGAAAAGCTATATGAGAATAAGATGTAAAATACATACCCCGTGGTGTAAGCACTCATTCCACTGTAATTACTGCTAGCTTCTGAAGCAGTATCATCGTCTAGATCGTCTATTGACCGTTCCTCTGACTGGATTTTTGCTGCAAGAAGTAACCTTCTTTGTCTTAAAGCCAAGTATCGAGCCAAGTACTTCCCTACTTTCTCCAAACCTTCCTCATATTCACCAACGAGCAAGCTTGCACATTCCAAGGATGCATTCTTCACATCAGAGACCAAATCCTGTCTATTGTGCATTAAAGCGACTCTCAAAGCCTCCTCCCAATCCCTGGCGCTAATCAACAAATTCATCCCATTGTTAACGTCACCACAATACTCCAGAGCAATTTTGGCTGCTTCCCTTGGTTTACCAAGTGCTTGAAGTTCTTCACAAAGCTCATGAGCCATTTGCATGATCTCATCTTCACTCAGTTTTAGAAGCCCAGCAACTGTAAGCACCTTACTCCAATTACCACAAGCACGGTATGACTTCAAAGCCTTCTCCAAACTGGAACAACACAAATAAGTGGCAGCAGCATCATCAAAGCATTTTTCACCACTAAGATAATCTCCCCAGGCCTCGAGGACTTGCTTCTTCTTGGCAGGATTAGCAATCAATTGATGTCCCAAGGGGAAAAGTTGAGGATTTTTCCTCATCAGATTCAGAGAATCTGAGTAACAAGCGTCTCCTGCAGAAACAATGTGCTTGAGAGCTTTCTCAAACCTGTGCAGCCTAAGGTCAATGTTATAACGCATTAAAGTAACTGGCATCGATTCCAATTCTTGAAGAAAAGGAAGGAACTCCTTAGGGTCCCGCTGAGAGTTCAATGCCACCATAGCTGCAAGGTTCAAATCGTAAAGGCCTAAAGCAGCTTCATACACAGACTCAGAATCAGATAACCACAGGAGATGCTTCAAAGCCTCTTCAGCAGAGGGGTACGACATTCTCCTTTGGTCATTGGAACCTGACAATTCCATTTCACGGATAGCTTTTATTCTCTCCAAAGCCTCATCAAGTGCAGGGGGGTCACTACGAGCTAGAGTGGTTAAAATGCAAAGCTCCCTTGCAGGAACTTCCAGTGAATGTTCCTCAAGAGCCTTCCTTATGGCCAGAAGCACAGAAGATATCTTGTTATTCGAATCAAAACCCTTGGAGTCATCTTTAGCTTCTTTCGGGAAGGGTAGAGAAATAAATTTTTTATACAGTGTCTCTATAATGTTTTCCTTGTTTATGGCACAAACAAACTCAGTTATGTAGTTCAAGTTATTAACCTGCTTGACAAATTCTGAAGCTGATTGGAGAAACACTTGCCAACCACAATAGTCAACAATGACATTGAAATCTATCCTATGCCGCCTCACCATGAGAAGTGCGTCTCTGAAGCGCCTCTGTACCAATGCATTGCAAATAGAGGCCAGGACCAATTTTCTTGGATAAATGGATTCTAGGTTCCCCCGATTTGTTTGCAAAATAACAGCAGCTTCGTCTCCATGCAGGACCCCAACAACTTTTGCACCTCTTTCCCATATGTTTATGAAGTCTCCATGATCTTCTCGTTTCTTGTTTCCAGCTTGAATGGGTTTCTCATATTTTATTTCCAACTCTCTATGAAATATATCTGTGATGTCAGCAATAAAAAGGCAATCCTGCTTAGTTGCCAAAACTATATGTGTGATCACTTGGTCATCCAAATTTGAGTACAGAGAGAAACCGCTGCAGTTGTTGCACATTATCTTCCCATTGACGTGCAGCCTACAGCTCTCATCAAGTCCAAAAATTAAAGGTTCCAATGATCCACTGTTTCCAACTAGAACCACACTCATAGAAGGGCAAGTTGATGAGAAACTCCAATCATGTTTTGGAACTCCTCTAGGAATACCGAACTTTGGGACATACTCGTAAACCTTTCCACCATCAAATTGGACAAATGCCGAACCTTTTCTAGCAGGATTAGGAGCAATTGAAATAATCATCTCTTCTAGAGAGTTTTGGCCGGCAACTTTTGCATGCCAGCCTGAGCATGTCCCTAAACCAGGGACATGATTCTCAGAACATACAAGCTCAACTTCCTGCAAATAAAAGCCTGCGCCATCCTCACTTGATGTAGTTTGAGATAAGTAATTACTATGACTAAACCCATAGTGAGAAACAGCAAGAATTTTATGTGGGTCCAACCATGTCATATGCAAAAATGAACCAAATGGTGATTCAGAAATGGATGCTTCAACGGCAAATTCTTTGCCTTCTAATTCTTCCCAAGTATCAGTGGCAGGAAGCTCAACAACACATAAAGAACCATCTGACAGAAAAGCAGCCAAACAGTTCTTAGAATTCTTGGAATAGAAAGCAAAGTCCCGGACAGCACTCAGGAATTTAAGGCTGAATAAGTACATCGGAGGTGGCATTATGTATAATGAAAGAGGCGTTACAAGTATCTTGGAGTCATCAATTACTAGTGCAGTAGAGTCATCCATCATAGCTGAATTCCATATGAAGTCATACGATGTAATCTGGCCGCCAAGAGTCCAACATAACAACTGCAGTGACTTTGTTGGATTCCAGACAAACCTCACTCCATCCTGTCTTGGGTATCTAATTTCAGATTTCAAGTACCAGTGGTTGTTACTGAAATACCAAACCTTGACGCACTCATAGTTTTCACATCGGACAACGGCAGCAAGCAGATCTGAGCTGCAATTCCACTTGAGAAATTCTATGGTTGCATTTGTTTGCTCATTGATGCTAAACAAGTTTCTTTCTAACCCATTCCTCTCAAAGAAAACTATTGAGGGGCACTCATTTTCCGATTTCCTATCATAAACAGCTGCAATTTTTGCTCCACTGGGCATCCAGTCCACAACTGATCCCATGAACGACTTTGATTCAGATACAGCATGCACTGCTCCCGAATGTCGCTCCCAAATTTGAAGCCTCTTAAGCATGGATGCCGAATCCTGCACCTCACTTAGGGTGACAAAGTACTTCCCATCACCTCGCCAAGAAATAGGGCTTTCAAATTTGAACTTAGAAGATAATTGCTGTTCACCTGAAACCATAGTTTTTACCAGTCACTAAATATCCAAATTAACCAAGCCCATGTCATACACAAACGATAAGTGGACACCAACAGAAACCACGGATATCCTCCAAGTAAGGAGATCATGTGGCCAAATTAAAATGACCAAACTACAAGTTAGTCCTAAAATCTGATTCATAAGATTATCTTTTACCACACATTGCTATAATGTTATTTCTCTAACAACTAGCAAACGCTAAGTACAAAAGCAAAACTGAAATACCGAAAAATCCACGAATAATGGAAAGAGGCCCTTACATACGTGGTTGCCATCTTCCGGTAGATCCTCAAGCACGGTCTCGTACAACAAATCCCAATCCTGAGTCATCACCAGCACCTGCCCAGACCCAGTAGTTATGGCAAGGAGGTCACCATCCGGACTGGGGGCGATGCACTTGACACCACCATCCACACCACCGACGACTTGGGTAGCATTATCATCCACAGAATGCAGCAGCAGAAGCCCGTGGCCAGTTCCCACCAAAAGCACCTCTTTCTCCATGAGGTAACTAAATGAAGTGATGAAGTCCTTGGGATCCAATTCGATTTGATTAACTTGCGCCGATATCGAGGTTTTGCTCCACGCCCTTTCATTCTACACCACAATCAATTATCAAAATTAGGGTTCCAATTAGAACAAGAAAATCAACAAATCATGCATACAAACACACACACACACCTGGATGGACGAGAGGTGAGTGGCGTAAATGTTATTGTGGGAGGAAGCGAAGAACAAGCGATTCTGCTCGATGTCGAATGTGGAGAAGAGTATGAACTCCTCCTCGGATTGTAAGTGGAGATTCAGAGAGACCTCCGAGTAGAGCTTCAGATTATTCATTTTTTTCCCCAAATCTATGGATGCAGTGAGGGTTTTGAGGGTTTAAGAAGTAAACATCGAGAAGACGCGACAAACGACGTGTCGTGGTTTCGGAGAGTTTTATCCTTTGAAGAGAATGTAACTCTTTTATTTATTTATTTATTTTTTTTTTTTTTTAAGGAGGATTGAATAATTTATATTCATTTATAAGGAGGGGAATTCGAAATGAAGTAGGTGTTTGCTCTGTTTGCGACTCTTCTACAAATTAATTAATATTAAATTCATGAATATTTATAACACAATCTCCAACTTATGGGATAAAATTTAAAATATAAGCTTTAAAATCCTTCCAAACCATCTTCAATCATTGGGCTAAGATAAGTCTCGGAAAAAAATATATCTTTAGGCTAAATTTCCCCCAAGATTTAAGTCTGGCTTAAATTATTTTGAACTCACCAAACTGTCATATTTCAAATTTTTTTTTTGTTACTTATAATCTAACAGCTATGATCAAATGAGATCAAATATAATGGTAAAAAAAAAAAAGATTTGACGGACCAAAATTAAATCTAACTTCTAAAATAATTTAAGAAATTATTTAAATCAATTTTAACTTAAAACTTTATAAATACCTATGTATTTGTATGATTTTTAATTACTTATCGAAATTTAGAGTAAATTGTAGCAATGGTCTATTAACTCTAACTCAATTGGAGCAATTGCTCCTCAACTAAAAATTCATTACCATTGTTCCCTCAACTCTTCAAAAGGTGCAGATATGGTCACTCAACTAAAAATTCTTTATCATTGGTCCCTCAACTTTAATCCAACTGGAGAAATGGTCCCTCAACTTTAACTCGTTTTGACAAAATTATGACAAAGTTGACGAAAATGATCATAGTTACACATTTTGATGAGTTGAGGGACCCCAATTGTAGCAATGATCCTTCCAACATAACTCATTTTGACAAAATTTTGACGAAGTTGACGAAAATGACCATAGCTACACATTTTGATAAGTTGGAGGACCAATGGTAATGGATTTTTAGTTGAGGGATCATTGCTACAATTTACTCCGAAATTTAAATATATTTTAGATTAAAATGTTCATAAAAATAAATTAAAATTAATAACAAATATTTTATTTTCAAAAAAGTTACCGAAAGAAAAAATTAAACTAAAATCATTTTTTAATAATTTCAGGCTAAAATTTTAAGCTATAATGGTTGGAGTAGAAAACAACTTTTGGGATATGGCTTAAATTTTAAGTTTATGCTTAAGGATTAAGCTGAGATGGTCTACGGATGAGAATTCGAAATTGAGAGTGTATTTGCTCTTGTTTCCAACTCTTCTATTTTTAGGTTTAGCTATTTTAGTTGTTTTGACAAAACAATATTTTAAATTATTCCAGTACATAAATAAGTGTATAAAATAGAGTTAAATAGATGCTAGACCCACCTCATTGTCCTATTTTTCCATCCAATTATAATCTTACCTACCATAAAAAGTTAAAAAATTGAAATGTTATTTTCCACCCACTATTATCCAAAATAGCCTGTAACTATTATTCTTAAAAGTTGAAATGCTATTTCACCAACAATGAAGTCTCTGAAGACGATAATCTATCAGCAAATGAATAACCCTACAAATGCTCTACTATTGTGATTATGCACTTCAATAATTACCATCAATATTTATTCATCATGTTGATAATTGGAAAGAACATCCACACTTTTTTGTTCCAAAATTCATTCAATCCTCATCATTTATGCCTTTTTTGCGAACTCGGCTTACATATTATCTATTCATTTCACAACCCAGTGTAAGTATAGGGTTCATGTTAATTACTTTTTCGCATCCAACCTGTCACATCCCGGCCCAGGTGGGACCACTTCCCGGGCCCGCTCCACCACCGTAGCACGATATTGTCCGCTTTGGGCTTACCATTCCCTCACGGTTTTGTTTTTGGGAACTCACGAGCAACTTCCCAGTGGGTCACCCATCATGGGATTGCTCTAGCCCCCTTCTCGCTTAACTTCGAAGTTCCTACGGAACCCGAAACCAGTCAGCTCCCAAAAGGCCTCGTGCTAGGTAGGGATGGGAATATACATTTAAGGATCACTTTGAAGGAAAATTTGTGAAAAACATGTTCATTTAAGCAACATCAATAGCATGCAATTAACAATTAAAGGCGGAATCATGCTTGTATGCACTTAAACACAAAACATTACCCATGAAATTCAAAGCCTAGTAGATAGGTGAACCAAGACTCAACTCAAAACAAAGTGAGTTGAGAAATCAATACCTTTGTAGATTCCTCTTTGCATAAGCAAAGGCTAATCACCCAAAGAGAGGGCCTTCATTCCTTGCATCTTGGATCCATGGATTTGGATGGATGAAAAGGTTTCTCCAAGTTCCCAAAATTGAGAACCTCTAAGTCTCCACACCAAGGTATATTGTAGAAGAAATGAGTGACCTAGAGGAAGTAAGATTGCTAGCTATTCCCCTCTAGATTGGCCAAAATTTTTGAGAGAAAGGAGAGCTTGTGTTCTCATCCTTTCCCCAAAAATAACCCTTAGTAAATTTTAGGCTATAAAGTCCTTTATATAGTCCCTTCAAATAAGTGACCTAATGGACCAAAAGCCCTATTCTTTTACACATGGCTAGCCTATAGGTTTATTGGGCTTTCAAGCCCTTTGTTTTATTCAAGTTGTCATACAACTTGAGTTAATGGGCTTGACATTCAAATCCCATTGGGCCTTGCGGCCCAATACTAACCCGAGGTCTTTTAACGAACTTATTCGTTTGATTAATAATCATATTAATTAATCCTTGCCATAAATAATTAAACCATTTAATTATTCTTACTCATCTCCGTTGAATCTTCAATCTCTACCTTACACGGTGTACGATCCATTAGGTTCCTTTTAGCGAGGCAGTGGGCGATTCAAACTCTTTCAAATCGATTGTGAATTGAAACTTACTTTCAATTCTCCCGTTAGTGATAATACACTTTTAGGGCTTCCACAAACCATGAGTGACACCTAGCAGCATATCATGGTTACCCAAGCTAATCAGAAGAGGTGGAGAACCTATTCAGTTTAGGATTACAAATGCAATACGGTCTTTCTCTAATACAATACTCTTGACCACATTGTTTGGTTTGATAGTTTATTCATGTCTACTATCCAATGTGAATCTTGTACTTATATGATTACCTTGAATGTGATCTGGAACGCATTCCAACATCTCATTCATACTCTGGCCAGAGATTCTAAATCATATCATAGAGTATTCTCCCTCAAACAGTTTGAAGGTTAGAGATCCCTTGTTGCGCATTCACTTGCCTCCATGGCTAAGTGGCTTAACCCCAACGATGCCGTGGACACCCTGATAGAGTGACTTTGACATAATCAAAGATTAAGGACCTAACCACAAGACAACTGTGATGCCTCAGGTCAAAAGACTAATTTGCATTATCCCAACCATGAGTTCTCATATGACATGAATATGAGAACTCTTCGTTGATCGTGTTCAGTGAACTCATTCTCTATTGAGCACCTACGTACTTGTCTTGATGTCACACACACCAATGACTCGAGACTAGTCACTCTCCCTGAGAGAAGACATAGCACGTACTGATCTTAACGGACTGTCAATGCCCAATTGACAATCCTATGATCAGGAACGTTTAGGATGTGTCAACGAAAGAATGGTCTCATGAATCTAACTTCTTTAGATCGCATTCTTCCAATCACATATTCCTTGGACTTATCGTTTAAGCATATAACATTTATATTAGACGGCTCAAACAATAATCTTTGCCCTTTAAACTACATTAGTTTGAAATGTCCGTAAAGTATCATCATATGATTGGTTTTAGGGCACATTTCCAACACACTTCCCTGGGCGATGTGGGATGTCACAATCCACCCCCTTAGGGGCCCGACGTCCTCGTCGGCACATTTCCGGCCAGGGATAGGCTCTGATACTAATTTGTCACATCCCGGCCCGGGTGGGACCACTTCCCGGGCCCGCTCCACCACCGTAGCACGATATTGTCCGCTTTGGGCTTACCATTCCCTCACGGTTTTGTTTTTGGGAATTCACGAGCAACTTCCTAGTGGGTCACCCATCATGGGATTGCTCTAGCCCCCTTCTCGCTTAACTTCGAAGTTCCTACGGAACCCGAAGCCAGTGAGCTCCCAAAATGCCTCGTGCTAGGTAGGGATGGGAATATACATTTAAGGATCACTTCCTTGGGCGATGTGGGATGTCACACAACCTATTATTATTCTATATCTTTTAAGGTTCCTATCGGTCATTTTACAGATTGGCAAACTTGCAATTAAACATTTTATTAAAAGTGGATGGGGAGATAAGACACTAAGGTGAAGACAACATCACTATAGAGTTATGCAAGTTTCAAATTTCAGATCGGATTCATAGTACTAAATACATTCCAATTCCTATCCAATTTTTTTTTTTTTCGGATTTCAAAATTTCAGTTTTGGAATTAAATCAGCCGAAATATTTTGAAATATTTAGGCTCAAAATCGACAGGAATCGAATATTCCTAGCTATCCAAGTTGCACCCCTAGGCGGGACTATCCAACAAACGTCTCACCAACTTCTTTGCCCCTTTAAAACATTGCCATTGATCAATAAATAAATAAAAATCACACAGCTTATCATATATACCATGTAATACAAGAACGAAACCAATGAGGATCATCTTTCGTTAGCATTGATGATTTGATACATCTTTCATTTCTTATCTCTTTAAGTTAAGGGATTAATGATAACCACAAGTTTGCCAATAAAAGCGATGCACTTTACATGAACAAATAAATATGATTATATATACATATGATATGTATATATATAATTATACATATATGTATGTATGTATGTATGTGTGTATGTATATACTGAGTATAGAAATCATTGATTCATTAGAACCTAGCTGAGAGGAACTGCATTTGCTTGAGAAGAGGAGTTAGGGTTTCCATGAGTTCTTCACTTGGATGATTGTGAACTCCTTCATACGTTGTGACGACGATGCTTGTGTCGTTTGATAGCCTCTGGACCTGCTTCTTCACACTGCATGTGTTATGTGTGCATCGATAGTAACTCCTACACAAACACATACGCACGCATGAATATATATACATGTTAAATGTTAATTAAATAACAAACTGACACAATAGAAAGAATTAAACTAACTGAACCAAAATAATTAAACCAAACCTGGGACATAAGGTGTTCTTGACGGCTTTCTGTCCGTACTTTCTCCAGCGGAAGCCATCATCAAGAATATCATCCGTGCTTCGAGTATGGAATGCAACCCTAGGCCGGCTTGATCTTCTTGTATAATTCCTACTACTCGCACCGCCTTTCCTTCTATTCGAACCCCTTATTTCTTCCGCACGATCACCCGCTTGATCATGATTATTATGAGTAGTAAGTAGGTCACCTGCAGGTTGATCACCAGAGAGGAGGCTGATCCAATCAATGTCGGGTGGAATCTGGACTTGGTGATGATGAGGATATGGAGGAGGATGAGGGTTGTCGAATAGGTTGATCGAGTGAGATGATGATGAGGGTGTAAAGATGTTATTTTGGGGTGGGAATTGATATGTTGGTGAGGATGATGATGTTGCTGCAGCAGGAGATGGATAATACTGGTTTTCCATACATGAGAGAAAGAGAGGGAGAGAACTGAGAATGTTTGGTGATGGAACTTGGATACTTACATATAAGCTTTCAACCAACGTTGAAAGGTGGGGGAAGGTGAGAAGAGGTTGGCTGACCCACAGTACTACTACTGCGTATGAGAGAGAGAGAGAGAGAGAGAGAGAGAGAGAGAGAGAAATGAAAGTTGGACAGAGGAGGCTTAATTAGCTAGCTAGCTTAATAAGGGTTTGATCAATCTCTAATTTTACCCTGTGAGGGGTAATGTATGTGTAAAGCCAACTACATCTCAACTACTTCTGTTGAGCTGCCCTTAATGAATCTCATTCAAAGGAGAGAGAAGCTAGAGAGAGACGTGCCTTAATATACATATCGTTATCATCAATGCTTTTCATTGCATGCATATATTTTCACTTGCATGCTTCTCCTCTCCTCTCTCCTCTCTCTCTCTCTCTCTCTCTCTCTCTCTCTCTCTCTCTCTCACTCTCTCCCTCTCTCCCTCTCTCTCCCTTTCTCTGTGGATAGGCACATGCCCATGCATGTCAGTAACGCAGTGTGTGAGCCATGAAAAAAGTTGACGTTCTACCATAAAATTAATTGGGGGAATAGCCCAATTTATTTATAAGCCTATGTAAGGTCTCTCCTCCCATTAATATGAGATTCATTCTAAACATGTCTCCTCACATGCGGGATTCAATCTCATTTACCTATTTGCAAATTTTTTCTTTTTACCGTAGAAAAATAGTATAAACTGTTTGATGAACTTTTGCAATGCTCGTAAATCTCCAGTCCTTAAATATTTTTCGAGAGAATCCCCGTCTGGATCTATTCAAGTGCATGCATCTCCTCAATTTCCTGCGCTTAAACCATTGAAATTTTCTCGGGAAACAATTAGGTTCACCAAATACGTCTGACTTTGAACAGAATACCCAAAAGCTTGTACATGATAACTTAATTAAACTGGGTTTTGGATAACAGTGATGATTCAAGCCCAGCAATGCAGGTGCTCGAATGGGCTTCCCTGCAAAAACGGTTTAATCACAATGCTATACGTATTTTTCGTTTGTTTTGCTACTGGGTTTGGCTGGAAATATTGAGGAGACGGAGGGGTTTTGTCAAAATATGTTGAAGGATAGGTACTCACCCGGTGTCGAAGAGGCACGTTTGGACCTTGGCACTGATTGATGTGCTTATTAGATATTGCAGGCTAAGTAAGGCAGTAGGGTGCTTGTGAATTTGAAAGCACAATGCCTTTGTTCTGTCTGGAAAACAAACCGGATTCATTGGTTTATGAGGTTCTGTTTAACAACCATGATTGCTTGATTGTTTGACACTAGTCAAAATCTGATGAGATGAGTTAGTTTTTGTTAGTTGCAAATAGGAGTGAGTTAGTTGAAGAGTACTTGAGTAATTGTGATGTATTAGACTACCATATAAAATCTTGTAAGAGACTTTGAGATATATCATTGTGTAATAAAAGCTTTACATCTCTCTCTCTCTCTCTCTCTCTCTCTCTCTCTCTCTCAAAACCTCTCCTGCTAATCGAGTGTTCTTTGATTTCTGTTGTTCTTCATATTTTCCATATTGTTATCACTGTTACAGTGTTTATGCAAGAACCTTAGATTAGATGATGTGCTATATGTTTTAGGTATGATGGAACTGTTTCTTCACAAATTATAAGATTTCATGGGGTATTCACATACTTTAAATTGTTCCCTTTTTTTTGTTTTCTGGGTTTCTACACTTATTTTCCACTCATAAATTTTTTTTCAATTTTTCAATTATTTGAAGATATCTTTGAATGTATTTAACTGGGTTGGTTCGTTAATTGTCACTGCATGTTCAATCTACACAACGCTCCTCAACATCACCAAAGCAAAGATATTTAATTATTTGGCGGTCCTCCTGCTTTCTCTCAAAGAGGCCCCTTCAAGGTTCTAGATTTCTCTCTCAAATACGAAAGAATTTTCATCAAATTATGCACTTTGCTAATGAGCAATGAAAAAGCATTAAAGTCATGAATGAAGAATGAGCAATGCATACGTAAGAAGGAAGGAACAAGCGGCATGAGTACTACACTTTGGGGAAGTTTATGTTTTCACCGAATGGAATGATCGAGATGATCGAACCGTTCTTTCGAAGGCATGTGATTGCATTCCGACAAACATGTAGGAGAATCAAATCCATATTTTTTTTTTTTTTCTAACAAACGATATTATATACACTAAAGAAGAGAGAAGCAGATTTAACCTCACAAATAGCTAGCAATTATATAGGTTCAAATTCGCATTTGACGAAAATCCGACCTCAGAACTCTCACTTACAAATAAAAGAAATATCATCAAACCGTAGTACTAAATGACTTAGGCAGTAACCCATTACTTAAGAAGCGCTTTTACGAGAGTACTGCATTTGGCCAACCAAAGCTAAACTATCCATGCAAGCCTCCAATAGGATCGAAATAATCATCTAGTTGATTTCCTCAAAAATCGATCAATCGAATTGTCATACACGAAAAACAAAAATTCTTCTCAAAATCCATGCAAAAAAAGAGACTCAATTTCTCTACAGCCATTTTACAACAACCAACAATTAGTTGAAGGAAACGGGGAAAAAGCAGGAATAAAAACAAAAACCAAAAAAATAAAATTAAAAACAATTCACATATTTACAATGTCAAAAATAAACCCTGAAGACTCAAAAATCATAGCAGACACACTTTGGGATGCCCTGAAAAAAAGAGACACCCCTGTGATCTTACCCTCTAATACCTCTGTTACTCGGTCCACCAAACATACAAAGATCAATTCTCTTCGCGTTGCTGTCAGGAAGACGAAGCTCTATGAGTTAACAAATGTCGAAAACTTATACTGCCCATGTATGCCTTTCATAAAAAGCCAGCATCAAGATCGCCTTCAGGAATTACTAAAATATAACGAAGGCTTGTACGAAAATGGAAATCCCGATTCTGTACAGAGTATATTTCTCCGAAAGTTTCCCACGAGGTCTCTTGGCATTATAATGCACACTAACTGCAATCACACAGCATAAAATGTATTATACAAACAAATCTCAGCATAAAGTGTCGTGATCATGCCACAATAATGCACAAAATTCATTGAGGATAGGTGGCAGTACCTGGAGATATGGCTACAAACTTTTCCAGAGCTACTTGTGCTCTAAGTACCTTCTTTTCTGACGAGTCCCCGCCATAATCCTTCAGCTGAACGTCAACTCCATGTATTTTACAAAACAAAGGCGTCCCCCAACAATTCATTACATAAATGTACAGTATGGAGAGGATGATATGGGAGGTAGATATCGATCTGGCTCACCATTTTCTAATAATCTGAGAAAGACAACCACAAGGCACTGATTGCTGATATTGGGGCACTGTGTTATGTAGGAAAGACTTTTCAGCATTATCCAACATTTGAATGCATCTCCTGCCCTCTGTTTACTATTTTCCGATCAGATCCGCATAAATTTGTCTTCAACTCCATATCTTAGCCACTTTTTAGTACTTTCAGAAATCAGACTCCAAAGAATTGTGTGTATGCTTGGAAAATTAAGCATATCCCAGATATAGATTTTTAAAATATGCCAAATAGTGCTGTTCGAGGATTAGCATAAGCATCATAGTGATGGCATGAAGTTGAACTTCGAAGCATTGTTCTACAAGTCAAGGGCAACATCTACAGATCTGCATCACCAGATTACAACCCAGTTCCAAGATCGTTTGCCAGCTGAAGTATGCCACGCATCTGAAGATATGGATTTTCCAAGAGCTTTTCATTGTTGCTCTGCACAGAGTAAACATGGTAGTGAGATGTCACCATCCTGTCCCAAAGCTGGCTGCTATATTATGATAGTAACTGAGAGATGATGCAAGACTTCAAAGCAAAGACACAAGAATAATACTAGAAAGAAGGGCAACAAAGAAAACAATAAGTTCCAAAGGAATTGGAATGCAGCTCTTCTAACAGGGGATTGAAAACAAATTTACATCCTCAAAATCTTAGCAGTTAAAAACTAGCCAACAATATATCGTGACCTTTATGAAGAGAACTAAATGAGGTTATCAGAAATTTTGGAATGTAGCTCCCAAGCATGTTAATCAGCAATATAGACATAAATACAAGGACGAGTAGTTCGCTACAGATAATTCGATATACTTAGGATACGGCAAAGTTGGTTTCAGAATAAGGCTCAGTCCCTACAAAATATTATTTCACGTCTGTGGCTCTTCTGACAAGGAATAAATATCCAGTAGTTGAATGCTATATTAGTTCCTTATCAGGCTGCTGCCTAAAACTCTCATATTTTCCACCAATGTTATCTAAAACACAACTTTACAATGAGATATCACTCCTACAAAGAAAGCAATCCTCAATAACCTATACTCTAATGTTTCTTCCTAAAGATTTCTATATTTCAAGCACCTTACCAAAGTTGAGAAAATATGATAATATAAATGCAAAATATGACACATTATCTTTTCAGGAATCATATATGAGAATGTGCAACGGCATGCAAAAAAATAAAACAAGGCCCACCTGCTGAGCTCTAACAACAAGATTCTGAAGCATGTGCTGGTACTTTTCGGGTTTTTCTGTGATCATTCGCTGTAAAGCACAAATTAAAATTGTTAGCAGGACAAACTTCACCACATATTCAGTACACTGTAATTTGTTTGTGGGAAGAGGACAAAAAGCATTCTTGCCTTCAGAAGAAAAGCTGATGAGTAATATGCCACCCTCGAGTCTGTGTCATCCAAGAGTTCCCTGAATTTAATACAAAGTAATCAGATATCATATATATGCACACACAACAAAAAACAGTAAGTTAATTAAGCTAATCCAGTAGTAGCATGGAATTGAAGAATCACCTAAAAAATTCTTCCCCGTCAACATCCTGGAAAGTAGCAGAATCTGCAGTACATTTACCAATTAGAAGTAACAAAAGGGTAGCCCGTATATCAGATATAGCACCAGGAAGATTCCCTCTTCCTTTGCTTCCAACAGCTATACCCAACGCAATGTTGTCTGTTGCTGCACCAGCAAGTTGAATCAATGGCCAATAAAACAAAGCAGCTGGAACTCGTGTAACCAACTGCATGGGAACTATGGCCTGTCCTCGGAGAAGCAGTGCTGCCATTGATTCTGTTTCATGATCTAGCGGATTGTTATTACTGAGGCCAGATCTGGCACTAGATTCTTCCATACAAACATCCTGGCGAGAACTCTCTTTCTCATCAACTATTTTACTTCCGTCCATCCGACTAAGAACCCTACCAAGCTGTGCATCATCTCCAAAGTTTGTTGTATTTGCAGATGGAGCTCTCAAGCATAATTGAGAGAATAGAATGTCACACATCTGTTTACAGAAACCAAGGAAAAATAGGGATAAGGAAAATACAGATACACTCTACTAATCAAAAGTCACACAAGAAAATTCCATAGAATCATGAAACATAAATGAACCTTGGAGGAAAATGAGAATGCACTTTGCAGCAACTCAAAGCAAATTCTCCAGTACCATTTGAAAACATAGATTTGCACTAGATGTACTAAACTTGATTTTCATTTATTTTTTCTTACATAATAATCTATCGATTAAAAGTTCCATCCAGTAAACCCTTTAAATAAGAATTTATTATGTCATGACATCCAGCATTATCAATAATATTACACCAATAATCTGAATAGATAAGGTCAAGAAACATTCAACAATACTGAATATTATTATGTGCAAACAAAACATTTTACACTCTTATTTGACCCTACAGCAAGACTAAGTAGAGAAAACTTTACAGTCCCTACACCATTCAGAAACGGTACACCTTATGCTTTTTCAATTAATCAAAATCAAAGGTAACACCCTGCATTTAGTAAAGAGATTTACCAGTTCTAAGCAAATTACCTTCAAAATATTAATGCGATCTGTTTCATTAATCTGAAAAACCAAGGACAAGGCACTACTCATGATGTCTATCACTGCATTAGCTTTCTCAAGATGGCTATCTTTCCGTACATTGCCAATATCACTGCCATGTGATTGCTGGACTTTATTTTCATTTAACAAAATCTTACACCTCATGAGAAGCCTCTCAAGAACAATCAAAAAGCCCCATCTGATTGAGTTGTGCTTTGACTTCAAAAGTCCACACATAAGCCAAATGGGCAAAGGAACATCTGAAGCAACTGAAGAATCATGAACATCTGCTTGGGCAATTTTTTGCTGCATGGTTTTTATATTTGACCATATACTTGAATTCCTTTCTTCACTAATTTCTGCAATAAGCAGGTCACTTAACCAGACATAGGCATTCCGACGGTATGCAATTCTTTCTGAATGAAGAAGGGAATGTAAAAGAGCCCATGAGAGTTTTGCTTTCATGCCAACACCATTTCTCAGAACCGCACGTTCAATGCTATCCACAGACTTGTAAGATTTGGTTATCTGCATCATGTGTGAGAACTCCGTGTCCAAATGAATAAATGAGCTTATTGTCGCACCAAGTTTCTCCATTACACTGTCCAATAGCTGTAAAGTAACAAAATTCAGATAGCAACTTTGATAAAATGTTGCAATTAATTGACTTATCCAATATCAAAGAAAATATGGAACCTAAGAAAACTCTATAAATTCTGAAACTGGCAAAAATTCCACTAAACAAAAATGTGCAAAAATAGAATAACAAAATGTTCACTGAATTTCCATACAATATAGTTTGGACTCTTGAAAATTTGAAAAGCATGGGCTACCCACACCGCATGCACAAATACAATTATTTAGAATGAACGAACAAAACATGCACACAGACTCACACCAATCGCACACACAAACTTTTGAGACATTACCATATTGAGCCGTTCACTGTTTGGATATCTAGACAATGCATCTGAAATAGAACTCCTCAAGATTTCCCCAATGCCTACCAACCCAAGCTTAACAGATATATAAAAAGCTCGGGCGCATCAGCCAGATTGAGCAGGGCAACAAGAGGCTGAATCTCATCATCGCTATACTCAGTGACTCCAGTAGCTATGCATATTTCATTTATTTGATGCAAAGCATAGTCCAAAAGAACCAAAAACAGATTTCTCCTTTCCTCCCTTGATTTTGCAAGTGAATACTGTATTGCAAAAAAGTTATAGTTTTGAATCAGGAAACTTTTTCGCAAAAAGAAACCTTCAATGCAAAAGCACTTGTATATTAGTTCCAATAATAACAAATAAACATTTAAGTAAAGCTTATCTCAACTAACAGGCTGTCTCCATCTTCTACTAAAGTGATTTTTACAAAATCTAGATTACCAAACTTGCTTTCCCGTCCACAAAGATTAGGATAAGCACATACCAAATGTTATATCAGACAAACGCTTTACAAGACAGAGACTATAATAGGATTGTGATTACCAGGGTTCTTAGGTAAATGCTAGGAATCAACTAACTACCCAAATTTCTAAAAAAAGCTAATCTTCAGAGTTCAGACAAAAGAGGAACGGAAAAAAATCAACAAACCTTACTATTTTATTCCAGTTTCATGGTAAATTACTAGCATACCTCAACAAAAATAAACTCTATTCCACCAATCAGATCAACTTGCTCCGCCAGAAACAATTGGGTACTTGAAACAGCCTTGTTGATTCCTTCAGGTACTTGATAAAACATGTTTGCTAACATGCTAATAAGCTTGCAATGAACTACTTCTGCCCAAGAATTCTTCCTACTAATTTCTAGTAGTGCCTTTGGAACCTGACGGTAGGAAGTGAATTAAAACCAACATTAAACTCGTTGATATGATAGAAAAGGAATATCAAGTGATTTCTTAGATTATGGCATTATTTGGTACAAACTGGATATATAAGATCATAAGCTGCTTTATTCACACATTAGCCTTATATCTTATAAAATAGATGGTATTATAAAAAATACATCAAAAATATAGGAAAAGTTGCTAAGAAAAACTTGTCAAATATTTTCAATGGTTACAGCATTGATATACAAAACTGCAAAAATACTCACCCTTATGTCAAGTCCATTTATCCGGTTTCTCAAGATTTTGCCCCTATCACAGACAAAATATAGCAAACAACTAAGAGCAGAAGCCCAGACAGATTCCTCCTCCTCTTCTATCTGTACGAAAGATAAGAGACTAGTTGGTAAAGAATGATGTCAATAATTTCCACGCTATATGGAGCTAAAATATTTAAAAGAAAAATAGTATAGTTATGTGTCCTAACATGCTTGTTTGGGTGGAAAGAAACTACAGATTTTTAAGATAAGAAGGTGGTGGATTTTCAATGGAAGAGGAGTAGAAGTTTGCTCTCTTTGTCTAAACATTATACGGAACATTCATTTTACATTCATTTTAGACTGATAACTTTTTAGTTGAACACTGATCTTAATGGACCCACACTAGTTTGTAGCTTGTTTGATGTATCCTTTTGATTTTTTTGTTGGAGAAGGGGCAGGGGGCAATTATTTTGCGTAACCTAAAAGCTAAAACAGAAAAATAGCATGCATCCAAGATGAAAGTTCTATATCGAATATGACAGAAAATATACCTGGACAAGAAACAGCAATATCTCATACAAAATATTCAAAATCCAAGTTTCAAAATTATCAATAGCTGAGGAAGTGCCCATGATAATAGAATCTGATCTTCCCACTCCTTGTGTTGCAAGCTTAGATTCACTGTCAAAATATGATTCTTGAGAATACTCTTCTTCAATCAGTGGAATCGTTATCGGCTACCATTGGCTCTAATAAATGAGCATGAACTCCAAGATTCAAAATCAAATCAAAAGCACGATTCCTACATGCTGCTCTTGGAGAATTAAGCATTTCCTGAAAGATAATATCAAAAAAAATTGTAACCTAATGAAAGAAATAAAAAGGGAGGGGGGCGAGGAAATGGATAAGAATCATGAAAAATTAGCATGTAGTTGACCATCACCTCAAGCATAGACAGAGTGAGAGGGGCAGCAGTCCCGGAATCCAAAACATACCTACAAAATAGGGTTTCAACATACAATGAGGCAGCAAAAGACAGGGAATGTGAACTGTAATGAATACTGGCCAAATGCATAACAACATACATATCAATAACAAGTTTGATAAGGACGCTCACTGCCGCATCCATTGATGGCTTTCCATAGTTATTAGTTAATCTAGATGATACAGTCTTCACATTAGCAGTCTGTGAAGATGCCTCAGAGCAAACTGCAGCAATGACCTCACAAACCTCAGCAGGATTCAACCGCAAGGGTTGTTGTTCACTGATACACAACCAAAATATGGTGAGAGACAGAGACGGAGAGTAATTGATAATAAACAACATAATTGATTATTTGTTACCTGTAGTGACGATACTGGAATAGCTGCTTCGCCCGAGGACGAAATGTGCTCACCGGAGAATCATCCCTGAAATTTGGATGTACAACGTCAAAATAGCGCTTGGTTGTTCAATATTGTATCAAAGTTTTAGAATCAGATAACATATGACTAATGAGTACAGGTTTAACAAATATGCCTCAGAAAACTGGGATTAAGAAGAGATTAGCTTAAATGTAAATCCCTGGTGGTAAAAGAAATATCTGCAAAAGGCAGTGAATTTAAAAGAAATATCTTCAATTTTTTTTTTCCCAGTCATAGAAACATCTTCAAATTACATGATTCTATTCTGTTGTAATATTCAGAGATATGTGCCACAAATTTGAAGAACCAAATTTCAACACAACATTTTTTAAAATGCTGTAACACAGTTGACCGAGATGTAACAACAGTTGAACAAGAGGTAAGAGCATACCATATTTGATGAGGGCCGGATCTAGTACGTTTAGATGCTGTGATTGCTCTCAAATGGGAACGCGCAGTGGCAGAATCAGTTATTGCCGTTACCGGTGAAGGTTGCAACAGTTGGTCAAGATAAGGCATATCAGCAGTTCCAAAATACTTCCACGGTTGACCTCTCATTTTAGCTTCCTTATCTCCTACAAGTAGAGCTGCTGCACCTACTTCTAGAAGACTATGTGTTCTCATATCTTGGGGATTTACAACACGATCACTTGATAGGGTCAAGCAGTCAAGTTAGTTTATTAAGCAACAGGAAAAATATGAGATATTGACCAAAAAAATTGTGAACTACAAAGAAATCGACCACCAGAGATTAGAAGGTAAACACAAGTATATGTGATTACCTTTCAGTCCCCAAGGATGATGACTGATGTTCTCCAAGCCAGCGCCACTTGAAAACGTCCAGTGCAAAGTATTCAAGATTTCCCATTCCATCAATCTTTCCAATGTTTGATAAGTTCAAAATGGACATAGTTGTAGCATCTTTATTCTCCAAAGGTTCTCCACTATGTGCAGGGCTTAGTTGTGAATTAAAGGACCTGCTCAACAAAGAAGACAAACTCGGAAGAGACTGTCTAGTTGCAGAAGGGGCTCCAGAGAAAGCAGCCGGATGGAATGACCGCTTTGGAAGATGTTGAGACACAAGAGACCGCACATAGTTCAATGACTTCACAAGTGCCTCAGACGCAAAACTAGGTACAGATAAAGGAACAACATTTGTAGATGCCGTTGATATTGTTGATGTTATTGATCCAAATGATTGAGACCGTGGAGACAATCTCCGGTTTGGACCAATGTCACATTCAACAATGGTGTTTACACAAAAGCGATCTATCTGCAGTAATGTCTCTTCACTAGGTTTGTACCTACAGAGAGAAGAAAAGAATGTATAGCCATATTAATCAAAATTGCAAGAAACTATACTTGTAGGAAAGATGTTTCTCCCTCCTTTCAGACCATAGAATGCGCATCAGTGTGAGGGCCTACTAGGTAACTTTAACGACAACATAAAAGATATTCAAATCACTATCAGTATGGCAGGTCTCAAGCCCCTGCTAAAATTGATTGCAATGCAGTAAATGGAAGGCGAGAAGTTAAATATACAAATAAGGATAACTTGTGCACTGATAGTGAGATAAATCACTTCTCTAAAATGCACCTTATTTATTTTAATTTCAATGAACCAGTACAGGTTTCTCCTTATAAATTAGCATCCTGCATTATCTTCTTTCCCAGCTAAGGCCTTGAGAGGAGATTAAAGAAAATAACCACAGAATAAAATCAGGCATATCAGTCCCTACACTACAAGTGTAGTCACCACTGACAGCTTCTAAACGAAGGAAATTACAATAATGACCTCTGGAAGGATTATGAACAAATAGAAAACAGTGCGAAGCCCATTTCAAGCAAAAATATAATAATTAAATGACAAAATAATATGCATTGCAGGCAACTAGAAGAAATGAGTACAAGACTGTACAGCCATTACATAAACAACTCATACATCAAGTTATTAGAATCATTAAAGATCTCATAATATGTAGAACATACCTTAGAAGGTAGCGTTTCAAAAGTGCCACACACCTTGCTACAACTGCTGGGCTGGCATAAATAAAAGTAACATCAGGTAAAGGATCAACACATATTGTAATTGTCCTATAAATCATGATAAAGCAAAATCCATATTAAATATAAATGATAATGATTTGCAAGTAGGTGCAAATGGAGATAATTTACATTCACTTCTCAAAACACTAAATGTACATACACATACATGCAGAGACGCATATTTGTGAACATATGTCTACAAGGTCCAGTACTCCAATGTACCACTATGCTTCTAATCTCAAAAATATTCCTTATGTATGTTAGTCAAATAGTTATTATAATTCTATCCTATACATATCTGCTATCACCTTTTTTGATTCGTTTGATTGAAAATGCTCCTTTCTTTATTGAATTCCATATGCGTACTTATTTACCATCAACTAGAAGCCATAAATGTTTACTCCTCACCTTCTATTTTAAGGTTTCTAGTATCAATACCTATTTGATAAAACAATCACCTATATTTACCACAAAGCTCATATGAGTATTAAATATTATTTCTATACGCAACTTACTTGCAGTTATAATGGTTTGCTGTTACAGGTATTCCCAAATTTACCCTTCATGACTTTTGATTAATAGGTTACTTGAACTATATTTTATAGCCCATTCAATCTTGTGATGCAGATCTGGAAAGCACACAGCGAAAACTAGTTTTTATCTAAACAATCACCAAGGCTGGGCTCTTCGCCAGAGCTGGTTTTGACACCAACTCATACTTGTCATCATTCCTGAAATGTGTGAAGCATAAGTTTCTTCTTTTGCATTGATTACATAGAGACTTGAACCTAGGATCTCTACCCTCTTCCCAACCATCCCATGTCACTTGAGCTAAGGCTCATGGGCAAGTATTTAAGTCAAATTAAGGAATGTAAAACCTACAAGAGTATATATAAGATTTACCTTCGCTCCCTCTCAGCAATGGTATGTTCTAAAATCACATTGTAAGACAAGTCCATCGTCGAAGGGGCTGCCAAATAGTCCTGCCAGTCATAATAAGTTTAACTTGCGAAATATGAAACTGAATCTCATTCAAGTCAATCAAATAAGAGGATACAGAGCACCGTTAATCATAGGTCAGATACACTGATGTGTGGATAACTGAATAATCGCCACTAACCAGGATCAATAAAGTCTCAACATGTTATTGTACTTCAAGCCAAGACCGCCAGTGAAATATAAATATGCTCCATAACCAGTAAATTCGAAAATCAGCAATAAAATTCCATTTCAACTTGCCCCATTATGTATACCGCTCAGAAAAAAAAAAATACTCTTTTGAAGAAGCGTTTTCTTTCGAATTTAAATATTTAGTGATCCAAGCAAGGACTTGTTGTATTTAAGACCAATCACAGAGGAGGGAAACCGCATTAACTACTCCCTCCAATGCAAACTCAAAACGTAAACACACACACACACTACGATTAACCATTTTCAGCACTCATGCTCTGCTCGTTGCTAATTGCTAAGAGAATGTAGCTAGCTAAAAACACTCTAAACAAAATCTACAATGTGTATGATTTTACACTAGCCAAAGCCAAAACCTTACACCTACTAAACCAAAATTCAGCTTAATTATCTATGTTTAAGGTCATAAAACTCATTAATAACTTGCTTTGTACTATAAAGAAGATTTTCTCAGCAACCAAACAGAGTTCAAATCTCGAATTCATTCAAAATCCACCAATTAAAACACAGCACACAACCGAGAAGACCTAGATTCCAGAGCATAGACCGGCATTTCAAAGATCCAAAAATCCGGAGCTAAATCACAAACCAAACAGCCAAAAGAAGACAATTTTCACTCACCCGAAGAATTCGAGAAGCTTCGGAGAGGAGCACAGTGGAGGAAGTGGTCCCATGGTGGGAGGTAGCCGCGGCGGAGGAGGACAGGCAGTCGGCCACAGCTCGGCGCAGCGGCTCAGGCGGCTTCTTGAGCAACGAAGATCTCAACCTGGAAACTCCTCCTCCTCCTCCTCCTCCACCTCCGCCCAACTGAAGCCTCGAACTCCCGGGGCTCCGAGCCGGACTGTTGTAGCCCGAAGACATCGGGTGCTGGGGTCGGGTCGCCACCCGAATCTCTCAGAACTTCACCTCGCACGGCGGAAGAAAAACTTCGTTTTTTCTGCTCTGTGCAGAGCTCGACTCTTACACTTGAGCAAAACCTGAAAAAAAAAAATAATGTTGTGCTCGAAATGCAAACCAAGTCCGCGAGGGCGAGAGAGAGACTGGGAAAATGGTTTTTATTTATTTAAATTTTGAATTTATGGATTTAATTACTAAAATAATTAAATAATATTTTTGGGAGATTCTTAAACATCGTTGTAATGTGGTGATTAGCTGGAGGGATAGGCGTAGTTTTATGAGGGGTGATTAGCTGGCATTCACTAGAATTTGTCCCTTTTTTCTTCCAAAAACGACATTTGGGAATATAAGGAGGGAGGGAGGGAGAGAGAGAGAGAGAGAGAGAGAGAGAGAGAGAGAGAGAGAGAGAGAGAGAGAATTTCTTTATTTTCTTTTTTATTTGCGTTTGATTTTTTTATCTATTCATTTATTTTTTAATAAGAATTTTTTTTTAACAAACGATATTATCTACACTAATAAAAGAATGTGAGCTTAGCCTCATAATGAACTAGCAATAATATAGTTCAAATTCGCCCTTATGTTGTTGTTGTTTTTTTTTTTATAGTTAAATTTGATTTAGTTTGTACTTGTAGGGGGAATGTGGGTAAGTTTTGGAAACTAGAATTGAGTAGTACAACTCAAATTCCCATAAGGAAAGATATTGCTATGTTTTATTGTGTGGCTTCCGTATTGGATGTATAGGTTGCTACATTAGGAAGAACTTTCCTAAAACATGAATGTCTATCCTCACAACATTTCAAACTTTAGTGTTTTCCCACTCTTATCATGAATTATTTTGGACAAATCTTTGAGTATGTAAGTATATGGTAATGTGAATAGAGAGTAAATGCATTCATTGAAGGAAAGAAGTTGCGATGCTAGTGTCGGTCATGCATTGTTCTAAAATGGCTAGACGCGTTTTCAAACAACAAAAAGCCTTTTCCAGCAACATTTAGAAGGGCTATATATGCTTTCCCACAATCAAAAACCTTTATGGCAACCTTTGGAAGGTTAGGCACGTTTTCGCACAAATAAGGTATTCTTTGCTCAGCTAACACGTTTTCAGACAACCAAAAGCCTTCTATAACAACTTTAAAAGGGATATACATGTTTTTCACACAACCAATAGCCATTATAACAATCTTTGCAAGGCTATACACGTTTTCACCCAACGAAGAACCTTTATGGCAATCTTTACAAGGCTAGACACGTTTTCGCACAACCAACAACTCTTCTACTAATAATTAGTATTGTGAGTATCCCCATTGCCTCAATCACTACTAAAATAACTAAAATTTTGTTTTGCAATCTATTATATTTCTTTAGTATTTTATCGAGGAAGAAATTGATTTTAAAAGTTTACGAGACAATGAAGACCAAATTGGTACCACGCTACTTATGAGTAGAAGTGATACCTACAAAATACATTTTCAAAATGCGTAGCCACACTATATCACGTCTCAACCACCGGCGAAACTTGATCACGAACATATTTCGAACTTTCTAGAAAAGCCTACTACTTAACTAGTTAATTTATGGCTTGATTTTTCACCTTCGGGTTAAATAATTTGACTTATAAATTTTTTTTGTATAATTTTTATTTATAACATTAAAAATATGTTTCGACCTAAAAGAAATTACTCCCGAATCACAGAGAACTTTTTCTTTTCGGGAAGGTGGTCAACATAGTATGACAAAAGAAGTGGCAAACAGAGCATATTGGGCCAAGCATACCAGCCCAGATATATTGAATCCAACATAAAGAAACTATTGGGCCAAGAAGCCCACATGCCTATCCGACCCATAAACCTACAGCCGCGCTCTACTGCCAGTATTATACACGCGGATCTCATCCAGTACTTCAGATAACAAGTCCTTGCGAATCTGAGCGTACACGTGTCCGTTCCATTTCCGCGAGACCAACTCCTCTCCAAGTCTAACCGCGGCCTCAACCGTCTCCTCCGCGCTATCGTGCGCCGAGTCGATTATCCCCTTCGCCACTGCCACGTCCGCCGTCATCTTATCGGCTCTCAGCAACAAATCGCGCCGAGCCGCCGGTGAGCTGATTTTGCGATCGAATAGCGCCACTAACCAGCCGGGAGAAGGAGCTCGATGTCAAGCTCACTCATGTAGATGAAGCCGCGGTCTCGCCTCATGAGGAGGTAGTCGTGGCTGCGAGCGAGGATGAAGCCGGCGGCGGAAGCGTGGCCGGAAACGGCGGCGATGGTGGGCATGGGGAGGGAGATAAGGTCGGCGACGAGGGACCGGACCTTGGAGCGAATGAGCTCCAACCGGGACTCGGAGGACTTGGCCCAGGAGAGATCGTAGCCGTTGGAGAAGAATTTGCCATGTGCGGTGGTGATTAGGGCTGAGGGTGATGATGACGTGGCGGTGGTTGTAACGGCGGTTCGGATTTCGTTGAGGGCGGACCGGATTGAGTCGATGAAAGTGGGATTGAGTCTGTGCTCGCCCGGGCCTGTTAGCGTTAGGATGAAGACGTTGCCTTTCCTCTCTAATGTGCACATCTCTCTCTCTCTCTCTCTCTAGAAAATCTCTCTCTAGAATTTGAAGTTTAAGCTTTGGTTATGGAGGATCGAATATTCAAGGACTTGCCTTCTTCTTCCCATGTATTGGTCAAATTGATGCTTCATTTGTGACTTCATAATTCTATAAAATGTTGTCCTCTTTTGTTTTTTCTTCTATCTTGGAAGGAACATGTCACATTGAATCGAGAAAAACTATCTATGCAATTGGATTAGCATTTAAAATAAAAAGGCAATTGGGTCAGCATTTAAAAAAAAAGGTTAAAACATATAATAATGTTGGATTAATTTAACGGATTTGTTATTAATAATGTTTGATTAACTTAATGAATTTGTTATTGATAGCCATTTCATCACGTAGTTTGATTTTTGTAAACAACGAAGACTTTTCATAATCAATTTTTGCTTTTTATCTTTTAGATTTTGATTGGTTCTGAACTACTGAAGAAAATTATAACTTAGATAAGGTGGTCTTGAAAAAGGTTGGGGTGATGCCATGAAGAGCTTCTTACTCACAACTGAGATTTAAACATGCATGTTACTTGAAATGTACATGAATGAGAATGATATATAATTGTTGTAAGGTATGTGATAAACTACTTCTTTGAGGTTATTTAGGTATAGAATAATACGGATTTTGACCGTATAAAGTTTGCATTCCTTCATTGGAGGATGAGCTAGTTATTTCTTACGAATAACGTATTTTGACTATATAAATTTTATAATCGCAATTGTTTAATTTTTTTTTTAATCTTTATTAAAAGATCACCTCTTTAAAAACTCATTTAAATGTATTGAATAGCTTGTTTGTATAGGCTTAAAGTAAATCCTTATGATAAACTGTCTATTTATTTGATACATTTAAAATAATCAAACGATTTCCAATTCGAACAATTTTTTGTAAGTTTAATCTTCATATGAAGATTAATAAATTGAATGATTAATCATTGATTTTATTCGATCAAGATCTAGAGAATATGGTAATCCCATCTTTATTGGCAAACTTGATATGATAGACAAGTTAAAAATCCAACTAAATTATTCAACCCAACAAAACTCAAATCAATTTTCTGCCAAGCAAAACAATAACAGACCCGACCAAATTATCACCTACAGTCGTGATTTTGTGCCAGTAGTATTTCCGCGGATCACATCCAGAACATCAGACAACATATCCTTCCGAATATGAGCGTACACGTGTCCGTTCCACTTCCGCCGAACCAACTCCTCTCCCAAATTAGCCGCGGCCTCGACAGTCTCCTCCGCGCTATCGTGCGCCGAGTAGATAATCCCCTTCGCCACTGCCACGTCGGCTTTCACCTTATCGGCTCTGAGCAACAAGTCGCGCCGAGCCGCCGGCGAGCCGACCTTGCTCTCGATCAGCGCCAAGAACCAGCGTGGCAGAAGAAGCTCGATGTCGAGCTCGCTCATGTAGAGAAAGCCGCGGTCCCTCCTCATGAGAAGGTAGTCGTGGCTGAGAGCGAGGATGAAGCCGGCGGCGGAGGCGTGGCCGGAGACGGCGGCGATGGTGGGCATCGGGAGGGAGATGAGATCGGCGACAAGGGACTGGAGCTTGGCGTCCATGAGCTCTCTGCGGGATTGAGAGGACTGGGCCCAAGAGAGATCGTAGCCGTTGGAGAAGAATTTGCCATGTGCGTTGGTGATTAGGGCTGAGGGAGATGATGACGTGGCGGTGGTGGTGACGGCGGCTCGGACTTGGTTGAGAGCGGATCGGATTGAGTCGATGAGAGTGGGGTTGAGCCTGTGCTCTCCTGGGCCTGTTAGCGTTAGGATGAAGATGTTGCCTTTCCTCTCTAACGTACACATCTCTCTATCTAGAAAATCTCCCCTCTTTCTCTCTCTCTCTGTCTCTCAAAAAAATGTAAAGGTCGAAGAAATATAAAGCTGCGGGTATTGATTGATTGGTGGATTGAAGCCACCATTTGAGAGTTGACTTCAAACTTCAAAGCAGTTGAAGCCGGCCGGCATTCAAAATAGTAGTATATTCGACGAAGTTGACGTTTTCCCTTGAAAACAGTACCCGATTACTTATAAAACATTTATAACTTTGGTATCTTATTTACTTTTTTTTTATTATTTTTCTAAACATTTATTAAGAATATTTTTTGAAAATAATTTTTTTTTAAAGACTAAAAAATTTGATTGGTTTGCGATTTAAACTAGACAAAGAGGTCTAAAAAGAGAGAATCACAGGAGAGGAAGAAAGAGGAGAGATGAGTAAAAAAAGTAAGAGATGATTGAAGAAAATGAGAAAGAAGAGAGGATCAGACAAGATAGGAAGGAAGAGGAGTGAGAAAAAGAATCAAGAAAATGAAGAGAATGTATTGGAGAAGAGACGAAAAAGGTAAAGAAAAAAATAAGGAGAGAAGAAGAAAAGAGAGATAGATTTGGAGTGAGAGGGGAGGAGGGAGAGAGAAATGAGTGAGCTTAACTTTAAAAACTCTAAACACTCACTTTTTAAGTTTTTAAATAATAGATTATATTTTTAAGTTAGTATTGAGTTGTTTTTGAAAACAATCTCACCAAACAAGTTTTTAAGGCCTAAAACTTAAAAAGTGTTTTTGAGTTTAAAAAGTTGAATTCAAGTAGAGTATCAAACAGACCCTTAAGAACTCATAATTTTTAGAAAAACTAAGAATGTCATCGTAACAACATCTTAATGCCCTGATTGACAATAGAAGAGTAGGCTAACAACTTATAAGTTCTTACAAAGTTTCATAACTTGCCACACAAAGAATTAGGTTTGAGATACTGCAACAAAGAATGAGCGTCTGACTAAAAGCCCAGTACATTTACAACTTATAAGACTTAGGATAAGTAAAGCCATAATTACTGTAGTGTAACGTGAGAAGCAAATCCTGCATATGAAACTTCCGGCTCACTACCTACGTAGGCCGCGACCGTACATCATCAACGCAGAAGGGCATTCATAAGCTTGGTGACCCATTCCACCACAAGTGTTGCAGATGACAATCGATATGCACTCTCGGCTGATATGGCCTGGCAGCCCACAGTTGCGGCACTGTGATGTCGCGGAAAGGGCCTCTGATGTCTGGGGCTAGGCCTGCCTTGGCGCAATGGCGGGCCACGTGACCTGATATGTTGCAGGTGTGGCAAACAGGTTCGTTGGGGCAGTCACGAGCAAGGTGTCCAGGTTTCCGACAGTTAGTTACAAGCCTTCTCGTTGGTGCAATTGACAGCAATATGACCCGGTTTGTAGCAGTTGTTGCAGAGCCTTGCATCATGGGATGAAGGACTAGGGTTCAAGCAATCGCGAGCCAGGTGGCCTTTCTTACTACATATATGGCAGACTGGATTATTAGAACATTGGTTTGCAAGATGTCCAGGCTCCTTGCAGTTCCAACACATAGTTGTTGAGTTGCATTCTGCTGCAATGTGGCTGATAAAACATATAGCATTTGAATATTAAAAACATTTCACAGACGAAAATCAGGATTTGCAGTCCTCCGTGCAACCTATTTTCTGTGACTCTTAAAACCATATTACGGAAAATGAAGGTTCGGCAGAACTCACCCTGGAAGTCCACAGTTGTTGCAGACAGTCATATTCGGGCAATCCCTTGCAAAATGCCCTGGCCGTTTACATTTATTGCAAAGACAATCTTGCCTGAAAAATAACAGAATAATCATTACGACATGAAATTGAAGATGAAGCAGCAAAAGATTATCTCAGTTTTATAAACATATGGAGTCCAAATACCAAGAGATCAGTTTGCGTGCGTTATACATAGTTACCTATCGAATTATTATCAGAAAGGAGGACTTCAGCCAATGGAAATTAAAGTCAACTTGAAAAGTTAAAACAAAATCTCTTTGAGTATTAAATGTTACAGGCACAAGAACAGAGCAAAGTTTTACAGGATTTCTCCACTTTAAACCAGTAATACAATACACACGGGGAAAGGACAAAACACTAGCACCAGATTTGATAGTTCCTGAGGAGAGTCGATGAAAATCCAGGTAAGAATCACCATTTCTGTAGTAGGTTACCACATCATTATGAACAACACCAAGCGTAAAATAAGACGAAGCTTGGAAGTGCCTAACTCTTTAAGTAATATTAAGTATTTGGTATTAGTTGTTCCAACTTACTAACTTTTCAAATTCAATTCGCATCCTGTCTCATAAATTTGCTAACTTTAACATATTGTGATGGCAGCACTATATCTCCATTTCAATTTCTTGTCTAGCAAGTCATCTGTCTCGAAAACTATATGGATACTTTTATAATTTAATTCTTGACGTGTAATAATCTACATACTAAAACAACGAACATCCTATATAGATCCAAAAGATATAGGATAATAAATGATCGAAAATACAAAAAACTTCACCAAAGCTCATACCATCACAAGGGATGGCTACATAATCATCTCAAGTTGCTCTATGAGTACCATAGAGCGAGAAAAGACAAAACGAAACCGAACACACTGGAAACAAAGGTTAGAACGTTTAACGAGATACCTATAACTGCGGCGTTCACTAGGATATGGAGCATCACGGTAAGATGTGCGTTCTCTGCTGTGGTATCTTTTGGCTAGTTCTGGGCGTTGACTGCTATTCACACTCATGTTGGAGACCACCAAGCGAAACCTTCAACAAAATACCTTTATAAGAAAAGAACCGAAACAAGAACGAGCTAGCGAGTGCAGCAACCTGCCTGCCAGAAGAAGTATTCCAATTGCTAACACGACCGCAAAAACCAACTACATGAAACTAGAACCACATCCAATCATCCCAACAAAATGTTAACCATCACTCAGTTTCCGATAACATGGAACCAGTGGAACTGCGTGTTTAGCCAAAAGAGCTATAACTACACTGGCAACTCAAATAAATGAAACACATCCAAGGCAAAGTTCCCAAACATGTTTACAACTACAAACGCTTGACAATGTATCCAAAACTTAAACGTTCTTAAACGCCCGCGTCTCCGATTCGATTCGAGACTAACAACCTAAGTCCATGAAAGATATATTCTCAGTCTGATGTATTCTCAGACTGATGTATTCTCCGTCTGATGTATTCTCAGTACTTCAAATTCCAAACAGATAAAAAATAAAAATCAGTAGTTTAATTTATTCTCAGCAACACAAACGAACAGAAAATAAATCATATTCTACATACACAAACCAATCATATTCTACATACACAAACAAATCGATAAAATTCCTGAAAATTCAATGACAGAGCGATTTCCTCAAAACATAAAAGCAAATATATACAACATGTATGTGTGTGTGTATTTATATGCGCAAGGGAAAAGTGATTACCTAGTTCGTGTGAGGTAAACGTTGAGATGCAAGAAGAAGAAGAAGACGAAGAGGAAACCCTAAGATTGAAGAATTTGGGAATTTGAAAGCACAGAGAGCAGAGCTTATTTATTGCTTCAGTTCTCGACGAGGATGAGCGTGATTTGTACGACGACACAGTTTACCGCCATGTGTATGTTTGGTCAAAGTAAGGCTGTGTTTGGCTTTGTGTTTGCAATTTGCCACTTCTCCAAAAAGCCAATAAGCCAATAAGCTTTTTGCTTTGTTTGTTTTTTTTTTCCTTTTTTAATAAAGGCCAATCAGTAAGGATTGCATCGTAAATATATGTCCTTTCATGCCACCTGGCGTCTACTTGACAGACATTTCGGTATTTCGAATTCGAATCCTCGTCGGATCCTTTTTGTAGGGATTTTAGGAATCCGTTATTTTAAATATTTTTATTTAAAATTAAATACAAATAGTACTTGATAAAAATTAACCGCACGATATGCGATGAATGAACACGATTTACAAATTCTCTAGATCTACATCAAAAGGATCCTGTTTGCGCTATTTCGATAAAAGTAAGTCTCATTCATGCCAAGTCAACACAGTTGTAGAAATCTTCAACGGATTTGAACGCAAAGTAGCAAAGTGTGACAACAGAATGTGTGGTGAGTCATGAGTGATTAAGTGAACCAAAGCGAGTTCGAAGAAGCATCATGAGCTAAAAAATTAGATGGAATTTGAAAGAAATTTTGAAGTTACTTTCAACTGAACCCATTTTTACCTCACCATACGCATAAAGGTAATGCTAAAGAGATTAAATTTAGAGACAAAATTTACAAACTAAATGATGTATCGTCAATAAGAATAAGCACGTCTATTAAAGTGTAAATAATAAACCAATTATCAACTTCTATAACGTTTAGTTTTCAAAACTTTGCTTACAAATTTAATGCAATATCACTCAGTGTACTAAAAATGCCAATGTGGCTGTACATTTGGGCTTGTTTAGAAATGCATTTTTAGAAATTACTTATGCATATAAACACTTCAGTAAAAGCACTTCTACTAAAAGCACATTGAATTTTTTTAATAAAAATGCAAGTGGCCCATGAAAAAACACTTGAAGTGAAAGCATACAACAAGCGTAGGGAAAACCTAAAAACTTTGAGGCAATTGGGTGTGATAAATAGAAATATGAATGCTAATAAGAATATGCTTACATTTCCATTCCATATAAGCACTTCAAGATGAAAATACCAAAGCGGCCGAAGTAATCACTTTCAGATGAATGGCTATCAGCAGTTTCAGTTCAGTTCAGTTTCACACAATTCAAACGGCCCGAAAGCAAGGTAGCACAAGAGGTGGCATTTCTATATATCCAGCTGCACATAACCACCAAAGCGGCCGAAATAATCACTTTCAGATGAAAACATACCATGTTACTACGAAAACCAGAGTACATTTCCATTCGATATAAGCACTTCAATATGAAAATACAACATACGGAGTGCATATATGTTCGGATATTAAGAAAACATAGGTTACATATTAAGGCCGGCAAGCCTTGCGAGCTAAAACATAGTTCTGCAGTCTCACAGTAGTCTTAGTACACGACCACGAACTTCCTCCTAAAATAGTCAGTAGAGATTCTACACTTCACTAGTGCAGATAACTAACTATAACTATTTGGACGGAATTGCTGTACAGCACACTTACAAGATGGAAAGATTCGAGGATGCAATCCTCAAAACGGGAGCAAATGTAACAGCTCACCAGCCCATGAGGGTTCTTCTAACTCTCTCTACAATATTACTCCTATTTTGTTTGCTTACCAATGGAAATTCACAGCTATCATCCAAAAGGAATCGGTAGATTTCCCACTGGCAAACTGAAGTTGAATTCCTTACAATTTCAGCCTGCAAATCAACAATGAAATAATGAGAAAACGCGAGAGGGCATGCCACAAAAAGGAAACTGACATCAAATTCTTACCGCAAAAATAGATACTCCCAATTGTTTCAGTGCTAGAGTAACATTGTAGAATACAAGGGGCCTCCCCTTTCCAGATAACTCAACTGGATTAGCAACTAAGAGTTCGGTTTCTGGGCCCCTGTTGGCAACAATTACTCGCAGTGGGTGAACCATCTCCTTCTTTAAATGATTACACAATGCAACCTGAACTTCAGGATCAAGAAGCTTTTTTCCATTTGTCTGCTGAATAAATAGGTCCAAATTTCGGAAGCCTTTCACAGGTGACGAGAATCTACCATAAGCAATCTAAATGAGAAACAACAGAATTGCATCAGTAAACTGCTAATTGCAAATATAATAGCGAAACACAAAAGTCATATCCAATGGGAGTTATGAACGCTAAAAAAGAAAACTGACAATTCTTTTCCGTAAATATTTACAGGTGCAAGAACCAACAAATGGCACTCAAGAAAAATAGACGTAAGTGGCTGTCTGACTGAAATCTGTCCTGGTATATTGAGGCAGCCAAAATTTTTGGACAACAGAATTTCAAGACATCATGAAAAGTACCTGAATATTGCAGTCCTTGGAAGTCCTCATAATGTCATAAAAGAGGCCATTCCGATCAACACACTGTATTTGCAGCACCGTATGAACAGGGCTCAATGAATTATCCACTGTAATACTGGTCTTGTTCACCGTTCCCATGTTCCGGGTGAGAGCTTTTGGATAAGCCTCCTCATCTTTCAGCTGATAGCTAAATAATTCGTCAGCAATGGCTGGTGGAAGAGAAGAATTCCCCTGCAGACTTTCATACTCAGGTCCAGGCAACTTAAGCTCACAGGTGATGCAATACTCTCCTAAAGCAGCCATCAGATGCTCACATATGTCGTCTCTTCTCTGTTTTGTGTGTAACAACTCCCTGAAAGTAAATGGTACCAAATAATGGGTTAATAACGCTCCAAGGTATAACCAACACGTATGAGCAATTACAACTCTTCACCACATTATGTACTCTCAGAAACTAGACATATGAAGTGAATGCTGGGACATTCGATTGGTATTAAACTCAAAAGAATCAGCCAAGTTTGGGAAGAATGATATCCAAAATTCAAAGTACTAACAGAAGAAATGCAAAAATTGACAACCCAGAATACATACACAGTTCTCCCAGTTAAAAGCATCTCCAACCAAGATGTCAACTGCCACAGTGGACAGAAAAAGGCTAGCTTTGGCAGAAAAATTACTCCAATTGATCAGCCAAAGCTGATGAGGATTAAAGGGACGGCATTTCATTAATTTGAATTGTTAACTGGGCTCATTAATGCAATTTCTTTTGTTAATGTGGGTTACTTTAATACCAAACTACATAATAAGGAAGATAAAAAGAATAAAAATAAAAAGCAAAACTAAAATGAATAAATAAATTTTGATATATAAGGTGGGAAGTTATATAATATCCAAATCCAAATTGCCACATAGGCCATCAAATTCACTTATGTAATTTGATCAACAATACAATCAGATTGGATAATTCGTCCAATGTATTGCCAACCGAATTCATCTAGATTCCCTTAAAATATGGGATTAACTCAAAAGGTTCATAAACCAACACGAGAACTTAAGACTGGCAGCTGGTTCCAATATCTCGAGCATAATTAGCAAACCAGACAACTATTCAAAATCAATCATGGACACCTAAATGTGAAGCATACTAAGTAAAAATTCTATTGTTGAAGTAAAAGTGGATGGTTGTTAAGGTTAATAACCACAACACCAACACGCAATTTTCAATAGGCGCACGAAAAACTCACAAGCAATCTGTGATGAAGAAGAGGTCCAAAACTCGGCCATCCGGGGTCGGCATCACTTTCACTCTCTGAATCAGAATTTCAAGCTCACAGAGCACTTTGGTAACATCTACATTTACACAAAAACAACCATAACTTCTTCATTACTCAACCATATAAACAAAACAAACAACAGTCGAGAACAAAATAGAAAACCCAATAAAAATTAATGAAGAAGTTGAGATTTTGACCGTGGAGTGAGCCTCTCTGGTCATGGCACCACAACTTCAACAGATAGACCGGAGAGGGGGTTGGGACGTTGGAGATTTGATTGAGATAAAACGAGAAGAAGCGCGACGACGGGCACGCGGACGAGAGCCGATCCTTCAACCTCTCCCAATCGACCTTCAGGGATTCGTGGTGGGGGACAACCCACAGCACTATATAGCACCACCTTCCATCCGTCGAGAAATCTGCAACAAAAACACCCAAAAATCTCAAAATCTAAAAAACCCAGGTGCCAGAATTTTAAATTGGAGATTTGAATTACCTCCTTTGGTAATGGAGAGGCCGAACTGGAGGATGATTCGGCAGAGGTCGCAGCCGAGGCCGGCCTTGTCGGGACAGTTCACGGTGAGGACGGAGGGCTCGTCAGGAGCCTTCCCCGGCTTGATAACGACGATGTCGTCGCAGGGAATGCCCATGGCGGAATCAGGGTAATCACGAAACTACCCCTGGGAATCGTTGGCCTTTGGGGGATGGCATACGAGAGGTTGTGGCGTCCCGGCCGACTTAGTGGGATTGCAACGGGGTTAAAAACATTCAAGTGCCGCCAACGATGGTGGGGTCAGCTTTGTCGGATTCCTTATTGGGGCCCATCAAATGATTGTGCCACGTCAATTTTTAGCGGTCACACTTTAGCCGAGGCCCACATAACAGCATTTATGTTTTTTTTTTCTTTTAATGCAACTGATTATTGTCATTTTCTTGCCAACAGAATCCTCTAGATTTTTTAATAATTGATGGGAATATTGAGAGGTCAAAGTTGTGTCTATTTATGTATATTTAGTTTTTATTTAACATTGTTTGTATTTAATTATTCATTAATTATTTTTAATTATACGATATGCAATAAATAAATATAATTAACATAACACATCTTCAAAATTCTTATAAAAAAGATCTAGCGAAGATCCAAATTCATTTTTCTTAATTTATACAATTTAATAATAAAAAAACTAATTAAAAATGTTTAAAAACTTTAAATTTTAACAAAAATAACAAAATAAAATAATATCAAAATTGAAATTTTAACATAAAAATATAATTTTTTGTTAAAATAAACAATACTAAAAGCTTTTCATGAAAATTCTTTTAATAATATTCTTCCTCACTTATATATAAAAAAAAATTATTTTCAATTCTCGCTAAATACAAAATTCAAATATATTATTATTAACACATTTTAAAACTTGGTCCACTCCTCCACCCATTTAAATTAAAAAAATTTATTTGTTCAAAAAAAAATCTAAATAATTATTGTAAAAATTATTTAAATAGCAAAATTAATTCAGGTCGCAGTTGTAAACGACAAGTCAACAAGGAAAAAATACTGATCCCAAACCAAAAATGTCCCAAATCGATTTTCCCAAAATTTTCGGTATGCTATCCCGAAAAAATACCGAAATTTCGGTATGGGAATTGGGATTGTCTTCCCAATATTTCGGTATTCCCAGACTGAACTGAAAATATATATTTTTAATTATTATATATATTTACACAAATAATAATATATATTATTATTTTTAATTATAGTTAGAGTTAATTTGAACTGTTGGATTGTTTCAAATTAATCTATGTCGTCCATACCTTGTTATGCTTTCTCCCATTCGAGGACTCGAGTGACGTTTCAAACTTTGGATTTCATTTCTCACTCACTCAGTCTCTCAGCTCAATGCCTTAGCCACTGAGACAACCATCTCCTCCTCCGCTCTGTCTCAAATCCAACTCCAACCAATCAGTCACTGGCCCACCACCACACGGATCATCCGTTGTTGTCTCTCTCCGACGGTGGACCCTTCCTTCACTACACTAATACAATGAAGTTGTCATTCCTCTGGTAGGTGGCACTTTGCTGCTTTCACAATCCTTAGACCATCTCTAATGGTTGGACTAAAAGCCAAATTTTTTAGCAAGGAAAATTTAGCTTTTAGCTTAGAAACAGCTTTTCTGCTCTAATCATTTTAGCCTAAAATTTTAGCCTGTGATTATTAAAGAATGAACTTAGGCTATTTTTTTATTAAATTAATTTAAAATAAATAAATAAATATGTAGACAATTGTGAATTAATTTTATAAACATTTTAATTTTAAAAAATTTAAATTCCGATAAATATTGAAAAATCACTCAATTTTTCACAAAGCAAGCCTTCAACTTTTACCAATCTTTCAACGTTGGGCTAACTTTCAATTCACCAACCATTCAACACCAAATTTTCAATTCACCAACCATTCAACACCAAACTTTCAACTTTCATCAACCGTTCAACTTTCATCAATCATCCTCTATATAAACATATGGTAAGAAATGGTAGAAAGATAAATTGGAAGAATTGTAGGAGAAAATTGAGTTTTGTGTAAATGATTGAACAAATACATAGGTATTGATAGAGTTTTTGAATGAATTTTGAGTTAAATTCTTTTTTTTTTAAATTATTTTAGCCGTTAGATTTTTTTTTTTTTTTACCATTAGATTTAATTATATTCGATCTTAACCATTAGATTCAATAATAAATAAATATAAAAACAAAAAAAAATTGAATCTAGGCTGTTGGATTTATCAACAGCCTAATGATCACAACCGTTGGATGCAAGGCAAAACGTGGCCAACAGGCCCACATGGATGGGTCCCTCGCGGTAGGAAGGCTCGCACGTTAGGCGTATTGGGCATTGGGTTAGGTTGTGTTTGGAGCCCAAACATTAAAAACCAAACATTTTGGTGGGGCCCACACCCACTTTGGGCTAAATTTTGGACAAAATCTAGCCTCACTTTCCTATTTAGCTATTCATCTAAAATTTCCCCTTAGATTAGATTAAATTTGATGGAAAATTTAGCTCATAACCCACCATTCAAGTAAGTCTTACAAAGTTGCATTTCCTATGGCATATTGCATTTCAAAACAATTATTTTCTTTGATTAGATCCTCCTGTATGTTATATTAGTTCTTGTAAAGTTCATATAATGCACACTACACAACCAAATATTATAGCCCAAAACCTCAAAAATATTTCAAAATTCCCCAAATACTAAAACTATTTCAAAATTTCCAAAAACTAAGATTCCCAAAAATTTAGTTTAAAATCAAACTTGAAATTGGAAATATCAAAAATTTCAATTTGGGAATCAAGACTAAAGTTTTGGTTTAGTATTCCATACCAAACCACCCTAGTGCTACTTGCTAAATCCAATAAAAACAAAAATCCTTTCAATTTCCAAACTTTTGCGACAAATTACAACCCGAATCTAAAACTCCGACCCATTCGGAACCCGACGACTGAATTCACAAAGTTAACCCCCGAATCCGTATAGGGTCCTACCCTGCCTCTTGAGAGCGTAGACGACGTCCATGGCGGTGACCGTCTTCCGGCGGGCGTGCTCGGTGTACGTCACAGCGTCACGGATCACGTTCTCCAAGAAGATCTTGAGGACGCCTCTGCTCTCCTCGTAGATTAGCCCGCTGATTCTCTTCACCCCGCCTCTTCTGGCTAGCCTCCGAATCGCCGGCTTGGTGATGCCCTGGATGTTGTCGCGGAGGACCTTACGGTGCCGTTTCGCTCCGCCCTTGCCCAGGCCTTTGCCTCCCTTTCCGCGTCCTGACATCTTCGATGATTACGGTGTCGTTTTTTGAGAGTTTGGTGAGTGGGTGAAGTGTGTGGTGAGTTGTGGTGCGAGACAGGTAAAGTTGCCTTTATAGCGGGGGAAGGGTGAGAGCTGACGATCCGCGGCTTTGAGTTTGGGTGATTTTGAGACGTTGATGAAGTGTAGATCGACGGTGCGTGTTGTTTGGGCATATGCGTGACGTGGATCGTGGTTTCGTTTTGGGCGGGATTTGAATCGAGGAATCTGGAAATTTTGAAGGGAGTTTCCCGCTATTTTAAAATTACCGTTTTTGCCTGCCAAATAATTGGCGGTAGGCTTATAAATTTCGTGTAAATAGCTACTGACTATAAATTTGAGCTGATTATAATTGTGTAACGTCACAAATTATATGTCTATTTATATAAATTACATATTAATAGAATTTTCTTTGTCAAACAAAAAGATGATGAAAAAATTATTTAGTCTTTGATCACAGAAAAAATGATGAACAATAATGTAATTTCATCAAAACTAATTTTGTTTTTTTTTTATTTATTAAAACTTCACCTACATGTGATCAGCATATATTCAATATTAAAAAAAACAAAAAATAAAAATCTTTATTTCCACTCCCACTTTCTCTCTCTCACTCCTTCCTTTTCAATTTAAAAACAAAAACAAAAAAAATTCACACACACAAAGTGTGTAGACATGTTGCTAGTTACGTATGAATAAAGGGGCTTTCAAAATAAGTGTAAAAAGAAGTTTTTCGAATTATAGCTATTTTAATAATTTTTGAATTATTACTTTCTGGCACCCTAGGAATTTGAATCATTTTGTGCCTTTTTGGTAATTCTCTTTCATTTCTGTCATCACCATAACAAACTATTATATTTATGTTCTGCAAAATAAATTTTTATGTGCAAAATCTATTATAATTCGTATTTAAACCTTTGTAATCAACGATTTAAAACATAAATTTAAAGATATTTAAACCTTTTTTTTTTGTTTTGATAATTTTTCTTTCACCTAAATTTATACTACATATTAAAAGAACCCTCTTTGTCAATCAGAAGACGATGAAAGACTATTTAACAAAACAATTTTTTGCTATTTTTTGTTTAACCTCAACGACAAGTGATATTAACATCTCTAATTTAAAAAGGAAAATTAAAAAATATACACTAAATATACATTTTAACATCTCTACATTATTCACTAATTTTTTTACTTTTGGGCTTAAATATTCTACTAAATATACACTTGTTGCTCGATAAATCGTAAATCCACTTCCAAATACGTTATAAAGATTTCCTTGATGCTCACGGAAAATATTTTTGGAAAATGAAAAATTTGCATTTCTTACAAAAGAAACGTTGATAAATATTCACGGTTTTCAATCGATTTTGCTCATTCGTAGATAAATCACCGTTCAATCAATTTATTTTTACTTTCGCCTCTTTGTGAAGTTTTGAAAATTAACCAATGCTTGTGGTTCAAGTGGTAAGGAGCTTGCTTCCTTTAAGCAAGGTCTCGAGTTCGAGTCTTGTGAATGGAGCAGCTATCATTGGAAGAGCTTGCCCTGTGAATGGGGTTCAACCTAGCTCGAGGGATTAGTCCTCGCCTACGTGCGGGGGATACCCTGGACTCATCCAAAAAAAAAAAGTTCTGCAAATTAAGGTGAGACTTTCCGTTAAGATTCTTGAGTGCAGAACCCCATTTGACAATGTTCTAGGCCTCACTACTAAGTTTTTAACTTATTTTTTTAGTTTTCAGCTCAAATTTTCCACTAAATATAGATTTGTTGCTCAATAAACTGTAAAACTACTTCCAAAATCCTTAAAAAGTTTAAATTAATGCTTGGGAAAAATATTTTGTGAAAATAAAAAATTTGCATTTTTGTGAAAAAATATGGGTGCTAGGTTGGCTCAACTCACTTAAAACACGAGCGTACTCAGCTCATGCAAAACGAGACAAAACCGTGGCACACAAAACAAAGCGGGCTCTGTTCACAGAAAACAGGGCATGCTTCTGGCATGCAAAATGAGGAGAGCTTTATGCGCACAAATTGAGGCCAGCCTTACACGCAAAAAACGAGGCTGGCTCCATGCACACCAAAATGACGCGGGCACCATGGAAGCAAAAAAGGACGGGATTCTGGCACGCAACACCTCACACGCAGAATGAGGCGAACACAAGCACACAAGACGATAAAGGTCCTGCGCACGCAGAACGAGGCGGACTCCTAGGTGCTCAGAAAACAAGTCGGGCTCCACGCATGAAAAAATGTATTTTGAAGAACATGTATATGATAGTTTGTTGTAGTGGTAAGAGAAATAACAAAAATGATTCAAATTCTTGGGGCTAACTTTCCTTGCCCATCCTTTTCGAATGATTCAGTGTAATTGATTGTCAAAATCTCTCTAGACCCAACCGCATGGCAAACCCCACCATGATAATGAGAATGGTTTTCCTCTCCTATGAGATATTTTTTTTCAACCACTGGAGCTAAAGACGTGCCTTCTTCCTTGTTCATAGAAACCCTTTTCTAAAGAGTAAAGAGAACAAAAGCAAAAGCAGCTTGACTTTTTGGCATCCTAGGAATTTGAATCATTTTTGCGCTTTTTTGTTAATTTTTCTTTTATTTCTCCTACAATTACAACAAACTATCATATTAATATTCTTCAACATATTTTTTTTCCGTGCAAAATCTATTATAATTCGTATTTAAACACTTATAATCAACGATTTAAAACATAAATCTAAAGATATTTGAATCTTTTTTTTTTAATAATAATTTTTCTTTTACCTAAATCTAAACTACTTATTAAAGGAACTCTTTTTGTCAACCCAAAGCCTGTTTAACAGTCACCATTGAACATGAGAGGCTCTCTTCTTGAAATTCCATCTACATCTACTGCATGGAAATTGAATGATGATAGGTCCTCTCTACCAACATCACCTATCACCTCCTTTACCAAGTAATGTTCTCTCTTTCAAATTTGATTCATATCTTCACCACCCTTTTATAATTCTAATCTGTTTATTGAAAATTCAAGCAATTTGGCATTTGGGCCAACATCAACTAGCTTCAAATCGAGACCGTTCGACTGATGATGCAGTTGGGGTGAAAAAAATAAAAAAGGATTTAGATATTTGAGGTTATTTTAGGAATAATTGGGATGGATTAATAAGATTTTAGTTTTTTTATTTTTTATGATGGGTAAGATTATAATGTGGGGTGTAGAAATAATTAAAGTATTGAAATGCACCTATCTTAAACGATGATATCATTGGGTCGATTATCTCCATTTTTTCAGCTTTCATCAGCGTTGCATGTAGTTAAATATTAAGTGTAGAAATAAAGTTATGGACTTAAAGTGTCAGTATTTTAGACGTAATTAAATTAGACATGCAATTTACCAAAAAAAAAAAAAAAAAAAAAAGTTTTTTGTTTTCCAGATACAGCCGACGACATGTCGTTAATATGATTCGTATTTTGGAAAGGGAAGCCTGTGGGCACGCGAACAAGTAGCAGGAAGACAAGAATAGAGAAGAAAGGAAGACTATAAATCCATTTCATTCCTTGTCCGTCTTCATTGTGTCTCTCCCGTCTTTGCTTTCCCATTCCATTTCCTTTCCTTTTGCTTTTCTGCGGCATTTCGTCGAGCAGGTTTTCTTCGATGTTTTTGTTCACGAATTGTTTACACTTACAACAGACATGTATGGTTCATCTTATTATCCGTTTTAAATGTGTGCTTTTCTTTTAATCACAGAAACCATGATCAGGTTGTTTAAAGTGAAAGAAAAGCAAAAGGAAACAGCTGAAAATGCAAAGGAGAATGGTCTCGTAAAGAAGCAAAGTGCAGGAGAATTGCGTCTTCATAGAGGTAAATACGATTTTAGGACGTAAATATGTTATGATTTGCTGCAATGTGGTAAAAAGTTATACTCTTGCATGCATGTTAAGTTCCTAAACACACGTTTAACTCCAACGTACGTAAAGGCAAGGTTTCAGTGTTTATTTTAATTCCTTCAACCATTCCTTCAATTGTATTATGACACATAACCGAGCGTAATGACGTTCTAGGATTCATATAGCCGGCCCCACTTAGTGGGAAAAGGCTTTGTTGTCGTCGTCATCGTCGTCGTCGTCGTCGTCGTCGTCCTTCAATTGTATTATGTTGTTGTCTTGTAGATATAAGTGAGTTGAACATGCCAGAAGAATGCAAGATTTCATTCCCCAATGGAAAGGATGATTTGATGGACTTTGAGATCACCATTACACCTTACCGGGGATATTATATGTAAGTAACATTTGATCTGAAGCTTAATTTGGCTCTCTATACGTTGTTTGGATTTTGCAACTTCGATGTTATCTTACTGAATCCGACATTTTGTACCTCTTTTCGTAGGGGTGGTGGGTTTGTCTTCTCATTTAAAGTTCCCGCAGTCTACCCTCACGAGCCTCCGAAGGTCAAGTGCAAAACCAAGGTAACGAAACCTAAGTTATATCGGAACTTAACTTTCGAGTCTATTGGTTACGAACTTACGATCCAAACCATAATATATATATATATATATATATATATATCTGGTTTTGTATAATGCATACCATCTGTGCAGATCTACCATCCCAACATCGACTTAGAAGGAAACACTTGCCTCAACATTCTTCGGGAAGACTGGAAACCTGTCTTGAATATAAACACAGTTATTTACGGATTGTATCACCTATTCACGGTATCTCTAATCATAACACAAAATATTTGGTGACCTCAAACAAATTATCCGTTTTGTTGTTACTAGGTTTTATTTGGATGTGTACTCAAATCCTACATTTCTTTAAGCAGGAACCTAACCATGAGGACCCCTTGAATCAAGAAGCAGCAGATCTTTTGAGGGACAATCCAAATTTGTTCGGATTGAACGTGAGAAAATCGATCGAGGGAAACATATGGGTGGGAGGCGCCCATTTCCCTGGGTGCAAAACGGGCGACTTCTACTGATTCGGTTTATCTAGGGTTTTGCTTCTCCGTGGTCCAACCATGGTTGTCTGACGTTGAAGGTTTGTGTGTTTCTGGGGTGTTTTCTGCATTTCAGGTGAGTACTTAGTGGGGGATTGTCTTGTGGCAAATTTTCAGCCCATCTTTTGTAGCAGGAGAGTGTGTACTAGTGTAGTTTTGATCCTCCTTCCATTAATACCATGGCATCATGTTAAGGCTTGGTTTTGGCTTGACTACTTGAATTTAATTGAATCAATGTCGTGATTGCTGTTTGTTGATGGTTCGATAATTTGGAGACGCAGTTATTAATAAAACAACAATTCAACCCCAGTCATTTACGGTCTTATCCGCCAAACAGGGCACGTATAAAATCATAACTATTATACACATGATTTAGAATTTTGTTCATTCGGAGTATCGGACAAAACTTGTGAAAGCATAAGAATCCTCCTCCTCACTCTGGAACACCATAGAAAATCCTCTCCTCAAAGATGATGTTTAAAACCTGAATGTGTGAAACAAAAAATTAATAATAATTCATGTGTTGTACTGGGTTGTAAAGCACTCGAAATATGCATTGAAATTTAAATTGCCACGCGAAAGAGTGAAAATTTAATAGGGAGAAGGAAACGTGAAGATAAACTAAAATATAAGGCAATCTTATATGTTGCAAAGAACATTTGGAACCTCGTAGCTTTGTACCCTGACCCTAGCTAAATTTGTTGTTAGATACTACCCCTATATACTTCCGTTGGCGATGAAACGAGAATCCGGAAAAAGTACAGATCTTGCTAATTAAGAAGCGAATTGAGGAAACGCTTCTCCAAAACAGCTAAGAGCTCCCTGCACTGGGTCACCCCATCTAACACTCCACCACCAAGCCTTCTCACAGCTTCAACAAGCTGCCCTCTCAACCTTTGCGACACCAAACGGCTGCCTGCTGCAGTGACACACTCCCTATATAGTCGCAGGTAAGCAATGGCTACCCTCAACTCGGGGGGTAGAACAGCCAAGCAGATGGGAGATTCACCCCACTTTAAAACCCTCACAATGTTCATGTAATGTTCTTGTCCTTGCTGTATTCCGCCTGAGAAAGCTCTTTCTGACCAATGCTCCTGAAGAAACGCCCTTAGCTCAGGATTAGCATCATCATCATCACAAGACCGAGCAAATGTGTCCCCAACAGTATAAAGTTGCAGGGTCACCTAAGAAATCAGAACCAAGAAGAAATGCAACACCTTTAAGAGAATTAACACCGCCTACTCTACCAGCAGCCTTGAGAATATTAAAGCTTCGTTGTGCAAGGAGATCATCAGGAAGTTGATGAAGGAGATAGGCTGCAACATCAGCTTGGTTGCTAGAAGTTGCACCTACCAGAGCAATGCACAGTTCTGTGTCCCGGCAACCCATTTTTACAAACCACTCAACTGTTGAATAAGAAGAGTATCCAAGATAACTCTAATGATCCCAAGAAGAAGAAAATAGAACACACTCTTAAAGAAAGCTCACAAAACAAACTAGTTAGCAAAGCTTTTCTTATTTAGCTCTAGGCTTTGTATTTCCTTGGATGATTTACAATGCTTGAGAACTTGGGTATTTATAGCAAACCAAATGAATAAACTAAGATTATTTATTACCACACAAAACACATTAATTTCACCTAATTTATTTTTATTCAACCATGCCTAACATTGCCTAATTTTCCATACCTAACTTTGACATTGATTTTCAACATCTTTGACATTGATTTTCAACACTCCCCCTCAATGTCAGCTCTTCATTCTTTGCACTGTGCTGAGCAGACAGCGAAAATTTTCGAGCTTGCCTGTACTTAAACTTTTTGTGAACAAGTCCGCAACTTGATCATTTGTCTTGACCTGTCTCATCTCAATCTTTTCTTGCAGAACCTTTTCTCTGATAAAGTGGTAATGTACCTCCACATGCTTAGTTCTTGCATGAAAGACTGGATTTTCCGCCAAGCGAATTGCCGATTGGTTATCACAGTACAATGGTACTGGATAATCTACTGGTTGATGTAGATCACTCATCAACTGTACCAGCCATGCATTCTCTTGAGCTGCCATTGCTGCTGCTCTATACTCTGCTTCAGTGGTTGACAATGATACCGTCGGCTGTCTCTTGCTACACCAAGAGATGGGTCCAGAACCAAGCTTAAACACATATCCAGTTGTTGATCTCCTGGTGTCATGATCTCCCGCATAGTCAGCATCACAGTAACCAACTAACTTGCAGTCTTC